>NW_017731405.1:3385087-3389535 GCF_001890085.2 Hipposideros armiger | reverse complement strand
AAAAAAAAAAAAAAAAGCTAATGTGTCTGTTGCTGACTGTTTCCAGATAAAGTTGGACAGGGGTTGTGTTTCTGCACTGAGTTTTTTGTCATCTTAGAAATGATCATGGAGTCGTCACTAGCATACCTGAATGAGGAACTGTCACTCGGCAGTTCCTAAGCATCCTGTTGTCTCATTCAGGGTTACGTTGATAATTGCTGCTGCTGCTGCTGCTCATGGTTTGAAAGCCCAAGGGTTGGTCAATGATGCTATTGAGATGGGAGGAGCTACTTGAAATAAGTATTAATCTTTAGGCCTGGATCAGATTGTAGAGTTTGACTTGCCTTCTGGTCAATCTGGTGCTGTGGGAGGTTAGAAGGGAGGTAAGGAAGAGGAGGAGGAAGTACACTGAGTTCACCTGGCATCCCTCAGGCCTTGCTGCCTATAGAAAGTTAGTGAAGGTTTAGGTTCCTGAGCTCAATGAAGTTCAACTTACAAGGAGTAACTGGAATGTTGGAACCATTAGAAATAGAGAATCTGGGCTGCTTTTCATGTACCCACTTCCAGATTACTCATTCATTCTGCCTCCTTCCCTTTTCTACCAGGTTTTTTCATTCTGGCAAGTTTCATATAAATGTTTCCTATCAACCTCTCTACTCACTTTCTCTAAAAAGGAGCATTGCAATCAGCCAGTCTTGGCTGGTTCCTACCTGGGTCCTTGGGTACGCTGTCACTTTCAAGTTGCCTCAGCCCTGGGCCCATCTATCAGGCTTTACAGGTTTGAGGTAGGGGGCCTGGCAAGATGTTAGTCATATAGTCAGCCTCACAGAGTATGAGTTCTCCATTTACCTACCCCTCACATAAGATCCAGTAAGATGGCTTCCCAGAGTCTTGCTCATATTGAACTCTTAGGAAGTCTGTCTGAGAAACATTCATTACACAGCTAATACACACATGTTCTCACTTTCATTCTGTATCTAATGAGTTTTATTTTCCAAAAGATCATTTACACACACACACACACACACACACACACACACACATTTATCTCTCCATGAAAACCAGGGTCACATGAGTTCTTTCCTTGCCTAGACACTGATTGTGGTGACAGTCTCAGAGCTTTCTTCCTTAGCTTTCCAATACTATAATATTTGCTATTGTCAATTTGAATTAGTCAATGGTTTGGAGGACTGTGCTTGCATGTTGCTCTACAACAGATGCTCTGGCTGTAACTTTTCACATTCGATTAGGAGAACTCGGAGAATGAAATGGAACTTTTAATAGGCGTCTATGTAGTAGTTTTGAAATCTCTGATAATATTTGATCTATTGAGTAGGACAAAGAAGATTTTGCAACCAAAACAGGGCAGGTACTCTTAACCTGTGCACCCATGAATATCTCTGGAAGGTTATGCAAACATCTTTTTAGAGGTTGCCTTTGGGTGCGGAGACTGAGGGCAAGGGTGGGAATGCCACTTGAAATTGTTTTTTGTCATGTGTTACCTTTCAAAAAAAATAAAGCAAATATGTTGTGAAAAGTATTGCACTACATTGATTACTCTGAGAAAAACATGGATAAAATGGAGTAGCAGTAAACTCCATGAAGGCTGAGACTGTGTCATTTGGTCACTGCTATATCCCCTGTGACTGGCACAAAAATCAGTCAACATGTCACCACTGGTTCTTTCTAGGTAATGAGATAATGGGTGAGTTAAACATTTTTTTTTCTTTTCTCTAAATTTTCTGCTGTAAAAATGTTTCCATAGTTAGAAAAGTTACATTTACCCTTTGCTGCTCAAGATATGAAGTTCTCATTAGCTGCAAACTGTGCCTTGAGAAAATTANGCCAGCTCTGAGCAGCAGGGCCCCGGTTCAGATCCCACATGAGGGCCAGTGATGCTGCGCCCTCTACAGCTGGGATGGTGAACAACAGCTCGACCTGGAGCTGGGCTGCCGTGAGTAGCCGTTGACAGCGTCGGCTGCAGTGGGGCTGGCCAGCAGCGGGCATGAGCTTTCGTGAGTTGCCATCCAATGGCCAGTGAGCCACTGCCTCAGCCGGGAAGAGCGCAATGATAATACCAACATGGGCCAGTGAAGTGACATCCTCCACAACTAGACTGAAGAACAAAAGGACAGCAGCTTGTCTGTTCTCCTTCCCCAATTCCCCAACACTATTCCCCTCCCCCAATTCTACCCATAAAACCTTTAAAAAAAAAGAAAGAAAAGGTGTAGTTAAAGCAAGGCAAGGAACTTGACAACCAAATTATCTAGGGGTAGGGTTTCTCTCCTCTGTTTTTTCCCCTCATTCTCTTCATTACTTGTGGCAATTTTTACTTCTCAGATTTCACTGGAGATGTAGTGCCCTCAAATGACAAACATCCTAGTGTTGTTGAAAAATGGCTACTGCCACATTTCTAGCTCATTAACAGGCCCTCAGATTTGACTAAACTCTAACTGCGCTCTCCTGTAATTTTACAATCATGGATTATGTACGGCCCTTCTTGCCAGTGTGCCCAAAGGAGCTGACAGCTGTTTCTCCAGGTGGTGCAGTGATTTTCAGGGAGCAGGTGCTGGAGCAGCATCAGCAGCAGAGCATCCATCACCTGAGAACTTGCTGGAAAGGTAAATCCTCCACCCCACCTGACCTTCTGAATCAAAAACTCTGGAGGTGGGGCCCAGCAGCACGTGCTCTAGGTGGTTCTGATGCATTGCTCTAGCACAAGGGTGAAAAGACACTTCCTTTGTGTGACGACCCTCTGCACAGTGCTGGCAGCCTTTTGTCAAGGAAGGGTGAGCACTTGGGCATGTTACTGAATGCTTTATTTACATCATTCGTTGTGTTTTTTATTTGAGCACACACATGCACCATGTACAAACTCAGGCATTGACTTCTGTACAGGCTTGTGTTTATTTTATAGCATTTATTTTGCATGGCTTTATGGTTAAGTTCGCTTTTCTCCGTTCTGGGAAGCAAATGTTGATTTGGAAGATCAAGTCCAAAATCTCCCCTGACTAGAGATTAAGGGAGATCAACTCCCTGGAGGATTTCTAGGTGCATATGGTGCCATTAGGAGCCACTGGGAAGGCTGAGTGAGCTGGAGAACCTTTCTGTGTAAAAGGGTGACCCCAAGCCTGGCAATTCTGGGCTCTAATCCTTGCAGGGATACCTGGACAGTGAGGGTTGAATGATGTCTTCTTCCTCCATCTTTTTTTTTCCCCCCCAGGACAATATAAAGTGTGTTTCAGTCATTCACTTAGTCATTCAGAATTTTTTGAACAGTTGAATATGTTAGCAGAAATATTATGTGCTATGCATAAGTGCACCCAGGTGACCACCACATTGCAGGGAAAGTACATCTCTCTTTATTTTGCTATTCACTAAAGATAGAAGGATATTCCTATGATATTTTCACTTGGGATCCTCTTAAATAAGGTGATTTTTAAAATTCTCCTTCATTACTATTAAATCTCTGGAGGAAGACATTTCTGTGTCATTTAAAAAAAAAACTAAGGTAGATTTGTTCCTGATAATTTTGTATCAGTTCTCATATTTTACTGCCAGTGTGAATTCAGTCTTAAGTAATGTTAATGAATTTCCTTAGTCATCTCCATATAAAAAGACTTGATTTGCATGTGATTGGAGCAACATATATTTCAAATTAAGTAATGCTTAATTCAGTAAGTAGCTGGTAGCCTGGTACCCTGGCACCTAGAAGACACTCAATAAATATTTGCTGTTATTACAGGTTTTCCCTAACATGCCTGTACTGTACTGTTTGTCTAAATGTGGAACTTATTTCTATTTGTCAAATTAAAGATAATCTCAACAGCTTTCAAGTGCCAGGCAAATATTTAATGTTGAGTTTACATTTACTTTCATTCTCTGTGGAAGCTAGGCAAGATATTTTAATTTCTCTGGGCCTCAGTTTCCTCACCTGTAAAATGCAGGTGTGAAAGTGCCTGCTCAGAGGGTTAAACGATTTAATGCATGGAAACATTACTGTTCAGAATGTGCCTCCATAGAGTCAGGGCTTGAATGATGGGGGT
The DNA here is from genome assembly GCF_001890085.2 of Hipposideros armiger. NCBI lineage: Eukaryota > Metazoa > Chordata > Mammalia > Chiroptera > Hipposideridae > Hipposideros > Hipposideros armiger. The sequence continues at coordinate 3,385,510 of NW_017731405.1, read as the reverse complement.
GGCGATGGTGATATCACCCTCATCCCCACAGTTTTTTGCCTGTCTCCCCACCTCCTTGTCCCTTTCTCACTTTAACAGAAAGTGGATTTAAAATCCTGGCCCCATGCTCTCTTGAAATCATATACTCATTGGAAAATTCTTTAGTTATTTATATGGAAATGGAATCCATCTCCATTAATTTGGGTGGAGATCAAATTAATCCTTGTTTATATGTACTTTAAAAATGCTAATCTGGGCCGGCTGAGTGGCTCAGTTGGTTAAGAGCTAGCTCAAGAGTGTGAGCTCTGGACCAGCCGAGTGGCACATTGCTTAAGAGCTGGCTTGGGAGCCAGAGGGCCCTGGTTCAGATCCCACATATGAGGACCAGTGACACTGCCCTCTACAGCTAAGATGCTGAACAACAGCTCAACCTGGAGCTGGGCT
>NW_017731405.1:3354403-3382827 GCF_001890085.2 Hipposideros armiger | reverse complement strand
GCGACTGACTGAGACTGCAGTGTTGAGAGGTCCAGGACACTGGTTGTTAAGCTGTATAGAAGTGATGAGAGGTTGAACTGAAAATGTAAGGATCAGCAAAATGGAGTTAGCAATGGTCATAGAAAAAAAAAGCCCGGTGGGCAGTAGCTATTCAAGGTTTTTAAACTTTGTGAAGGGAAAGTGTAGGAAGCTGATCTGTAAAAGCAATAATGAATCAAGAAGTAGTGTCCACATGAAATAGATTGCTGACTTGAAAGTAGGGGATTATTCTCTTGACTCAAAAGAGCCCTTAGCCTGTAAAGACACAGAACTCATGATTGTTCTTTCATTCAACAGGAGGTTCTAGATGCTGTGTGTGTGATGGAATTTACACGGGTTTACAGACTAAATGCCTTCGGGGGTCAAGTGTGATCAGAGCCTTATATAAAAATGATATGGAGCTTGGGAGTGTCCCTACACTGGAGACTGGGTTTGCTCCTTAGTCACTCAGTTTGGGAGGAAAACATTTGTGAATAGTGCACAAAACAAGATTAGTCTGTGGGCTTACTGGCCCCTTGGAAGCTGCCGTTGTCTCCTGCATTACGTTGTAAAACTTAGGTAGCTGTGATGGAAGTATTGTACCCAAGAATGATGATAGACATGAAATACTGTGATGGCAAGGTCAGCATGTAGCGTCTGAAGGCTTAGGTTGTAGGTGCTACTTTGTGATATTGGCTATGACTTTTCTGAGCTTCCGTCAACATCTGAAAAAATGAGTTTATTTTTATCTCAAAAGGGGTGTGAGGCACCAGAGAGAGCTCTGAAAACTGTTCAAGTGTGTACGTGTGGTGGTGGTGGAGGGTGAGTTTGCCACTTATTTGAATAACCCTTTGGTGTTGTCTTATTAGTGTTGAAAAGGGTTTATCCCTTAATCGTCTACTTCAAAGGCAGAGCCGCCTAAGTTTTTGTGACATATGCTGTTTTTGAGTCCATGTTTGAAATGAAACTTTTTTTTTTCCGCCACCAGCTTGAAAGACAAAATTTTGGCTTTTGGTAACAATATGTTTGATATATCAATTTTCTAAATCCTAATATATAATCTTTGGCTAGATCCTTTCTTGTCCATCAGAGCGTTTCTGTTACTAGGAAGTGTAAATACTGAAAACATAATCGGATCCTCAAAATTGAAAAGACTTTTTCAAGAATACTGTCTTGGAGACCTGAGCTGTAGGAGAATATTTCATAAAAGGAAACTACTCTGTGAGACAGGGGACACCTGTTTTTTTTTGTTGTTGTTGCTGGTTTTTTAAATTTGTGTGTGTGTGTGTTGTTGTTTTTTTAACAATGGGGGTAAGGTGGGGATGAAGCTTGTGAAGGTATTTCTGTCTCCTAGTCTTTTGATAGAGCTCATTTCTTTATAAAGTTGATGTGTTGTGGCTTATTCTTAAATAAAAGGTGGGAGGCAGGGCAGCTAGGGTCATTTGAGGCTTGAGAAGATGTCCCAGGGCTGCCCAGTGTCGACAGAGGGCCAAACTCTTATTGTAGTTGCACATCTTTGACTGTTATCCACGCCATCATAATGACACATCTTGGTTTAGAGCTCTTCTAGTTCACACTTGTCATCCTGGCTGCCCATTAGAATCTTGAGGAGAGCGTCACAAAGAAAACACTGATTCCTCGGATTACATCCCCCAGACGTTCTATGCATTTGTTTTCAGGTAGAGCTCTGGCATAGGTATTTATGGTTTTGTTTTTCTATTTCTTTTTTTTTTTTTACTACCTCAAAGAACAATCCAGTGACCATCCATTCCTTTCGCTTAGCTTCACCAACCCTTAGCATCTTGCCACACCATTCCACGTGCAGACTTTGTGACAGCTCAACCCCTAAACACTTCAGCACCCGCCTCATGTGCCGACAACAAGGACATGCTCCCCCCAAATCACACCCTCAGTACTATGCGTTCAAGTCTATGGTCCAATGTAAATGCTACACTAAGATTTTCCCCAACTGTACTTGATAGCCATTTTTTGGATACAGAGTCCAGTCAAGTTCCTCATGTTGCCTTTGGCTGTCACTTCCCGTCAGTTTTCCCTAGGCTGGAAGAGCTCTTCTGCACCCCTGTCAGTTCAATGTCATTGAATCCTCTGAGGAGCCTAGCCCCGTTTCCTGGCGTGAATGCCTCCTGAGTGACCCTATTTCCTTCTGGTGCATCACATCAGGGGGCCATCATGTCCATCCTCCCACTACTGGTAATGAATAGATACTTACAAAAAGAAATTCCCTAGGAGATTCTCATGTACAGTCAAGGTTTGTCATCTACTGAATTAATCAAAAGCCTTCACTCTGTGTATGTGTTTATTATCATAAAATGCACAATGTAAAATTTACCACATTAACTATTGTTAAGTGTACAGTTCTGTGGCATTAATTAAGTACATCCACATTGTTGTGCAACCATCACCACCATCCATCTCCAGAATTTTTTCAGCTTCTCAAACTGAAATCCATAACTCATTAAACAATAAGTCCCTCCCACCCCTGGCAACCACCCTTTTACTTCCTGTTTCTATGATTTTTTACTACTATAAATATGTAAGTGGAATCATATAGTATTTGCCTTTTTGTGACTGGGTTTATTTTACTTAGTGTAATGTCCTCAAGGTTCACCCAAGTTATAGCATGTATCCAAGTTTCCTTCCTTTTTAAGGCTGAATAACATTCCATTGTACGTATATAACACATTTTGTTTATTCATCTGTCAATGGACACTTGAATTGGTTCTACCTTTTGGCTATTGTGAATTACACTCCTGTGAACACTGGGGTACAGGTACGTATTTGAGTCCCTACTTTCGCTTCTTTTGGGTATATACTCAGAAATGGGATTGCTGGATCATATAGTAATTCCATGTTTAATTTTATGAGGAACTGCCACATACCTCTCACTTTTCAACTGAGTGAATTGAAGCAGCCTCAGAAGGATGAGATATCTTTGAGTTGAAGGAAGAACTCAGAATGCAGACCACTGGGCCCCTGTTCAGATGACCTCCCCAGGGCCATGTGTGGATCCATTCTTCTTCATAAGGGATAAATATCAAAGGTGTAAAATCTAGTTGTGGCAAGATTTACTTTGCAACCTCAAGGATTATGCAGCACAAGGGTTAGCATGTAGTATTTCGTTTATATCATGCATAACTTTTAAAAGAGTTTAGTATTGGGTTGATAATTTAAGTAGTATCAGCACATAGACACCATATTGCCTTTGGTCTCTATAAATAGTGCAAAGGGAGGTAAGAGGTTGCCTCTCTGGGGTGTATAGGATTTTTTAAAAAGAATATTGTTTTAGTTTATTAACCTGACTCCTTTAAATACTGGCTGTGTGACTGAAGTCTTAACTTTCCTGGTTCGTGTTGTTCAACTATAACTAGGGATACTCATAGTAATCAGAATTAAATGAATTATTCGACAGAAAGTCCTCAGTGCCTGGTACAGAGAAGACACTCACTCATTCAGTGCAAGCTATTAATATATTTACCATTGATTTTGAAGATATTATTTAGATAATCCCGATTATCCTAGGAAATATTATTTGGGATGCTGGTCTTTTTAAATGGCTTATCACTGGGCCGGCCAAGTGGCTCAGTTAGTTAAGAGTTGGCTTAAGAGTGTGAGTTCTGAGCAACAGGGCCGCCGGTTCGATTCCCACATGGGCCAGTGATGCTGCGCCCGAGCTGAGCTGTCACTGAGCTGCCAACAGGTGGCAGGATGGCTCAGCTGGTGTAACAACAAGATTCCCTGATCAATGGTGGGCTACGCCCACTGCAGCTAAGACTGAACTTGGCACCTTGAGCTGAGCTGCCTCCCAGATGGCTTAGTGGATAGGGTGTGTGCTCTTAACAGCAAGTCTGCTGGTTCAACTCCTGCATGGGATGGTGGCTATGCCCACCCGCAACTAAGATTATAACAGAGCACCTTGAACTTAGAGGCCACGAGCTGCCAACGGTAAGCCAGATGGTGACTGGCACCCTCTACAACAAAGATTGAAGAACAACAACTTGGCGGGTCCCCTTCCCCAATCCCCCAACACTGTTCCCCTCCCCCAACTCCCCAATAAAATTTTAAAAATTAAATTAAATTTTTAAAAAATGGCTTATCACTGTTTTACTGGACTTGGCGTCTCTATATTGGCTGTCTTGTGATTGGCAGGCTGAAGCCCCTAGATTGGTGACTCTTTAACCAGAGTGAAAGGTGGTTGGAGCATAAGAGAGCCAGGGCTCTGGAACAACTGTGGACTGAAAAGTAAGGCAAAACTGTTCCTCTGGGTGAGGGTTGGTCATTTTTATACACTGCTGGGGCCATGAGATCCAGATTAAGAAACTGTGTTTGGCGGATTTCAGCTTCGTTGTGCCAAGCTAAGGTGGGTTCAGGACTAATAAGCAGTCTGCTATTTTCGAAGTCTGGTCATTCTTTCACTCTCTGGTTGGAAATGAGCTGAGAATTATTACAGTCTAACCCCATGTAATCATGTTGTTGTCTCTTAATGATTAGTTTGGAAGTGTGCTAAGTATAGTGTGTGGAGTTTCCAGGATTATTTAACAAGGGAAAATGTTGGCTCTGCAGAATAGCCTAGTAAGTATTGAAACTCAGACAGTCCCACGTCAGTGGAAGATCCTGCCCTTAACCCTGGTTTCAGGCCTTTGGTCGCTGTACAGCCCTGGGAGAGACATGCCATAGCGTGTCATGCCTGGCAAGATGGGACAGGACCACCATAGGTGGGCGTTGTACACATAGTTCGAAGAAGAGGGAACTGGTTTCTACCTTTTCCCAGTCAGTTTAACCTCTAATGATGCTGATAATAACAAATACATATAGTGTTTATATGTGCCTGGCATTGTTTTAAGCAGTTCATATGAACCACTTGATTTAACCCTCATAACAACCCCCTGAGGTTAGTAATATTACCCCCATTTTATAGGTGAGAAAACTGAGGTACAGAGAGGTTAAGTAACTTGCCCAAGGTCCCACAGCTAGTAAGTGGCAGAGTCAAGATTTGAACCCTGGCAGTGTGACTCCAGGCTTTGCGCCTACCATACCTGTTGGATACAATTTAAAGCGTCAGTTTTTGGTACTTGGGACCTTGTCTTCTGGGTAAAGCATTTAGCCATTGTATTAGTTTACTGTGTGCTGTGAATTAATCCAAGCTATGTGGCTTTAACACAACAGAAATGTATTCTCTCACAGTTCTGGAGGCTAGAAGTTCAAAATCAAGGTGTTGACTGGGCCATGCTCCTTCTGAAAGCTCTGCTGATGGATCCTTCTTTGCCTCTTCCTAGCTCCTGGTTGTTGCTGGTAGTTCTTAGAGTTACTTGACTTTTAGATGCATCACTCCAACCTCCTCCTCTGTAGTTACATGATGTTCTCCTTAGATGTACATCTTAATAAGACACCAGCCATTGGATTAGAGTCCACCCTAATCCAGTGGGACCTGACCTCATTTTAATTTATTGCATCTGCAAAGACCCCGTTTGCAAATAAGTTCACTTTCTGAGGTTCTGGTCACACATGAGTTTTGGGGGATCCTCTTCAACTCAATATAGCCATTACATTTAGGAAAAGGAAGAATTTTAGACATCCTAAATTTTTTATGCCAACGAATTTGGCTGATCATGAACAGTGATGTGTATAGCCAAGGAGAGGCGGTGAGCTAGTGGGGTTGACTATTGCCTGCTATGAAGTCAAGTGCTTGGTTACCACGAAAGCCGAGACATCATCACAAAAGCAGATGAAAAAAGGAAGAGTGGGGAGAGTGCAGAAGCAGCAGATACCAAAAAAAGGATCTGGAAGCATCAGAAGGCAGATGATGCGTGGTGGGCACTAACCTAGTGAGAGAGACAGGAAGACAAAGTGCCGTGATAATAGCAGCACGGCTGAGGAGCCAGGCCCTCATCAGGATACTTTCAACCCTCTCAATGACTTCAAGTCTATTCAGTGCATTCTGAATAAGAGAACTGGGTAGTGTGTGGTCCTTTTTAGAGCAGTTTCTATCAGATTTACTTTGCAGTGCCTGTAGGTTTAGCAAACAGTTAAGCAGAAAATAGGCTCATTTAAAAGTCTTTTGATCAGGCTGGATCGCTGAGACATACATTGTTTCCAACATAATTTCTATGGCAACGGCTTTCTGACATAAATCCATAGCTCAAGTTTACGAATATCCACTTTCTGGGTTTTGTGTGTGTGTGTGTGTGTGTGTGTGTGTGTGTGTGTGTGTGTGTGTGTGTGTGTGTGTGTGTGTGTGTGTGTGTGTGTGCTTTGGCTGATAGGAAGAACAGAACCAAATTTGGGGCTTATCTAATTTGTGAAGGCCTTACGCATTGTTTTTGATGTATTTATATTCCTTCTGCCTTCATCGTTCTTGTCTACTTTTCTTTTTCCTTTACCCATTTTCTTCATTTCTTTATGTTTATGCATTTTTCTCAAACATCTATCTTTGGTAACCTGATCACATTCTCTTAGGAAGGAACTGAGATATAAGTAGTGTTCGTTCGACACAGAGGCACTTGGGACTGATCTCTGCCCTCAGAGAGCTGAGCTCTTCTGGGAGAGGCCACAGGGTCACAGAGCCCTCCCTGCCACTTCCTACCATGCAGCCCTGGCTTCCTCTCCTGTGAAATGAAGTCCTGAAGTCGTGGTCCTTCATCTCTGATGGCATCCTGAGGACAAAATGGGATAGCACATGTAAAGCACTGCACACAGTGCCTGGCATGTAGGGAGTGCTCAGTGGGTGGGGAGCGAGGCATTCCAGCTGAGCCCGTGTGAGCTGAGGCCCAGAGCTGAGAATGTGTGCATGCGGAACTGATTAGAAGAGAGGAGGGCCGAATGCACGGAGGACCTTGACTGCCACAAAGGCAGGGATTTTGAGACCCTGAAGAGGCACCGACAGTGGGGCCTTTTCTGCCCCTTCCTCCTCAGCCTTCCTTCTCGTCTGCGGCGACTCCCAGCCCATGCCCACCTCACTATTTCTGCCCCTGTATGTGTTTGCTTGTTCCATCTGGAGCATACGCTCGTGCGGTTAAGGCAGGAGCCTGCCTGCCTCTTCATGGATTCCAGCAAAGTGGAAGGGGTGGTTTGAAACTCATAACACTGGTGACCAAGACTATTTTGGGAGATGGCGTCTTCATTAACATTTTATTGCTTTAGTTTCCTTTTTCTCCCCCATCCTCTTTATTTACTACCGTCTGTGACACATAAACTTTTGAAGCCTGAATAGCCGACAGCTGTTAATGTTGCCGTTGGAGAAACACAGACACAACTTAAAATGGATTAGTTTCTAATGATGTGGAGAAATGCTTATATAATAAAGTGAGAAGGCAGGATACGTTGTGGGGAAGTTAGAACTTAATTCCTACGGGGAAAAAGACTGGAAAGAAATGCATCAAATTGTTAACAGTTGTTTTAGAGAGAACCATGTTTCCTGTTCTATAGGTTTCATTTTTTCCTAAAGAGACGTGTAATCATATTTAAATGGAGTGGGGTGGGGGAACCCATCCACACTAATTTTCATATTTTTCCTGCTGATTGTGAAATATCAAGCCCTTCCCCATCTGGACTTGATTGACTTGGGCTAATCAGCCTCAGGTAGAAATTGTTGGTGTGATAAAATGAATCGCCAGTGGATTATCTTGCTTTTTGCTGCCTTTTCCCCGAGCCTGTGAGCTCCATAAAGCCAACGAAGCCTCATGGGTCAGTGCCTGTGTGCCGCAAGGAAATAGGAGTTTTTCGTGGGTGCTGGTGTTAGAAGTTGGAGGCTGGACTGAATGTGAATTGGAAATGGTTGTGTAACTAACTTCACGGGTCAGGTTGAGAGTAGGTTTTCCCATGGCCTGTGCCAATAACCTCTCACACCTCAAGTCACAAGATTAGAGTGCATGTGCTCAGCTCTTCATCGGCGTCCAGTTATTTTCAGTGAGCCGAATTTTGGTCAGCTGGCACATCACCAGCAAGAGCCAAATTAGACATAATTGCACATGGGCTTAACTTTCAGGTTCGTGACTTACTGTGCTCGGCAGAAGCACACGAGGCCTGGAGTTGTTGTTCTTAGGAATAGCATGCACCAGGAGAAAGGCTACAGTATAATTCATCATCTGAACCTAGACATCTTGTGGGAAAAGGGGAATTCTATTCATTATGCCACAGAAACAGTGTCGGGCCATTTCTGGGAAAACTGGAGCGAATGGTCCCCTGCCTGTTAGGATGAATCTTTCTCTGTTCTGTGAAATGAGTTTCATTTTCCTAGATAGAGTCTTTACAGTAACCTTTGGAGGAGAGAGGAAGCTAAAACTGTTGGAGAGGATGCTGGGGCATTTGAGAAAGGGGAAAGCAGGGTGCCTTTTCAGGAAAGCTGAACTAAAAATAGAGCCCTGCTATTGAACAGTTGCTTGGGCACTTCAAACGCTGGGGTCTGTGCCATTGTTTCTCTCTCCGCATTCCTGATGAGTCCAGTCTCCTTTTCCTGTGTTATAAAGGACCCCGTCTGTGTGCCGAGTCGGCCAGGATGCAGCCCCTTTAATATGCCTCCGAAGGCTGGACGAGAGGATCACCAAGGCCCCTAACAGCTCACACAGCCATGATTTTATAATAGGTAACTCAAGGCCTGTGCTGCATGGGTAATGAGGCAGGGACAAGCAGAGGCCCTTCCTGCTAAAAGGACAGGGCCCCAGCTCCTCTGTCCCTGGCTGTCACACACTCAATGGCAGGCTTTTTTTCTGAGCCAAGGGTGGGAAACCCTCGAGTGAGGGGAGTACAGGCCTTTTACTGGGCAGTGGGTTTCTTGGTGGGGTGAGCAGTAGGCGATGGGGGGCACTGAGAGGGAAGAGTAGATGGCCTGATAGTTAATGCTATAGGTCAGGATTTCTCAGCCTCAGCACAAGTCACCTTTGAGATCGGACATTCTTGGTTGAGGGGGGCGATGTATTGTAGGACGTCTCGTAGTATCCCTGATGCACTAGATGCCAGTAGTATCCCCCCCTCAGTTGTGACAACCTGAAATGTGTGCAGACACGGCCACATATCTCAATTTGTGAATCATTGCTATAGGTAAAGAAGCAAAATTGTTTTCTGGACATTTCTTTTTGTGTTGCTGTGTTTTGTGCTGGCTAAGCTCCCACCTCAAGCTTTTTATAATACCGTTTACTGGACCAATTAAGTGTGTGTGACGGTGGATGGTGATTTGGAATAAAATAGCCTCACTTTCACACTCTCAGATTTGGCTCTGAAATAAAGTGAGCTGAGCTCTGCCCCCGCCCCTTTCCAGAGTGCCTGAATAATGTGGTCTTTCTACTGGGAATGCGATTACGCTGTTTCCCACCACTTAAAACTATTTTCTCAAAATTTCTACCATGGCTAGCGTAATGGGGTATACTGACAAAAATGTTACATTTTAAATGAGGGGTCTCCAGTACAGCACTTCTCACGCTTGCTTGTGCCTGTATGTCCTCTGAGGATGTGGTGCCACTTGCAGATTCAGGGGGTCTGGACCGGGCCTGAGATTCTGTATGTCTCCCAAGCTCCCAGGTGATGCCCATGCTGCTGGTCTGCAGACCACACTTGGAGTCATGAGGCTCTAATAAGGATCAACTCTTGACAGTTCAAGAAAAAGGGGGAAATATGTCCAAGAGGAGGATGGAACACTCTGCGTGGGGGCAGCAGAAGGCTTTTGGCAATCGGTTGTGCAAGGGGCTGCCACAGACCTTTGTGTGGGCGGGACATCAGGCCTGAGCCCGTCTGTAGCCTTTCAGACTGTTAGGCAGCAGAAGGACCAAGGCTTGCAGCCACTTACCTGGCACTGCAAGAAGCAATTTAACAGGACAGCCTGAGACAGATGGCTGCCCCCCCCCTCCCCCCGAATAGGCATCAGAGGGGCAAGCCAGCTCCAGAAAGTCGGCAGATTGGGCCATGTTTGACTCTGAACTGTTGGCTGGTTCCTTGGGTTAGATTTGAGTGGAGAGAGCTGCATAGGAGAACCAGCCCCTCAGAAGGGCTTTGGCATTACTTTCTAGTTGCTGGGCTCCACAGGGATGATGGGTAGCCAGGCACATGCTCTGCTAGCACGGGACACTCTCCCAGGGTATTGGGCAACATGAAGAGCAGTTGCTGCTGCTCTGGTTACCCTGAGGCCTTGGTGTCTGCAGGTCTGCAGGTACCAGGGAAGGAGTGTGAGTGGGAGGTGGTGTTGGGAGCTGTGGGAAGTAGGACATCTCAAACTGGTGATGCAAAAGGAAGTATGGAGCCCAGGCCGCCAGCTCTTCTGTGCCAGGAGTCAGGTTTGGATAGTAATCTGCAAGGTAGTCGTGTCTTTACATTGCTTATTAAACTAACTTAAGAAAACTTTAAAATAATCTCTAATCTCATTATCCAAATATAAACATTGTGAGCATTTAGGCATATTTCTTTCTAGTTTTATTCCCTTCGGTATCTTTCCTTTTAGTTTTTTGTGTGTCTATATTAAAATGAGTTAATATTCCTATTACCCTGATGAGGGTGTTAACATAAATTTGCACTCTATAATTTTTCAAAATTAGAACAGTGGCAGTTCTATGAAAGTCTTTATGAGAGAATTGAAATAAATGAGTTCTTACACTCTCCATCCAGAAGTGCAGAGATCCTGACTAAATCTTAAACCCCAAGTTCACTGGGGATTTACATTTCAATATCTTTGCTCCACTGAATGAAAAGGAACACACACACACACACACACACACACACACACACACACACACACACATGACTATTTCATTTGGGTAGGGTTTTAGCACATTTCCTAGTTCTTTCACAGCATCCCTCAAGGAAGAGAAAGTAGATATCTGTAGTTTACAGGCAAGGACAAGAGAGTTTACAACTGTTTAAAGGCTAATTTGAGGTCCTAGTGCAGACCTCAAAGTCTTTAGACGTGTCTTTACAACAAGAAGTAATAAGATTTGGGATGAGAAACGTCACCTGCCTGAGTTAGGCATGCAGATTTATGTCCTCTGATTCACTTACACAGGGCTGTTTAACAAATCACCCCAAAACTTAGCGACTAAAACCACCACCATCTTATGCTTACAGAGTTTCTGGGCTGGGAATTCAGGCAGGGCACAGTGAGAATGGCCTTTCTCTGCTCCAGTTACTGGACCAATTAATGAGCCAGGAAGATGCATACTTCTGGGGGAGCTGGGATCATCTGGAAAGTTTTTCATATGCCCCATACCTGGGCTGGGATGACTTGAAGGCTGGGACCTGCTGGGGCTGCTCACCAGAGCACCCTCAGGGGGCCTCTCTCTCCATGTGGCCCTCCCGGCTTGGAGGCTGGCTTCCCAGAGACCAACAGGAAACTGCGTGGACGTTTATAACGTATCTTCAGAAGTCAGATAACATCACTTCTGTCACCCTCTGTTGGTCGAAGCAATTGCGTGTTTGCCCAGATTCATGGGGATGGGACGTAGACTCCACCTCTTAATAGAAGGAACCAAAGAATTTGTAACCACTTAAAAAAAAAGTACATCAACTATTTAGTCCACAGTATAGCACAGCAGATTCAATAGAAAATTAGCTTGAATAGAAGTCAGAAAAGCTGTATCAAGAATGAGTTCATTGTGGGCCAGACAAGTGGCGCATTGGTTAAAAGCTGGCTTGGGACACCAGAGGGCCCCAGTTTGGATCCCACATATGAGGGCCAGTGACACTGCCCTCTACAGCTAAGATGCTGAACAACAGCTCAACCTGGAGCTGGGCTGCCATGGGTCACCGGCGATGCCATGGGTTGCCATGGGCTACCATGTGTAGCCAGCAGCCAGCGTGAACCGCCAGCAGCCACCGTGAGCGGCCGTCTAGAAGCCAGCGACTGATCTGCCTCCCCCAGGAAGAGCGCAATGATGGTGCCAACTTGGGCCAGTGAAACAACGTTCTCCACAACTAGACTGAAGAACAAAAGGACAGCAACTTGTCTGTTCCCCTTCCCCCGATTCCCCAGAGCTGTTCCCATCCCCCAATTACCCAATAAAAATCTTAAAAAAAAAAAAGAGTTCATTGTAAATGGGGAAATAAAAGATGAGCTGTGTACACTGCAAAAAGTTAATGAAAATATTGGGTTGTCGGAAAAGCCATGACATATTTTTTCTGTTTTTTGTTGCAAAATGCGTCATGACTTTTCTGACAACCCAATAACTGAGGTGAGTAGAAAAATTGAAGTTAACCTAAGTGACTGGCATTTGGGGAGTGGTTTAAATACACTAGGAAATATGTATGACAGAAATACTATGCGGCCTTTAAAAAGAATGACGTAACTGTATGTGTGCTGAGATGGGAATATATCCATCTATTAAGTGAAAACATTATTTACAGAAAAACATGTATTCAATAGTCCTTTAATATTTTAATATAAACATATATGTAAAAATTTAGGAAACAGTTTTAAAGGAATCACACCAAACTGTTAATGGGGTATTCTAATAGGGAAAAGAGTAGGACTTAAGTGGGTATTAGGTTTTGAAGGAGAACTCACTTGTTACTTTCTATAGTTCTATGCTGTTTAATTTTTTTAATTAAGTATTCCTATATTGCTCTTATAATATGAGTTGCTGTGTGAGATTTTAACTTCTAAAGTATATTACAGTTAATTTGGTAAACATCTGAAAGTTGCAAGGGGGCATTGCCTGCTTCCTTGAGGCTGTTATTACACCTTATCTTCCTTGTATTTTATTGTATAAACAGTTAAAGTAGGTGTAATATTTGCACAAGTAGGCACTAGTGTGCTTAGCATGCCCTGTCGTCACCGGAGATTTAAGAAAACCAATCTTTTTGTTGATTTGTTTGGTTTCTCTTCTGTATTCTTCACTGAGAAGTCCCCTTCTTGGTGGCAGCACAGTTCCTGAAATGCGTGGTGATGCCAAGTGACCTTCGTATAATGTCTTTAGTATTTATTAATTTTCTCTGCAATGTTCTACTATAGTTGAATGATATTTCCATGCCACTGACTGTGGTGTTTGACCTTACCCCACGAGCTCAAACTATAAAAAATTCTTGTCAGTGTTCCAGAAAGGAAGTTTAGGAAAGCAGATGTACATTTTTCTATATTTTTGTGTTTTTCAAGAATGAATAACAATAGGAAATTTTTATATTTTAATCATTTATTTCAATAAAATGTATCACCTTAACGGTATTTACTTAAAAAGGTAAACACTGTAATTATTTTTTTGTGGATTTTTGACACATTTTGGAGAAAAAACTTGAAATCAATTAACGCAGTGAAAGGGTTAAGAGTAGACAGGCTCATGTTGGGTTGAAACATTGAAGCTTGTATTATCTCCAAAATGAAATTAACTGTATTCATATAATCAAATTGGGGGAATTCAACAGCATTAGAAAATATTTAAGGCCTTAATAAGATATAACCTGGCCTATTTCTGACCTAATATTCTGGAGTGGGTTTTTTGAGCATCACACACCCCTCGAGATAATTAGAACAGGGTGGAAGCCAGAACGGATCTGTGTTTTAAAAGTATAAGCCATCTGCTTATTTCCTCTGTTGTATAGCAGCCCAATCATATCTCATTTTTCAAACAATGCTATTATTCCAAGTAATATCCTAATGAGAGCTAGTGAGAGTGACTGAGCTGTGCCCTGGGTTGGCAGTGGATTAGGTGGCTACTTCCTGCTCTTACGGCATTCACCATTGAGTAGGCTACACAGAGACATTAAATAAGTGATGATGAGAGCACTGGCTCATGCTTTGTAAGATGCCGGGCTGAATGTTCTCTGTTTGCCCTTTCCAGTCCACCATGATCTGTGCCCCAGGAGGGAGGCCATTATGGATATATGTGGCTCCCTGGCCCGTTGGCTTTTGGGAGCTAAATCAGGGTGTTTATTTTTCCTTGCTCCCTCCTTCCCCAGGCTGGGGGTTGGAAGTGGTGCCAATTCCCCTGCTGCAAGTCATAGCTCCTATCTGATGGCCCTCTCCTGCTGTTGTTCAGCTAAACTCTTGCTGCAAGTACTCTCTCCTCCTGTCCCTTCAGACCTGGGGAGGTGATTGGGTCTCTGCTGTTACTAGCTACTGGATACTCCACAATCCTTGCTCATTTCCTTGAACTTGTCCATGCCTTTGTAAATAGTGCTTTCCTTAAACTCTTTACAACTACCCTGTTTGAGTATTATTATTTTTCCCACCTGTACCCTGACTAATACGATAACAATCCATTTTACAAGTGAAAAAGTTGAGGCTTAGAGATCAGTGAATATCAGAACTGGGATTAGAATCCAAGCTATTTTATGTCAAAGCCTGATTCTTAAATTCAGTGCTTTACCATTTGCCTGTAGTGACTTGGAGGTTCTCATTCTCACCCTCATATTGAGGAGAAACCCAAGGAAAAGTTTGTTTGTTAGATATAACTACGAAGTTATGAGGCTAAACAACATACTAGCTCTTATACATTTAAATACACAGCATCCTTCACATCAGCTTCTATAGTTCAGAGTTTTTTTGTTACTTTCTTTTGAAATTGCCATCAGAATCATTTTATCAGCCAGGAAGGAAAAAAATAATCTGAAGTAATCAGACCTTCACTTTGCCACCTTATTTTCTAGGCTGGGCTCAAGTTGATGACTGGCTGTTTGCAAACATCTGATCCATCTTTGAGGACCAAGTTTCAGGATATTTAAAAGAAATACATAATTGAGTGGCAGGACATTCCAAAAGAGGCATCTAAAAATGTGCTCAGTAATGGCAGCCAAGTTGGAATGAACATAGAGTTTTTCAGATGGCTGTTTTGAAGGATAGAATATTCATTTCTGTGTGCAATCTCTTGACTTATAAATACCAGAACTTAATCATGTTACCTGAGTCTCATTTCACTGCATCCAGACTGTGTATTCATTTCCTTGACCTGCGGAGGAACTCTAGGCTAACTAGGATGACAGTGAGGGCATGCTGCCCATTATTGCTTTATAAGCAGAGCTGCCTTTGAGGCCACATAGCCAAGCTACTGGTTAAGAGCTGGGTACGTGAACCAGACTGTATTTGGGCCAATCCAGGCCCCACAAATGACCACTCTGTGCCTTGCTTTCCTCATTTGATAAGTGGAAATAATAATAGCTGCCTCACACAGTTTTTGTGAAGATTAAAATAATTATGTAAAGGACTTAGGAGACTGTCTGGCAGAACTGTAAGTGCTCTGTAGTGCATGCTTTTGTTTTTAATTGCTGTGTTCATCATCATCACTCATCTTCACATCTGGAACTCCCGTTGATTCTTCCTCCTTCTGTGTAATCACATTCCTCCATCGGTCTTGTCTATCACATTTAGTGAACTCTTTTTTTTTTCTGGAAAGAATACAGAAATTAACTCCCTAAAGTACCTACTTTTGAAGAAGTATGTCTAAGTCATGGAATATGAGGAAAAGAACCAAAAGGAGGGAGAGGGGATTAAGAGCCTGGTGGGAAAGCAAGCATGTTGGGAAGAAAAGGTAAACACTGTAAGAGTGCCATTTCTTACAAAGCCAGTAGTTAGGATCTGTTGAGTCTCAGCCACGTGCATGTTTGTGCTGATTTCTAGTTCTGCTTCTGCTAGGAACTGGCCATGTGGCCTTTGCCATTCAGTCACTACCTTTTGTGCCTCTGTGTCTTGAGCTTGCAGAGTGTTAATCCTGTATCTCCCCTACCTTCTGGTTAACTTGGTGGACCGAACTCTTGCAGACAATCATACCTCTTGCATCAGACTTGTAAAATATATCAAAATGAAAGAAATTCTGGTTCACTTAAGAAAGTAAGCATGAGCAGTCCTCATGTGCCATAAAGGGGGCGTTCAAAGACCGAGTGATGAGTAGGAGGTGCAGCAGGATGGCACATGTGGAATGAACTTCAAGCCTATGAGGAGTAGGAAGATGGTACCTAGCTCTCCCTGCATTAACTCCAGGAATCAGGAAGCTCTCTTCTACCCTTAAAATGGGAAGCAGAAAAACCATACCAACTGGCTAGGGAATGGCCATGGGAGGAAAGAAAGGAACTGGTAAAAACAAAACAAAACAAAAACAAACACAAAAAGGAACCTAAAGCCTGCACTACTTGGATGTGTGGTGGTGGACTTCTGATCTGTGTGACCTGAGCCCCTGCAGCTGAGACATTAACACAGAGTTGTCCAAAGCCAGTGGAGAAGGTTAAAGGAGCTATAAAAAGGGATTGGACTACAAGGTGCTGTTGATAATATATCTACTCTGTTTCCCAAATTTTCTGTAGGGGATGTTGTAATTCTTTTCTTCCCACCCCTTCCAATTAAAATAAAACCCTGTGGTATATATATTGCAAGAAGTCTCTCTTAATTTCCAGTAGTCTAGTCTCATTTCCTTGAATGAAAATGATATCAAGGTAAAACTGGGTTATAACGTTTATAGTCTTTGTCATTATTAAGACCTATGGATGACTTAATGCGCTGAATAGCTCTAATACCGAGTAAGTAAGCTGTGTGCATATGAGATCAGACAGTTAAGTTCGCGAACTCATTCTAGAAGAAGTGCTACATACCTCATTGCTGAATATCACTACGGAAGTACTTCGAAGTACTTCCCTTGGGAAGCTATGCACCGACACCAGCGCCTAGTCTACCCTTCAAAGCAATTTTGGAACTCTTTTTTTCTGGAATGGCCATTAGAGCTGTTGTCGCATTACCCTTGATGTCCTGAATGTCATCAAAATGTCTTCCTTTCACTATTTCTTTTATCTTCAGATAAAGAAAGAAGTCATTGGGGGCCAGATCAGGTGAGTAGGGAGGGCGTTCCAATACAGTTATTTGCTGGCTAAAAACTCGCTCACAGACAGTTCTGTGTGAACTGGTGCATTGTCGTGATGCAAGAGCCATGAATTGTTTGTGAAAAGTCGAGGTCATTTTCATCTAACTTTTTCACCCAGCCTTTTCAGCACTTCCAAATACTAAACTTGGTTAACTGTTTGCCCCATTGGTACAAATTCATAATAATCCCTCTGATATCAATAAAGGTTAGCAACATTGTTGCAACAAGTTCGCTAATTTAATTGTCAGAACTTGTAGGTGTGTGTGTGTGTGTGTGTGTGTGTGTTGGGAAGGGAAAGGAATCTGAGTCCTTTCTTACAAAGTAAACTCCGTGGTGCAGCTGTAGAGCCACAGGGCAGATATGAGAACATACCTGGCTACTCATGCTACCTTCACTTGGGACAGATTGTTTAACGTTGAGCGTGTGTAGACATTTCATCTTGCCTGAATTACTACTCAGTTGTAGCCCCTCTTCCTTCTTTTTTCTTGCAAGTTGAAAATTGTCAACAATAGAATACCAGGGATAAAGAACAAATTCATTTTACTTGAATCTAAAGAGATATGCAATGGAAGCTTAAGTAACCATGTTCTGGTTGAAAATTCTTTTCTGAAAGGAGCTGTTTGATGGGTGTGCCATAATTTATAGTGAGAAAACATACACTAGTTAATAATTTCCACAGTTTTAAGTCATCTCATTGTAAAACATCATTTTACTATAATAGTTATCTAACAAATAAAGTGGATGGAAGCAAAGGTTATGTTAGATGTACCAACCTTTTTATTTTTTTAAAGATTTTATTGGGGAATTGTGGGATGGGAACAGCGCTGGGGAATTGGGGGAAGGGGAACAGACAAGTTGCTGTCTTTTTGTTCTTCAGTCTAGTTGTGGAGGACGTTGTTTCACTAGCCCAAATTGGCACCATCATTGTGCTCTTCCTGGGTGAGGCAGATCAGTCGCCAGCTTCTGGACGGCCACTCATGGCGGCTGCTGGCCGCTCACGCTGGCTGCTGGCCACACACAGTAGCCCATGGCAACCCACTGCAGCAGGGGCTACAGCCTATACCGTCGCCCGCGACTCACGGCAGCCCAGCTCCAGGTTGAGCTGTTGTTCAGCATCTTAGCTGTGGAGGGCAGTGTCACTGGCCCTTATATGTGGGATCCGAACCGGGGTCCTCTGGCGTTCCAAGCCAGTTCTTAACCAATGTGCCACTTGGCCGGCCCAAGAATTTCCTTCCTTTTTAATGCTGAATAATAATAATTCCATTGTTTGTATAAAGCACATTTTGTTTATCCATTTTTCTGTTGATGGGCACCTGGGCTACTTCTACCTTTTAGCTATTGTGAATAATGCTTCTATGAACATGGGTGTATAAATATCTGTTTGAGTTCCTGCTTTCAATTTTTTGGGGTATATACCCAGAAATGGAGTTGTTGAATAATCTGGTCATTCTGTGTTTAATTTTATTAAGAAATTACCATATTGTTTTTCACAGGGTTGCACTACTTTACATTTCTACCAGCCATGCACATGGGTTCCAATTTTTCCACACCCTCACTGATACTTGTTGTTGTTTTTTATAATATAAGCATTTTATATACAAAATATTGGAATCTATTTAATAACCAATAGTTCAATATTGAGCATATGTTGAGTTGTTGCCTTAGTCTTTTTAAAGAGAAGAGTGGTGTGAGTAAAATGTTTTGACTAGAGAAGATTTGGGAAATCTGGTTAATCAGATACTGGTTAAGATGTTTACCAGCAAAACTTGTACCTGAACCCTTATTTTGTGTTTTGTGTCCTCCCCCCGCCCCCACTTCCTCCCTTCCAGTACTCCCACTGCACTCAGAACAAATAAGCTCATGCAAAGAACTTACTTAGAACCAAAGAGCTTTCTGGTTTATGTGCTGGAGTGTGTAGAGAGTGCGTTTGCTCAATATTATCTACCAAATTGGAATAAACCTTCCTTCCAAGAGTTTTGTACAGCTTAAATGAAGCACATTCTTGGAGCACCAGCATAAAACCAGCCCATCCCTGAAAAAAGATGTGGAAAACAGATGGGATGAGCAAGTTCTGGTTCCTCTTTGACCCGTCGTCTTCCCCCCTGACATGCTCCCCTGCTTTGTGAACAGTGTCAGTGGGCGCTGCGGACACCGCTGCATTATCAGGGTCACGTTCATTTCCGGTTCCGCAAAGCCCTGTGGATCCCAGTGGGGCGTGGTGATGAGGGGCATAGCCAGACTTTTGAGGGCTGCTGGAATAAGTGGGTCGAGTGTCTCCAGTGAGGCTTCCCAGAATGACACCTCCAAGCTGGTTCGCTAAGCCATCTGCCCCCGTGCAGCCACATGTAAGCTAAGCTGGGTCGGTGCTGATTACTGAGGCAGCTGCTTTCGCTCCCTGAGACCCCTGCACTAATAAACCAGGTGCTGGTGGTGTGCAGGGTGGTGCAGCTTGCAGGGTACACAAGGCGCATGTGCTTGGAATGCCAATTTTACTGAGTTTGGGGGTAGGAACTCCTTATATTTTAAACACTGGGCCACAGATCACTTGTGGAGTAGAATGCAAAATGAACAGTTTTTTTTAAAGGATGAGACTGATTTAGACATTTCATGCTTCTTAGGCATTGAGCTGTGCTTCTAGATACTTCACTTCTAGTTCTTCCCATGTGTTTACTCTTTGGCATTTAGGGTTATTTTTCTATGGAAAAGCCTCCTGATGCACAGTTTGGGGAGCCTGCAGTTGGGTGGAGGTCAAGAGAGAGCTCAGAAAGGCTGGTTTGCATCTCCTGAAGGCTGTGTGGGGGTTAGGAGTTGGATTCCTGCAAGACCATGCTCTCCACGTGTCCGCTGTGGTCTTGGACAAATGATTTAGTTGTCCCAAGTCTGTTTCCACATCTGTAAAATGGGAACAATACCAGTGTTGGAGGATTGTTGTGGGTTCAATGGGGTCATCCATGCTGGGAAAAACTGTGGTGAAGATACTTGGAGGCTGGGGCTGGCTGTGGCCGTAGCATTCTGAGGTGTTAAGGAGACAGAGCCTCACAAGCCCTACTACTGGCCCCTGTCCTAACTCGTTCATGTAGCAAGGCTTCTATTGATTGGGTTGTCAGAAAAGTCATGATGCATGTTTGCAACAGATGGCACTAGTTCATTTTTGGAAGTACTAGAGTCATTCGCATCTATGTTGTTGCTATGTCATTTGACAGCTGACAGTTCTAGAAATTGAATGATTTGGTTGAGTTTTGGAGATTTTACAACAAGTTGAAGATGGAAGACCAAACTGTACATTTTTGCCATATTTTACTGTTTTACTTCCATAAAGGGAAGAACACATGTCAAGCTTGTGAAAAGTTGCATAAAGTTTATGGTGACAATGCTGTACAAGAACATCAGTGCCAACGATTGTTCACAAAATTCCATGCTGGTGATTTTGATCTCAGTGACGCTCCTCGGTCAGGGAGGCCCACCGAGGTTGATGACGACAAAATAAAGGCATTGATCAAGTCAAACCCGCATTACACGACATGAGAGATTGCAGAAACATTGAACATCCATCATTCAAGCATTCACGACCACCTGAAGAAGCTGGGATACGTAAGAAGCTTGATATTTGGGTTCCGCATGAACTCAAAGAAGTGCATTTGATGGTGCGTATAAACATCTGCAGTATGCTCATTAAACGTGAGGAAAACAATCCTTTTTTGAAGCACCTCATAACTGGGATGGGAAGTGGATTGCTGACAACAATGTGGTGTGCAAACGGTCTTGGTCCCGACATGATGATTTGCCTCCAACAACACCGAAAGCAGACATTCATCAGAGGAAGGTTATGCTCTCAGTGTGGTGGGATTTTAAAGGTGTTGTGTTTTTCGAGTTCCTACCAAGGAACCAAACAATCAATTCAAATGTGTACTGTCGGCAATTATACAGTTTGAATGAATTCATTATCCAGAAAGGTCCAGAGCTCGTTAATTGTAAAGGAGTTGTGTTCCATTGCAACAACGTGAGACCACACACAAGTTTGATCATTCTGCAAAAATTATTGGCGCTTGGATGGGATGTGTCACCACACCCACCATACTCACCTGACCTTGCGCCATCAGACTTCCACTTGTTTCACTCTCTTCAAAACTCCTTGTGTTGTTCAATTCAGATGAGGCTGTAAATCAGCACCTTGTTCTATTTTTGCAAATAAAGACAGGTCCTTGTATGAACGAGAAATTATGAAGCTCACTGAAAGATGGCAGAAGGTTATCGAACAAAATGGGCAATATATCATTGATTGACCTTTGAAAAACATAGACTAAATACGTCATGACTTTTCCGACAACCCAATATATGCTGCACTTGACAGCCTTCTTTCTTTTCTTTCTGGACTTGTCTCTGTCCTTCATCTCCCCCTAGGTACCTCTGATTCCTCTTGACATGGTGTTAAGAGGGAGAGAAGGCTGTGTTAGGGGAGGGTTTTGGGCAGCCCATGACCTTGGTCCATGACCTTTCCAAAGGAATCCACCTCAGAGGGCAGAAGCCATTTGTTATGATGCTTCAGGCTCCCTGACAAGTGGAGGCATCAGATGGCAGTGGGTGGAACACTAGGAGAGGGAATGGGGAATCAAGGATTTTGAAGAGCAGATCTTGTGCTTTCTTTAGTCTCCATCCCCACGTCCCATGGATGCAACCCTGACCACGTTCCAAGGGAAAGCAAAATCCTTGTTGACTGTGAATCTTGGTGACCGGACAAAATGAGGAACTTGGTCTGAGTACTTAGATTAATAGTTATTATAGTAATTCATGTCCCTGATTTAACAACTAATGTCCAATGAACTCTGCATGGTTCTACTGCAATTATGTGTGTTATTAGATGCCAGGTTAACTTTGTTGAAAAAGCTGTTATCAATTGAATGGACTTCTTGACTATGAGCTATCATCATCTGATCTTCTCATTGTCATCAAGCATCCTGCGCTCCTTCCAACTGCACTGCTTAGAAACAGCTGTGAAGTGCCCTGGGAAATTTCTCTCTTCCTTTCCTCAAGAAGTTTAGAAACCTTTGGAAGGGTGAGAATGGAAGGGATGGAGACTTTGAGGGCTGAGGGATGGGACAGAAGACAAAGCACGAAAATGTACCTTGAAGTAGGTCTGCAGTTTCCTCATTTTTATCTTTACTTCTCTAGGTGTGTTGCCCCACCCAACTTTCTCTCCCCGCCTTCAAACCCCACTTTAAACTCTTTTAATCTAGAAAACTGGCTCCAATTAATCCCATCAGTGAATAATCTTTCTTCTGTCCCTTGACTTTTCTGTTCTTTGTTCTATAATTAGTTTATCCTTTTTTCCAAATGGGCTTTCTAACTTTCTCCAATGTTAAATGTGTGTTCTGTTAGATTGTAAGCTATTATGGGCACAGTGTCCTTTCTCCCACCCCATCCCATCCCTTCTTTCTACTCCTGACCTGCTCTGTTAACTATTTAGCCATTCGTTAGAGCATTGCCACATAACTAAAGAAACACATGCTGTTGTTGTTATATTTATTGGTTTTAATTATAAGGCACTTGGAAGGAATTTTACGACCCTTCATCTCCATAATTCTCTGCCAGCATTTTGCACCTAGTGGACCAATAATAAGAATAAATTTCCTTCCTCACTTGGCTTCATAATCGTGTACACTTCTGCTGCACAAATGCTAGCAGAGCCCTCATGGCTGGAGTAGAAACAATGACTTAATTCTGAAATTGTATTCAAACCCTCTAAGGAACTAGTGGCTGATGCACGCTTTGGCTACCTCCCCTGATCTGCCGTAGACATGTGGAGCAAGGGGATTTACATGCCGTACCACGGGCTAGTCCCCAGCCAAAAAGAAATGCCTGAAGGAGATCAATTACTAATTTAAATCTGGAGCAGAAGGACATGAATTATATTTAAGGTGGTTTCTGACCTTGCTGTTGTATAAAGTTTGAGCGTTGGACTAAAGAATTGTGATACCTGAAAACCTTGGTTTCTTTCCGTGTGTTTACAAGAACATCCATTTTTCTAAACTTGGGACTTCGCACTTTCTAAGAGCAGTGGTACTGCCTGTTAGAACAAAAAGCACGCAACAAGCCAAAACCAAAATGTTTTCAGCTTTGTTGCCCAAGTGGGGTAAATTCTTTTCCACAAGAGAGCTATTCCCAGGGTAATCTATACACTTTCCAAGCAGTTTACAGCATCATGATTTGTGTATATTCTCTTCAGTCTGCAGACTTGATGTTAGCTTCAACCCACTCGTGCCAACTCAACTCCCTTCCCACTCAGCCATTCCATTTCCTCCTACTGCTCCCTGTACCGTTGACATAAAAGAATAAAAATATGTTTGCTCTAATATAATAGGGTATCTACAAAAGTTCAGTAAAACTAAACAAAAACCAAGAGTTGCTTTTAAATACAAACCAGGTCTGTAATCTACGCATACTTCTGGGACCTTGAGCCAAGCACCTATCCCATTTTAGTCCTAGTCAAGTGGCAGTAATAATACTTGTCCGTCCGTCTGAGGGGAGCTGTGATAGACATAAGATAATTTATGGTAGCACTTTTAAATGTATATGACTTCTATGAAACTGAAAAGCCTGACATTTGTGGTTCGAGTCTTGCTGTTTGATGTTGGCACCGCGTGCGGTGTTTTATGATTGCTCACAAGTCCCGACTTTCGCAAACCCTAAATGTGTGAGCTGATGCCTGTCCTGCTTAAAACCAGAGAAGTTTTTTTTGCTCCTGAGTACTAGCTTAAATTGCTTTAGTCCAAAATCAAGCTGACGTGCATTCTTGATCCACGACTATATTGTCAACATATCTCCATTTGCATAGCATGATCCATTGGAAAGCTGAGTCTTTGGTGTATTTTAGAAATTGAC
The DNA here is from genome assembly GCF_001890085.2 of Hipposideros armiger. Taxonomy (NCBI): domain Eukaryota; kingdom Metazoa; phylum Chordata; class Mammalia; order Chiroptera; family Hipposideridae; genus Hipposideros; species Hipposideros armiger. The sequence continues at coordinate 3,359,155 of NW_017731405.1, read as the reverse complement.
TGTCCTGAATCATGTGTAAATTCACACTCACTAACAAACAGCATATGCTTGCATTAATAGTATCCTTCTGTTCTACATCATAGCCTTCTAATTGAATTTATTATATTAGTTAAACTTCTTTTCTAAATATAAGTTTAGATTTCAAGTCAGCTCCTTTATATATTTCTAGAACAGTGGGATGCTTCCACGTTTTTTTTTTCTTTCTCTTTATACAAACTTGTCTTTATGGAAATTGGCATATTGGGGTGACTTTCTGGTGCTGAGCCATGTGCAGTTTCCACCTCCACCATCTGAAATCACAGAACAAGTTGGCTGCTGTTGGTTGGCTTCCTTTTCCTTCCCCCGTACCACGCTCTTCTTCATCCTGTTCGTTCTGTTGCCAAAGTCTGCTCTTGCAAAGCATCACCATGTTTTCCTTTCTCTAATTCAGACTTGTGAGGTTTCATGTCACATAGGATTGGTGATGCCTTCTTTTCTTTTTCCAGTTTAGGTCCCTTCCATTTATTCCATTTCACTGAAGTTTTACCCTACCTGTTTTCTCTCATTAGCATATCATACCCAAGCTATTATATTTATACCATTGAGGCCTTCCAACACAATATCATGGCATTAATCATCTTCCTCTTTGCTGTCTTTGAACTTTTCTGATTTCTTTTTTTAACACAGTAAAACTAACTAAATATTTGTTGTAAATCTTGAATGACTGCGATCCTTTTCTTAGAAGTTCAGCTGGATCAGTTGGGTACATGAAAGGCATTTTTGCAATGGGTATGGCATTAAGACTTATTCCTCATATGTATATATGCATGTATATAGATGTGTGTGTATATATATGTATGTATTTAATGTTCAGTTACAGACAAATGAAAAATATAAAATATTTTTCATGGTCTAGAGTATTTGGAAAATGTGTAAGACTCAAACAAGTTAAGGAAAAAACTCCAGAGACCTCCTTTTGGAAATAGATAAATGCTTTAACATTTTGGTATTTCTTTTTAGGCTTCCTCCCATCCCCGAATTATACTGCATATAATAACATAACCTTATATAATTATTATCATTAAATATATATACACACAAATATATATAATCAATATATGTATGTGTTTGTGGAATTAAAATTATGGTGCATTTTTATTTAACTTAAAATACATCCAGGTTGCAGGTTATATGGAAAATAGGTGCTAAAGCCACTATAATTGAGTATAATGGATATTAGCTGATTTTCTGTTGTCTTTATTATATATCTATAAATTTTATATTTTACAACTTATTTAATAACTGACTGTATCATAATTATTTTATAACTTATTTAATAACTGACTGTATCATAATTTAACTATTAAATATTAAATATATATATATATATGATTTTGAAAAATACTCATACAATAGCTTCCTGGAGTAGGTGGCATTATTCCCATTTTATTAATGAGGAAACAGTTCTAGTTAACTCATCCAGAACTGTGACACTATTACAGGCACATTTAACCCCAAAGCTTTTGCTCCTTCCACTCGGCCACACCCCTTTTTTTATCAGGAATATTTGTCAGTTTAGGCAGAAATTCACCTTTGGCAGGGGGAAAGAGAAGGGTGCCTCAGATTAAAAAAACGTTAAATTTTGTCAAATGTGTTCTCAGCATTTATTGATCATATGACCTTGCTTATGATGTACCATGTAAGTAGCATCATTTAGTTTTCTGTTGTTTTTTATTTTGGTTTTGTTACAATCCTTGTGTTCCTGATATAGTCTAACTTGGCAATACTGAATATTATAATATTTTTTCCTTTGTTGGACTACATTTGAGATTTCTGCATCTCTGAGAATTAAGCCTGTAATTTTACTTTCTATACTTCGTCAAGATAGTAACATTAATTTATATGGTTTCCAGCAGGAAAAATAAAGTCACAGATCTATCTGCTGATTAGTGAGATATCAGTAATGGCACCCTCAGAAGAGTCTAATGGCTGCTGGTCCTGTCATCAAACATTTACATGCAGTGGGGGCGATGGGACCTTGGTAGAGTAGAAATATCAGAATCTTGAAATCAGAGTTGTTTACAGTCCCCACTCTGCCATTTAACTCTCTTGAGATCTTAGAATTACCATATTTTGCCATGTGTAATGCACACTTTTTTGCCCAAATTTGTGAGGGAAAAATACGGATGCGCATTATACATGGGTAGTACTAATTCTATATTTATATAAATATTTTTAGTTCTTTTATTTATGCTTATGAGTTAAAAGTGTAACTCTAGAAATCAATAATGATACCCATATGCAAAATAATATGCAAAATAATACCATGGAATACAATAAGTTTTGTCATAAGTTTTGTTGAACTTATGACAAACTTGCAATGACGAAGAGTTCTTAGCCTTCTATGATGCCTAAATATCATAAATTTGCTACTGGTACATAAAATTTCTTTTTTTTGGGGGGGGGAATTGGGGAATGGGAACAGCCCTGGGGAATTGGGGAAGGGGAACAGACAAGTTGCTGTCCTTTTGTTCTTCAGTCTAGTTGTGGAGGATGTTGCTTCACTGGCTCAAGTTAGCACCATCATTGCGCTCTTCCTGGGCGAGGCAGATCAGTCGCCGGCTTCTGGACGGCCGCTGGCTACACATGGTACCCCATGGCAACCCACTGCAGCAAGGGCTGTAGCCTACACCGTCGCCCGCCACCCACGGCAGCCCAGCTCCAGGTTGAGCTGTTGTTCAGCATCTTAGCTGTAGAGGGCAGTGTCACTGGCCCTCATATTTGGGATCCAAACCAGGGCCCTCTGGTGTCCCAAGCCAGCTCTTAACCAACGCGCCACTCGGCCGGTCCCATAAAATTTCTTGTACCTTGTATCTGTTCTTGTGTTTTGTAATTATCTGTTACTTAAAGTTTATGTTAAAAAATAAATGCTAAAATTTCTTTATAATACAAAAAAAAACGAGTACCTAAATGTAAACAAATAACAATTTGAATTAAAAAATTAAAACAAAAGATTTTTTTTTTCCCTGAAAGTTTGGGCCCAGAACGTGGGTGTCCATTGTACGTGTACACCATTATACATGGTAGTGAATTATACACAGCAAAATATGGTGCCTAAACCTGAATTAGCTATTAAAGTGGAGATTCAAATTCCTATCTTAAAGGGATTGTAGGGAGGAAGAGATAATGTATGTAAAATATCTAGCATATAGTAAGTGCTTAAGTGTAAATCCCTTGTGTCTGCTATTTTTCATGCATACAAAGACTCTACATTGATTAGAGAAATATGACATAAGTGCATGAGACATACACAAATAAAGCCCTACAAATAACCAAGAGGTTATTTTGTTTTCTTGCACTTAACTTTGAACTATTTATGATTTATTGTTTTTTTTTCTCCTAGTAGCCAAGAAAACATTAAGCCAACACTCAACCATTCTATTGTCTTTAATGGCTCTGAGCTTTGTAGAAATGTCCTTTGATATTCTGAGTTATTTGAGGTACTTTTGAGAAGATATGGACAGTGTTAGCAGTGACTTGCTACTCCTTGAAAATAGCCCAGGAAATCGTCATTTAAACAGACCTGCTAAGTCTGTTTAACACTTGTAAAAGATCATCATTCCATGGGGTATTAAAGTTTATGTAAACTTCTGTTCTTAAAATATTCATTATCTATAGAGAACAGGGAGAATAATTTTTAAAAAGACTAGTTCTAAATAAGTTGAAGCATTTTGCACTGACCATCTTAAGCACAAAAAGATCATACCCAAGTAGAGATGTGTTGAATTCCTTTCCCTTCTTTTAAAAATAGTAGACGCTCATCCAAACTAAAGATTTTACAATTACCTTCTGTATTTTAACTGTTGGAGTTGAATTTTTAGAGCTGGCCTTGGAAACTTGATACTCCATTCTTTCTTCCTGAAGTGTCCGTGTGGAGATGACAGTGTGTATAGTGACCAAATGGAATTTTCCTATGCCTACTTGGTTGCAAAAGAGATGTGTTTTATCCCTGAAATGTTTTCTGGAATTGTAATTGTCTAAGAAATCCCAAATCTTGGAATCATTGCTTTTAATTCTTATTCCAAATTGAGCAAAGTCCTAGATAAACCCCCTCCGTCCTATCCCAGTCTGCAAGCTGGCCCACTTCTGTATATATGGGCCATACATCTTATGGTTTGCTCTGAGTTTCCAGAATATATACATAAATGTATGTACAGAGGGTGCCGAAAAAGTATATATACTTTAAGAAAGAAAAAAAAGTATTAAAATTGTAATACTCAATATATACCGATAACAAAAGATGAATACAAGTTACGTTTGACTTCTGCAATTACAATAGGTGCTCAAAGTGGTTACTATCAATGTCCAGACATTTCTGATTACGGTGAAATACTGCTTGAGCAACGTTGACCAGAGTGTCCACTTGTATACATTTTCTTGGCACCCTGGTGTGTGTGTGTGTGTACACACACACATATATATATAAAACATATATATATATTTTAACATATATTAGACATTCTTGTTCAAATTTGCACAGTAGACCAAAATTAATTTTACTCCCATGTGTGAGATTTAGCAATGAGCTCCTGTCCTGAGTTCTCTACCAGGCTTGGTAGAAACAGACGGCATCTTAGGTGTTCAAGTATGATCACATTCTTGGGGGGAGAGGGGGGTTGGGGATATTTTTGTATGAAAGTAGGATAGAACTCTGTTTTATAGGTAGATCATAATGCCATGTTCATTTAAAGCATATTTGCAGAAAAGGATGAA
>NW_017731405.1:3337127-3353593 GCF_001890085.2 Hipposideros armiger | reverse complement strand
TTCAGATTCTTTACAATGCTTGTGAATATGCATCAGGTTGCTAACAACTTCAACCTCAGGTTTGTGTAGTTTTCAAAAGAAAATTCAGTTTAGGGACGTTTGATCATGTGGTCCTTTAAAGCTTAAGATTGAATAGCTGTGAAATGCTTAGGAAGGCTGGTGTGAAGCCAGAATATATCACAGGTCAAGTTTACTGAGCGTATCAGCTTATTGAAAATTTCGGACTTGGGTTTTGTCATCTTTATGTCCCAACCCTGTCCCCTGCCCCAGTTTTAGGGTCTCAGAATCAATTCTCTTCCTTCTAGTGCCTTCCTGGGGTATGTATCTCTGGTAACTATTCTTTAAGTTCTGAGATTGGGGAGATAGCATTTAGGTATTCTCTCCCAGGTAAAAGCTGGTCCCAACTCTTATAAAGTGGTACAATCAATACATGTTTGAATTGAATTACATATGCAAGAATATTCAATTTTCCTTACGGAAATTTAGAGTCCTACAAAATAACCATGTGTACATAAAATGCTAAATTGTGACGTGTTTCCATGAATTGATGATTCACATCATATTCATAATCTGCTTTTCCTTAGAGGGACATGCTTTAAATAATTTTGTTTTATGAAACAAAGATTCCCAACCCTGGTTTTTGTGATTCTTGCTACCTTCCTTTTAGTATATCCCCACCTACCTAAGCATCCTGTAATTATGCCAAACTTTCAATTGTTTATAATAAAAAGTTCGTGAGGGATGTTGTGTGTCATGCTTGTCACTTTGTGTCCAGTCCCCTGAACAGATTAGGACAAAGCAGCCACTCAAATATTTGTTGAACGAACAAAAGAATTTTAATACAAAGGACATGATGGCCTTCGTGTCTCTGTGTGTGTGAAGGGAACCAGTAGAGTAGCTGAAATTAACAAGTGACCATGCCAACTCCTTAATGAATGAAGTAGGTCTTGAGCTATTTTTACACTGGATTTTGTGGGTGTTCTTTGGGATGTTCCTTTCATCTTGAACTTATAGTTCTATTTCAATACCTTCTCTACCAACTCGGTCTCATTCTGCTCCTTAAATCTCTGCATAATCCCTATATTTGTGATTTCCATAGAGTGTTATTGCTTTAAAATATTATCTTTTAGCCAATGTTTACCAGTGTTACAAATGGCATTTCGTGAGTTGCTAATACTTCAGGATGTTGTGTTTTTCACAATGTCCTCATATTTCTTAGGGCTCAAAGCAGCCCATAAAGGTGAGCTTTAAAGGAAATTGCAGCTAATCAAGTTACTTTAAAATAAAAGCAGTTCTGAAAGCATTTAAATGATCTGCCTTTGGGTTTGGCCGTGATGAGCACCTTTCTTGGCTCACTCAGATTTGGCAGCAGCAATGGCACCGGGCAAAGAGCAGGGACTGCAATGCTGAGGGACCTCCGATCCTGCCCTGGCTCTGCCGTTGACACAGCGAATACCCACAGGCGGTCCCTTTCACTTGCATGACCCTGGTGTCCTCATTTGTAAAAAGGAGATACTGCCTATCTCCCAGGGTGATTATGAGAACCACACAATAACATGGAAAAGCGCTTTATAGACAGTAAGGTCACATTTAAGTGAATTCTTTTATCAGCGCTATGATGGCTCTTTAAATGGCAGGGTGATGATTCCCGCCAGTGGCTCTTATCAGAAGTCGTTACTTAGTAACTGTGGAGTAATGCAGAAATATTTTCTGGCAGCCTCTATGGCCCAGAAGGATCTGCGTTTGCTATGTTTAAGACTTTTCTCAAATTCATAACCTTGGCCTCCACTTTGACAATAGGTCATGAATGAAGGAAGTTTAGGTTGAAGTGTGTATGGTTTGAAGGGCAGTGGGCCAGTTATGTGGCCCAGTGGACCAGGTCGGAAGGGAAGGCAAGGTTGTGTAAAAGCAAGCCCCATGAGGGCGAATGTTTTTTGTTTGGTTGGCTGCTTCACTGCCCTATCCGTGGTGCTTGCACTCAGGCCTGGCCCACAGAGTCTATGAATTGAACATTAGTTGCTAGAGTGAAGTCAGTAGAATGGTAGTGGGTATATTTGCTCCATCAATATCGGTGACCACACCCTTATTATATTCAGTATAAATAGGCAAATAAAACTTTCCTACATAGATATTTTAGAGCCCTTTTATTAATCTTTCCTAATAAGAGATTATTTGTTCATCAAATGTTTTTGTGGAGCATGTAGCCTGTGCTGGACACCATGAGAACACAAATATGTCTTCTAGGAGTTTACTGTTAATATTAAATGAGGCAATATAGGAGGTAGCAGGAGAGAGGGCATTTTGAGCAGGGAAAACCAGGGAAGACTTTGGGAAGGAAGAGGCCCTTGAGTTGAGCCTTACACAGAAGTAGATTTCCATCAGCTGTGGCCAGTATGTTGCAATTGCAATTTAAAGCTTTGTGGGTGTTTTAATTCAAACATTAAATCAAATCTTCTTGTTGGACAGGGTGGTATCAGAGTTTGAGGGTCCCCTTAGTGTTCTCCTGGGCTGGTAGAATCTTGCATGGCTTATGGAATCTTGCAGGTGAGGGGAAGAGGCCTAGGGAATGAGTGCTGCTGGGGCTCTGCCTCCTCCCAGGTGGGTTGGTTGAGGCTGGGAGGAAGCAGCAGCCAAGAAGGAAGGTGGCAGTGAGAGTGCCTCCTTTTGCTCACAATTAATGTTAGGGAGAGTAGACTGAGCATGTGGACTTCTACTAAGAGTTTTGTATTGTTTCCAAGCTTTGATGTGTCAGAAGATACTATAAAAGGAAAATATCTGTTTAAAATGGGAGACAGACTGTAGAGTGAAATTTAGATGAGAAGTTGGAAGTCATGAGGTGTCCTGGGGATTAACTGTTAGGAACAGTGGAGGTGGAGGGTTAGGTGATGATATGTGGTCATGCCAGGTATCTTAGGAGAAAACCCAGGATAAGAAAAGCATAATTTGCAAAGTATACTCATTATGGGGTGATGGCTAGCTCACTTAGGAAGGATTCACTGGAACGTAATATTTCAGTAAATATTTGAGTGCTCTCTATGTGCAAGGAGTCATGTTAGATGTGAGGGAGCTGAAAAGATGAATCAAAAAGTCCTCCTTTCCCCTAAGGAATCTCCACTCTGGAGAGGAAGGCATGACCAAGATACAATGGGGACTTCTATGATGAGTGATGTAATGAAAATGTGAACCGAAGTGCTGAGGAGAGTGGAGGGATGCTGACTTGTAGATCCACAGGATTTTGCCTAAAAAGATATCAAAGCTGTCACACACAAAAGGTGGGAGGATGGCTTTCCAGGCAGGAGGAAGGTGGAGAGCAGACGCGCTGGAACCCAAATGGTTGAGGTGTGTCCCTGGAACATGGCGCCGTCTGGAAGGGATGGCTGAAATGTAGCTTCATGTAGGGGAGGAGAGGGAATGTACCCTAGAACTTTGTAGGAAAGGGGGATCCATTGAAGGTTCTGAGAAGGATAATAGCATCAGTAGGACTATGGTTAGAAAGATGCTTCTGGTGGCCTTGAGGAGAATGGGTAGAGGAGAGGATGTGGCTGGGAGGCTGCTTGGGCTATTGTAAGAGTCCAGGGCGAACTGTTGAAGGCCTGGAATCTTTCAGTGGAAGGGCAGAGGAGGGTTGCTTGAGAGCTTTTGTACTTTTCCTAAACCCGAGAGCTCTCTTCTAAAATTAAATCAGATCCAGTTTACTAAGAAGAAGAGGAAGATGCTTTTGACAAACACAAATCTTTTTTGACCCCAATTGGTATCATTGGTCTGGAATGAGGTCTCCCTGTTTAAGGGAATGGAGCCACAATGGAAAATGGGAAGTGGCAGGAAAGAGGGATCGGATCGGAAGAAGGATGGTGATATGTGTGGAAACTCCTGCTCTGTTGGCCCTGCTTTTGTTATATACTAGCCTGTCCTGGTGCTCTTCCGTATCTCACCTCTCCTTCTACTGGTTTCTTTTCCTTCTCCTGCACAAACAGAGGCTTTCCCCAAAGTTCTTACATACTCCTACTGTTCTTGTTTCCTCCATCCCACCTGAATATTTCTAGCCCTAATATTTCTGCTCTTCGCTGGGCAAATGACCTCTCAGCCTGTTTGTTCAGCTGTAAGGTGGGATTACCTGTCTCTTAGAAGCATGAGACTTAAATGAGAAACTGCGTAGACAATGCTTTGTCTGAGGTCTTGAAACAAAATAAGTGCTCAATAAATAAGCATCTAGTCCATATTTATATATAATACTTATGGTATTCTCCCATATTTTATATTGATGTAAAGTCTATCTCCCCTTTCTTTTGAATTCTTAGAGGGTTTGGTATTATTTTTAGATCTTAAGTGTTGAGCATTGTACTTGCTCCAGTAAGAGTTCAAAATCTGATCTTAATTCCTTTTGACTACCAGTGTGATATTTTGGACTTCTCATCAGTAGGGCATGGAATTGGTTTTGCTTAGGAATGGAGGGGTGACCTTCACATCCTTATCTTTTCTGCTTGGGACTAAGGGTTCCATTTATGAAAATGAGTAACTGGAGCTAGCAGCTGGGGAACAAAAAAAATCAAACACTGGCATTCCTGCCTCATATGACCATATCTCTGCTATATACATACATTGTCTTCACTGGATGAATAATCTAATAAACTAGAAACCAAATTCATTTTATAGCCATCAGAATTAAAGTTCACGATTGAAGACAGAAAATGGGTCCTTTTTATGAAAAAGCGTTGTTGTGTAAATAGACAGCTAAGAGTTGGCTGATGCGACAGTTGACTGCTGTTGGGTGCTCTTGAAGCTGTGGCTGGAGGAAGTGCAAGAAATGGGAAGGCTGTGTTTCCTATAGAAAAGCAAAGTTGCAGCATCAAAGTTTATCAACTGGGCTTGTGTTGGAATAAAGAGTGTGGACTTGAAGATTCTGGTCACTTGCTCTCTCTACTGCTTTTTTCTTTTGGATACCTGTTGACTAGGAATGTTAGTCTCATAAAGGCCAAGAAATAAGCGAGGGAGGAATTTTAGAGACTTTGGCATCTGTAGAATAGGATTTGGGTTAGATGAGAAGCCTTCATTTTCTCTAGGAGTGGGAAAACACAGGTCCTTGTAGATTCTTTGTTCAACCCAGAATTTCCCGGATGGTCCAAGTTGAGCTGCTGGACCAATTCCATAAGCTTGTTAAGGAAAGTTGTTGCAAGTAGACCATGCTGTCTAACTCCTATGGCATCATGCTTATGAAATCTGATTGCGATTCTCATTCTATTATTTAGTACTTTCAACCCGTACTTCAGTATTGCAATTTTTTTTTCTAGAAATAATATGTCATAGAATTCAAAGGCAAATCTCTATGCTTGGTGTTTCGGTAACCCTGTGTCTCAGTGTTCAATGTTGAATTTTATGTGAGTTTTTTCTAATTGATTGCATCAGGTGTTTATTTGATGAACGCTGTCCTTACAAGTAATATGATCTTATTCTTATTTCTAGCTATTGTGGATGATGAAAGGCTCTCTGCAGAGGAGATGGATGAGAGGCGGCGGCAGAACATCGCTTATGAATATTTGTGCCACCTAGAGGAAGCCAAAAGGTGAGGTCTAGACTTAGTCTACTTGCATACCTTCTCTTGGAGATAAGCTTTGGGACACTGTGTTTTTAATAAGTCACTGGCAGTCTTGTTGGTGCTCTTCCGTATCTCACCTCTCCTACTGGTTCCTTTTTCTCCCCCTGCACAAACAGAGGCTTTCCCCAAAGTTCTTACATACTCGTACTGTTCTTGTAATGGGAGTAATGGGAGATCCATCTGTTTTTTGTAAATGATCAGGCAGACTGGAGAAAAAGTTGCTACCACAGCCAACGTCAAGGCACTAGGGAGGCAATTGTTTCTTTTTCTTCCTTAGAGCCTCCCAGGAAATCTCAGGGCAAATGCAGATTATTTCAAATTTCTCATCTCACTGGCTTGGATGTGAAGGAGCAGCAAAGACTTAAATCAACTTCCTTTTCCCCTCGAGCTTTCTCAGGTCTTTCCTCCACCCCCACAGCAATGATTGTACATGCCCAGGTGGACGACAGCATTCTGGACTGAAGTCCATTGGTCACTAAGCTAGAGAATAGGTTTATGACAGCAATCTCCCTTTTAACCAATGGGTATGTGACCACTTAGGATATATTGTCTCTAAACTCATATTGACTCTTAGACCTTTTAGACTATAAGTAAATGTTGGGTTCTCCAAAGAGAAAGTGAAGATAAAGAAGGTAATTTGCACTTAGGCCTCTGTGTCAGAGGAATCCGAAGAACTTTGTCCTTTGCTGGGTGACTACTGCAGTGCCCATATGCATGAGTTAGGTTCTAATCAGTGCTTTGTGCTGTGATTGAGCAACAGTATTGTTCTACAGACAGATGATATGTTCCAGCTCTTTTATCTATAGAAAAAAATAAACATTTAGTTAATGGCCATTGGTGTTAATTATCTCTGATCACTAATAATTAACTATCTACAGAGCTAGAAGAATGAGGTTTTTAATCAATGTTGTGTAGAGCATTCAGTGACATGTGCTAATTTGGCCTCAAAATTGCTTAGAAGGGCATTATTTCCCAGGGTTGTTTCGTATTTTAACAGTCTTATAACTCTAAGCTCCAAAGATGAAGTTTTAAAAGTTATTTAACATGTCTATGAAGTCTATAGTTAGGTTGTAGGTCACTGAAGACTTTTAGTCTAAGATTATTAAAAACGTGCTTTTAGTCAAGTTGTTGCTAAAAGAGTTAGATAAAGAGAGTGATTCATAGACATTCAAAATCAACATGCTTTCAATGAAAAAGTGTAAGGAGAGTTAGTGGAAATTCCTGACACACACTTTGCATTCTAAGGTTTTGCATCCTGTTTGTAAGTGGGGAGCAGTGTCATACAGAGAAGATGTGTGATTGGGAGTCAGCAGACTGAGTTTCCTCATCCCAGCTTTACCATTTGAGAGCTGTGCAGCCTTGAGCAGGTCATCTACTCTATGGGAACTTCAGTTTTGTCTGCTCTGTAATGGAATGATAAAGATGTTGCCACTACCTACCCTACTTACTTCATGGATTTTTTTTCCCTAAAAATCAATTAAAATCATTAAGGTGTAAGTGTTCTGTAAACTACAGTGCCAATCAGGTGTATGGTGATAACATAAGCATAGCTTACTCATGAGTGTATTGAAGTGGTATCAATATAGCTCGAAAGCTTGCTGTCCTCTTCAGTGTTTTCAAAATTCTGACATTGAATTTTGTTTTAGAAAACTCAACAAGTAGCCCAGGTTCTTTGAAGACAGCTTCCTTAGGAATAGTTTCATTGAAAGAAAAGACTATAAAATACACAGTTTTCCTTCTAAGATGACAGTATTTTTTTACAAGGAGAGATTTGAGGTAATATGTATTTATGAATTCTTTATTAAGATCTGAACACTTTGTGACTCAGGAAAGATGATTTTTGGTCATGGAATATGTAAAAATTATGTGGCTATTAATAGAAATATTAATATGTGTGCTGTGATTTCAGAAAGCATAGTGTACAGCATTCTGACAATGTCAGTGCCTTTGTAATTTGTCATACTGAGTTTATTAAAGTATATGCATGTGTGTGTATTCATGTGAGTATAGTTAGCTTAGAATATTGAGTTTGTACTAAATGATGTACTTAGAATGTGTAAGTTTAGCCAAGTTGTTTCTTGCTTCTTATTTCAGTTAATTGACTTAGGTGCATTTTAACTAGAAATGTGTTGGTTCTGCCTTTGTGCCTCTTTTCTTAACAGAAGTGAGAACTGGAAGGGTTTCTAGTTTGTATTACAAGTATTGAATTGTAATAGTCCAGTATATCTTTAACTTTGGTTGTTGTTGATTTCAAGATTCTGAAATTAATATCAGGCCATTTAAAACATTCTTCATCCAGAGGGGATATCACCACCAACATTATAGAAATAAAAAGAAAGATGAGGAAATACTATGAACAATTATTTGCCAACAAATTGGAAAACCTAGATAAAATGAACAAATTCCTAGGAAGACACAAACTACCAAAACTGACTCAAGCAAAAATTTAAAAATACCTAAATAGACTTATAACAAGTAAAAAGATTGAGTTAGTAATCAAAAAAGTTCCCACTCTTCCAAAAAATATAAGAGGAGGCAACACTTTCCAACTCATTCTATTGAGACCAGTATTACTGTAACACTAAAACCAGACAAAGATATCTCAAGAAAACTGTAGATTAATATCCCTTATGAATACAAACACAAAAATTCTCAACCAAATACTAGCAAACTGAGTCCAGGGACAAATGAAAAGGATTATATGCTACTAAGTGGGATTTACTTCAGGAATGCAAGCTTAGTTTAACTAAAAAATCAGTCATTCAGGAAAACTCAATGGGGAAAAATGTCTTTTCAACAAATGGTGCTGAAACAACTGTATATACATATGCTTAAAAATGTATTTGTACATCAGGATTGCAGCTTGTGAAAAAATAAAGAAAGAAAAAAATGTATTTGGACCCCTACCTCATGCCATATACAGAAATTATCTTAAAATGGTTCATTACTTTAAATGTGAAAACTACAACTGTAAATCTAAATCTCTTAGACGAAAACTTAGGAGCAGATATTTGTGACCTTGAGTTAGGCAATGATTTCTGAGACTTGACACCAAAAGAACTAACAAAACAGAAAAATAGATAAATTAGACATCATAAAAATTAAGCTTTTTTTTTTAATTCAAAGGATACCATTAAGAAAGTGAAATGACATTTCATAGTATGGGAGAAAATATTTGTGAATCATATATCTAATAAGAGACTCGTGCCCAGAATATATAAACAACTCTTACAACTTAACATAAAAAGTAAATAGCCTAATTTTAAAATTGGCAAAGGTTCTGAATAGACATTTCTCCAAATAAGATGTACAAATGAACAATAATAACAGGACAGGATGCTTAACATCAGTCATTAGGGAAATACAAATCAAAACCTCAGTGAGATACCACTTCATACTAGGATGGCTATAATGAAGACTGACAATAACAAGTGTTTACGAGGATGTAGAAAAATTGCAATTCTCATACATCTTTGGTTGGATTATAATATGGTGCAGCTACTTTGTAAAATAGTCTGGCAGCTTCTCAAGAAATTAAATACAGATTTACCATATGATCCAGCAACTCCATCACCAAGTATATACCGAAGAAAATTGAAAACCTATGTCCATACAAAAACCTGCACACAAAAGTTCATTGAAGCTTTATTCATAAGAGCAAAAAGCAGAAACAACTCAAATGTCTATCTACTGACGAATGGATAAACAAAGTGTGGTATATTCATACAATAAAATGTTGAGCTATAAAAAATGATATTAGCAAATCAAACCCAATTATGTATAAAAAGATTCATATAAATCACAACCAAGTGGAATTTATCTCAAGTATGCAAGCTAGTTCAACATTTGAAAATCAATTAATGTGATTCATCACATCAACAGGCTAAATAATAAAAATCACATGACTATATCAATAGAAGAAATAAAAGCATTTGACATAGGCCAACACCTATTCATGATAAAAATTCATAGCAAACTAGGAATAGAAGAAACATCCTCAACTTGAGAAAAACTATCAACAGCTAATTCTACAGCTAATATCTGACTTACTGGTGAGAAGCTCAAGGCTTTCCCATTAAGATCAGGTACAAGGCAAAGATGTCCCCTCTAACCACTCCATTTCAACATTGTATTGGAGGTCCTAGCAAATGCAATAAAACAAGAAAAGGAAATAAAAGGTATACAGATTGGAAAGGAAGATATATAACTGTTTTCATTCTCAGATGACACGATTGCTTATATAGAAAACCTGGAAGAAAAAAATAAAAACCTCCTGGAACGAATAAGCAATTATAGGAAGTTTGCAGAAATCAAAGTTAATATGCAAAAGTCAATCACTTTCCTATATACCAGCATTGAACAATAGGAATTTGAAATTTAAAACACAGTACCATTTACATTAGCACTCAAAAAATGAAATACTTAGGTATACATTTAACAAAATATATATAAGAGCTATATGAGGGAAACTGATAAGCTGAATCAAAGCACTAAATAAATGGAGAGATAATTCATATTCAAGGATAGGAAGACTCAATATTGTCAAGATGTCGTTTCTTCCCAACTCGATCTGTGGACTCAATGCAATCCCTCAAAATCCCTCAAAAGTTATTCTGTGGATATTGAAAACCTGATTTGAAAGTTTATATGGAAGTTGGAGGACTGACTCTACCCGACATCAAACTTAGAAAAGTTACAGTAACCAAGACAGTGTGGCATTGGTGAGAGAATAGACAAATAGATCAATGGAACAGAATAGAGGGCCCAGAAATAGATTCTTATAAATATAGTCAGTTGATGTTTGACAAAGGAGCAAAGCAATACTATGGAGCAAAGGTGGTCTTTTCAACAAATGGTGCTGAAACAGCTGGACATCCACATGCAAAAAAAAAAATAGGAAAAGAAAGAGACCTTATACCCTTGACAAAAATTAACTCTGATAGATCAGACCTACACATAAAATGCAAAACTATAAGAGACCTAAAAGATGACAAGGGAGAAAACCTAGATGAACTTGAGTATGACAATGGCTTTTAAGTTATAGCACCAGTGACATCCATGAAAGAGAATTGATAAGTTGGGCTTCATTGAAATTAAAAATTTCTGAGCTGCAAAGGACAGTATCAAGAAAATAAGAAAACAAGCTACAGGTTGGGAGAAAATATTTGCAAAAGATACACTGATAAAGGACTATTATCCAAAATATATAAAGAATGTTTAAAACTCAACAATAAGAAAACAACCTGATTTAAAAATGGGCAAAGACCTTAACAGATACCTCACCAAAGAAGACATACAGATGGCAAATAAGCATAGGAAAAAGTGCTCTACAGCACTTGTCATCAGGGAAATGCAAAGTAAAATAACAGTGAGATATCACTAAATGCCTATAAAAATGGCCAAAATCTGGAACACTGACAACACCTAATGTTGACAAGGATGTGAAGCGACAAGAACTCTCATTCATTGCTTGTGAAAATGCAAAATGGTACAGTCCCTTTGGAAGACAGTTTCACAGTTTCTTACAAAACTAGACATACTCTTATCATATGATCCAGGATTTGTGCTTTTTTTATTTACCAAACGGAGTGAAGGCTTATGTTCACACAAAAAGCTGCACATGGATGTTTATAGAAGCGTCTTGCATAATAGCCAAAACTCGGAAGCAGCCAAGATGTCCTTCAGTAGGTGAATGAATAAATCAACCCTGGTATAGCCAACGAGTGGAACACTGTTCAGCGCTAAAAATGAAATGAGCTATCAAGTCATACAAAAAGAAAAGACATGGAGGAAATTTAAAGGCATATTATGACATGAAAGAATGCCATCTTGAAAAGGCTACATACTTATGATTCCAACTATATGATATCTGGGAAGGGGCAAAACTTTGGAGACAGTAAAAATATCAGTGGTTGGGGGAAGGAAGGTGAACAGGTGGAGGAGCACAGAGGTGTTTTTAGGGCAGTGAGAATACTCTGTATGCTACCACAATGATAGATCAATGTTTTTATACGTTTGTTCAAACCCATAAAATGTCTTAACACCAAGAATGAACCATAATCTAAACTATGGACTTTGGGTGGTTATGATGTGTTAATGTAGGTACATCAGTTATAACGAATGTCCCACTCTGGTGAGAGATGTAGACAATGGGAGGTCTCTCATTGTCTCTGCATGTGTGGAGGCAGGAGGCTTATGGGAAATCCATTGATATGTAATGTCCAGAATAGGCAAATCCATAGAGACAGAAAGTAGATAGTGGTTGCCTAGGGCTGGGGGAGAAAGTAAATTGGGGGTGATTGCTAATGAGTATGAGTTTCTTTTTGCTGTTCTAAAATTGATTGTGGTTATGGTTGCATGACTTTATAAGTAAGTGTACTAAAAGCCACTGAATTACACACTTTACAACGTGACTTGTATGCTATATAAATTATATTTTATTATAGCTGTTATTAAAGAAAAGTTACTTTGATCAGACTAAAGCTAGAAGAGGTTAGTAAAGCTGTTCAATAAGATTAAATGGCATTTAGCAGATAAAACCCATATGGAAGGTACCACTAAGATATGTGTGGTATCTAAACACTTAATTTTACAGTTTTGTTTTGTTTTTTAATCATCCATTGTGTGCAGACACACACAGCAGGGTCATCTGGGTAGCTGGAGATCAAGCAACTAATAATGCTATGCTCAAAAAAAGATCGCTGTTTGATTAAAGCTTTTACTTATGATTTTCAAATTTTTTTCTTCACCTTTGTTGGCTCTGTTAATCTCTCTGTATGTGTGTGCATGAGTATCTCCCTGTATCCAACTGATCATCATCCTCCTAAATATCTCTCAAATGTTCACCTCTCTGTCTCACCACCAGCCTACTGAAGGCTTTTAAAGTCTCTTGCTAGATGATTGCAGCCATCTCTAATTGGTTTCTGCACTTCAATCCTGTATCATAGTCAGATGAATCCATGATCTGGTTTTAAAACCTTCCAGTTGTTTCTTAATACTCTTAGCGTAAAGACCAAACACCTTGTAGGCTCTGCACCGTCCAGTCCTTACAGCCTCTCCAGTTTCATGTTGTACCCTGTTCCCTATTGTCCTGTATTCCAGCCACATTGACCCCTTTTTCATTTCCATATTCCCTCCCATACAGGACCTTTTCCTATTCTTTATCTAGTCAGGCTCTATGCAATCTTCAGATCACAGTTTACTTCTTCAGGGAGTCCTTCTCTGCCTGACATCCCTATGTATGTCAAATTCCCCTATTATAAGGTATCCTGACATCGTATCCATTACATAGATGAATGTATTACTTAATGCCCACCATTGAATTATCATTTGTTACTAATGAGGAGTTATTGTGCTCTATTTCCTACATGTTTGGTTCTCCTGGGGGTAATAAGTAGGAAGTGACTTAAATTCAAGGTAGACAGGATTATAGATGGTTTGACCAGACTGCCAGCTTAAAGGTAAAATTTAATGTTTGTCGCATCGAAAATTCTATACTGTAGTTAGATGGTACAAGTTATTCCTGCCATATATGTGACCCAATGGGTTATGAAGCTGAGAATTCTAGACAATTTAATTATACCACAGTGAACTAGAAGATATCCAGAGAAGAGCATAGAGTATTTTTCAGTGAATGAATGAATGGAGAAAGAAAGATAATCTGTGTGTTAAGATGATTTATGGGTGAAATTATTGTTCATAGTTTATAAAATTATGAAGTCTGTGCATATAGCCTTGTTCATTAAGTCTCAAAATACTAATATTAATGGTAAAGAAGGGAACATGAAAAAGGCATATTTTTAGGACCAAAAAAGAGAGATAATTGTTCTATAAAGTCACTCTTCACCCTAGAGGTATGTTTCTCTACAGACTAAAGGGTTTGAATGTCATAGAGAGCTAATCATAATTATTTGGGAGGCAAAGGAAGTCTGGCATATGTATTAGTTATCCATGACTGTGTAACAAATTACTCCAACATTTAACAGCGTAAAACAACAAACATTTTACCTCATGATTTTTGAGGGTCAGGAATTTGGGCTTAGCTTAACTGGGTCCTCTGGTTCTCAGGCTCTCACAAAGCTGTAGTTAACACAAGCTTTAAGCAGGGCAGATCGGTTTCCAAGCCCACTCATGGTGTTGGCAGGATTTAGTTCCTGATGGACATTTGGACTGGGGACTTCCGTTCCTCGCTGCTGTTGGCCAGAGGCCTTCCTCAGTTCCTTGACATATGGGTCTCTCCATAGGGCAGCTCACAACATGGCAGCTGGCTTCCATCAGAGTGAACGAGAGGGCAAGAGAGGGCAAGTAAGATGGACGCCAGAGTCTTTCTGTAACCTGTTCTCAGAAGTGGTGTTCCATAGTTTGCTGAATTTTATTCATTAGCGTCAAGCTCAAGGGGAGATTTACACAGGGGCAATAATCCAGGAGACGGGGACCATTGTGGGCTACCTTAGAAGCTGCCTTGTACATGGTGTGTATACATCCTTTCGAAATGGACTCCAGCAAGGGTACTTGAGGGGAAAAAATTCTTCTTTGTTCCTGTCAGAAACCAAATCAGGAATTGGATGATGTCTTGGTATAAACGATTATGGTACTAAGATTATTTATGCCTTGATGTTTTTTTTAATTGCGAGCCATCTTAAACTAAGCTTTTCATTCTGCTGGCATTTTAAATAATACTAAATGGACTTTTCAGGTTTCTTTTTGGGTAGGCCCGGAAAACTAAGTTGAGTTTCTTTGCTGTGGGGATTTTGCTGAAATCAGGCTGTGCCGACAAATCTGCTACTCATATGGGCTTTGAAAGTTTCTCTCTGATGCCAGAAATCCCACTGTTTAAATTAAAGGGGTTACTTTTCTAGAAGAATTAGTACTGCTGAGTCGATTTCATGTGAATCTTTGTAAAATGTATTTGAATACTGAAAGTGAGTCTATTTTATGAACTTCCACTCTTTAAAATTTTAGGACAACTGTGCAGAAATTTAAGATAGAAAGTTCTGTTTGGGAAAACTGAGTTGAGGAAGGGAATCCAACTGGACCTATTATGAAGGTCAGGGCATGGGAGAGGGGATCTTGGCAAGAAATAGAGAGGGAGTTTGCAAATTGCAGTTGAGCAAATAGTTTGAATGGGGCTGCTGTTTTGTTTCCCAAGGAAAGTTCCTGAAATATTATATTCCTTTTTTAAGGAAAGAGAAAATGCATACAAATCTTTTGCTGTGCTTACATTTTCTGTCCTACCTCTGAAAATAAACAAAGCAAAAAAAAAAAAAAGCCTTCCCTTGGTGATGGGCTTGTTTAGAAATATTATCTTCAAAGAGCTCTTTATGTGAGCTAAGCTGTTCTTTGTATTAGTGAGTCCGGGACAGTTTTGTGTGTGCCCTGGAAAGGAAACAAAACACTGGTGTGATTCCTTTTGTTTCAGTGCTTACAACTCAGATACCAAAAGGACACCTCATTGATTAGATCAATCCTCAAGCTCTGACCTTACCTAGTACAGTCATGTGCCACATAACATTTTTGTCAGTGACAGACACGGTGGTTCCACAAGATTATAGTGGAGCTGAAAGATTCCTGTCCCTGAGTGCCGAGTGACATCATAGCCTTTGTAATGTCTTAGAGTAATGAATTGCCGTTTTGTGCTGGTCTCAGTCTATCAATAGTAATGCTATGGGTTAGAAATGCCTGGCAGCACTCACCTAGGCCCCAGTGAGTTTCCCACAAATGTCTCCCTTTTCTAAATCAGTGTTAACACTGGACCAACCCTTGTGGGGTTTTTGGGATTTTTTAAAAAAATTATTATTGCAAAATGCCCTTTAGTGATAACTAGGAAACTGAAGGAAAAAATAGTGTATCACTTACAGGCCCCGTAGAGTACAAGGCACCCCAGTGGGCACATGTTAAGATCCAGGGCAGGGAGAGAGTGCAGGAGCCTGGGGTTCTGATATCACTGGGGTCCAGGATGGGGGTCTGGGGTTTTATGGGCTCTATTAGTGAATTTAAGACATAAGAGTAGGAATTTGAAGCATAGAAAAAGAAAAAACCAAGTAGTCCAAACGGTCAGTTAATGAAATCAACCAAGATCTCGAAAACAAAGGGGCCTCTGTGGGGGGACACAGCCTGCCTCTTTATCTAGTCATGTGGCTGGCAATGTGTTTATCTAGATAGTCTTCCTTGAAGTGGATGCCTCTGCAATCGAGGCTTAAGTCAAGCACCCTCACTACAAAAAGAAAAGCCAACTGTCAGGGCTGGTGGAAACAAACCTACTGCGCGGCCAGTCTTAATAAAGCATTGCACATACAATTGCAGTAGTAGGCTATACCATTTAAGTTCGTGTAAGTGCCCTCATGATGTTCCCACAAGAATTAAATTGCCTACCAATGCATTTCTCAGAACATATTCCAGTCCTTAAGCTGGTATGTGACTGTAGTGAATTCGAGAATCAGATTTGAAAGGAGAAATGCTTCAAATGTTTAAGCAAGTGAGACCCATTGAGCCTGGATTTGCTTAACACTGAATATTTGTGATTAAGGAAACGAATCTTATTACTGGGGAACTCTCTAGAGAATCCACTGGATTTCCTCTGCACACTGGGACCCCCCTGTCTTTATTTCTAAGTATCCCGGCCAGGGCTATGCTCGTAAGGAATGTTAATAGAAACTTGGAAGAAAATATCTTTCTTGGTTGTCAACTCATTAAGACACATGCTGTTGCTCTACATAACACATTAATGAAATTTTAAGGAATTCTTAATTGCCTTTCCGAAGCATAAATAGCTTTGATATTTCTGTGGTAACTCAGCATTTCCTTCTTGTTCTCTCCCTGGCACTGACCTCACCTCTGCTCTCAAGGGAACAAGGTGAAATGTAGGGTTGCTCCG
>NW_017731405.1:3321910-3335628 GCF_001890085.2 Hipposideros armiger | reverse complement strand
GTTTTGTTTTTACTGGCATGACTACTGGTAGTTTGTTCTGGGGAGAAGTTACCTTGTGTTCTCCCTCCGTTTCTTCTCTTTCTCTCTTTCCTATGTGTCTTTTTAAAGATGTAGTAGGAATTTGCCCTTTTCGGTGATGTAGACATTGTTCTCTTCCCACCCAAGATACTTTTGGTGCATCTCCTTGATTAGATCTGGATTCTACATTTGATGTATCTATCGTCTTTTTGGTTCTGCCACTATTATGACTGGTTTGGAAGAATGCTTCGCTTTTTTGTTGCAACATCAAAAGGTATGAATAGCAGACACTGCTGAGGTCTCTTCCTTCCTGTATGAACCTCACCACCAGATGCTGCTTCATGCTGTGTGCTTGAAAGTCATAAAACAGTGTCATTATTCAAGGCATCAAGGGACTCTAAGAAAGTCTGGTTGGGGGAAGTATTTGTAGAAGGTTGATACAGAATGATATACATATATATATCTTCTATTTGTAGATTATAAAATAGTCTTCCATTAATTCTTTGGTCTGAACACTTATTTTCCTCTAACAGGCTACAAATCCCTATTTTGTATTTGGGGACACTGAGGCTCAGAAAAGTTCATCAACGCACTAATTCATGGTGGCATTAGTGGTAGATTTGCGATTAGAAATAAGGTCTCCTGACTGACAACTGCCTTCCATCTCGTGATTCTCTCTAAGTCCAATGATTAGATAAAATATGTGTAAATAGGAAGCTCAATGGTGGAAATATACAAAAATAAAAATTAATAGTAAACTTATGTTGTTTGGTAAATTCAGTTTAAGCTTGTTTTTTGTTAAATGCTGAATTCGTAGTGTGGGGGTTAGCCCTTTCTACATTTTTATCATATGTTTTTTATTTTTTGCTGAGAAAGTTGAACCCATTTAGGTGCTGAAACAGGAATTCAAGAATGAACAATGCTGGTCATTTCTATACTTTCCTCATTCAATCTTGCTTAGTTTAAATATTTAGGGGTTTTTTTTTGCTTCAATAATTGATAATATATAGCTGTTTCTGCCTCTGATATTTCACAGGGCAAAAGTTGAGGCATCCACACCATCCAAGTTGAGAGACTGACTTTAGACAATGATTCTCAAAATCACTTCCCTCCTGCGTCAGGGTCACAGGGGTGTTTCTGGGGTTCACTCCAGACCCTCCAAATTCATCTTTATGAAGTGGGGCCCTGGAGTCTGCATTTTAACAAATCACTCAGGTAACATATGCACCCTGAAGTACAAGAATTATACTCTCGAGAGAGAAAAGAACAGCATTCATCTGACTGGTGCTGTCTCAGCAGCTCCATATTTTTCCACCCCAGCTCAGATGAAAAGGACATGAACACCCCTTCCTCTGTGAGGAGAAGGGGAGAGGAATGGTATTGAGGGTTGTCATCTGCTGAAGTGAGAAGTGTGGGCGGATGGAGGAATGAAAACAGCTGCTGTAGAGAGTGTAAGTGCATCAGCCAGGGTTGGAAAGAAAGCCTGGGAAATTTTAAAGAGCCAACTAATGTTCTAAATTTTCCTTGTGAAGCCAATCAGTACGTTTAGGTGAATTTTCCAACAAGATAAGAGAAAGTGACTAGGGTAACTAGACTCAAGGATTGGCTGTTGGCTTGGAAACAGGGACCCCAGGGTGTTAATGTGAGCATCACTCACGTGGGATGGCCGTGAGTTCCCAGCTGGATAAGGAAGGAGGCCTGTGAAGCCAGGATAAATTATATGGAGTGGGGCACTACAGGGCAAGTCAGGGAACCGCCTATGATGAGGATGAAGGGCAGGACCTATAAGAATAAGGAAGTAGAGAAGTGGGTAAATAGAAAGCTATAGTCAGAGATTTGGAAGCCTAGATGTCAAAGGTGGAGTATTTCTGAGTAGTGATAAGGTCCTAGGTGTGGTGGGGGGGTTTGTGTATGGCTGAAGTGGAATGCAGGTGAAACCTCCAGATAGAGGAGGAATGCTCTGAGCTGTGCCTTTGGGTGTTCCCAGTGTCATCCACACTCTTCTTAAAACCTCAGAGCAAAGGTGGATATGGGAGGAGCACAGTGATTGTGGCGAGAAAGGAAAGTCCTGGAGATCAGGAAGCGAGTGACAGGTTGGAGTGAGACAGGAGTGAGGTGGGTGGAAAGGCCTTAAAAGAGAGGTGATAGGACAGGACCTGGAAGTTAGAAAGTTTAACTAGAATGGTGATGACCCTACCATCTTTGGGCCTGTGAGTTAAGGAAATTTGGGTAACAATCACCTGTGGTTTATGAGAGGCGGTATTATGAAGGGAATGCCAGATTTCCATTAAGACAAGTAGGTGGGGATAGTGTAAACAAAAAGTTGAGAATATAGGAAAATCACGTTTTTACAACAAGTCAAGAGTTCCAGAGGCACATTGGAAGGAATTGGTAGATTTGGAGTTTGTCTAAAGAGGAGTGAAACAGATGACTGTATCCAAGGGTGTTTATGGGTCAGCACTTCTATCAGAGTTAAGTAGGAGACTAAAACCACTGTGAAAACAAGTTTAGATTTATTTAACCGTGGTCGGGACCCATTAGAGCTCTTCTGTGACTAATTTATTACCAATTCATTAGCTGTGACATGCACTTCAAGCCCTTGTGACCCAGAGTAAAACAATTTTATATCATGTTCCCACATATCTGTGTGATGATGTGTAGAAGTGCTCATTCGTCTAACTAAACAATAGCAATTCACAAAGCCGTTGCTAAAGGCAGCGTGCTCTGACATTTACTCAGAAAATGTTCTAGTTCATTTTCTCAGAAAACGTTGGTTGTGATCCATTGTGTTGATTTCATGAAGCATGCAGGGTTTGGCCTGCAGCAGGGCAAACGTGCTTACACTATCTTGAGCCTGCCTTGGTAATACACTAGGTACTATTTCCTGGTCATCTCTTGGATGAAGAACATTAATTTTCTGTACCTAGATCATACTTAGTGCTTATTGTATGGTCAGGGAGAAGCCAGGAAGTCATGTTTGATCACGTCTTTCCTGCTTAAAACCTTCACTGGCTCTATGTGGCTTAGTCAGTTGGGTGGTACCCCCTGAGCCTGGCACAGGGGCCCACACTTGTCTTACTCTTTCGAAGTCTTTCTATGGTTAATCAGTCCATCCTCGGTTTTGCCTTAGGTCCTTGTCCTGCTTCCATTGCACTTAATCCGCTTTATGGTAACTTTTACTGCATGTTGTCCTTTCCTAACTGTCAGGGAGCTCCGTGAGGAAGACTTCTGACTCTCAGTGCCCCCAGGGCCTCGCACAGGACCTGGCACAGAGCGGGGTTAGGTTGGGTTGCCTGAGTGAAGGATGCAGTGATCTCAGAAGTCCTGCCTTAGGTTGTTGTTCAGTGTGGTTTGACCTAGAGGGGCTTGTGGGGGACACCGACCCTCTCCATTCAGTAGCTTTTGCCAGTAATTGATGATTTTCACTTCTGAATTGCATGGGCCCCTTTCGGGAACACAGACAAGCTGACATTGCTTGGACATTTTATTATGGAAATGGCGGTCCCTAAATTGTTGGACTCACATTCCACAGATACTCAGTGGGCCACGTGCCATGCCTCTCACAGTTTATGATATCGTGGGACTGGGTGCTGCTTACCTTTCCATTTCAGCGGGTTAATTTGTCTAGTGGCTTCTCTGTGTTCATGACATTATCAAATAGGAATTTTAAAAGACCTCTCTGTTAATAGAGCCCCCCACCTCTGATGATGTGTTCTGCACAAATAGATTTAAATAGGCTTTTTTTGTGTGGATCAGAACTGCCCAAAATCTAAAACATTCCAAGACAGACTCCAGAATGATTAGCAAAGACTCAGCCAACTTCAATGACACATAGGGAGGATCAGAAATTCAGCAGCTAAGTCAGACAGTAAATTAAATAACTTCATTTATGTGGTATAACCCATGTGTGTTGGTTTTGAGAAACTGATAGACAAAATAAGGAGTAGATAGAATATTATTTTCTTGTTCCTGACGTGCCTCCCAGGCTGGATATGGATAGAGAACAAAGCAGAAATAGTCAGGCTCAGTCAGAGAGGAAAGGGGTGACATGGTTTCTAGTCACAACATTAAAAAAAATAAACAGAAATAGCTGAACTTTAATGAGCTATATTACTGTCTTTTTTCCCCCAGTACAGGTACATCTCTGTTCAGAGTAGCTGCACATCAAGTGTTCAATAGCCACGTGGGACTAGGGGCTACCGCATTGGACAGGACAGGCCCTCGATGCTTAACCGTGTTAGTCTGGGGGTCCTCCGAGGGAACTTCTGACTATACCAAGCAAAGACGAGAACAGGTGCAGAGGTTTTGTGTACATTGTTTTGTGTATATTGGAAGCAAAGTAAAGGCTTTAAGAGAGTTGAAATGGAGAATTAACCAATGAGATGAACTTGACATTTTTTCTCCTTGAATCTCCTTCCGATATTCATCTTTAGCACAGAAGTGAACTCACTAACATACTAATGGGAATACCAAGCAGCATACGATGCCCTCTCCTTTTCTTGTTTTTAGCTCTATATCAGCAGTTCTCAACCTGTGGGTCGCGACCCCTTTGGGGGTCGAACGATCCTTTCACAGGGGTCACCTAAGACCATAGGAAAACAAAAAGATATTTTACATTACGATTCATAACAGTAGTAAAATTACAGTTATAGAGTAGCAACGAAAATAATTTTATGGTTGGGGGTCACCACAACATGAGGAACTGTATTAAGGGGTCGCGGCATTAGGAAGGTTGAGAACTGCTGCTCTACATATATGCGCCTCACCTTTGCTCGGGGTGAGTAGATAAAAGCACAGCATCTTTGTGGGCAGAGGTTGTAGAGGGGGAATGGTGATACCAGCCACTTCCTCTTCTGGTCTCTTGCTTTGTCCATGAAGTTAAGTAACCAAAATGGAAGTGGATGAGGTGGTGATCAGAAAGTCACCTCCTGGTCAACAGGCCTTTCTGTGGGTAGCAAATCCACGTTGCTTTTGTGCTTCTTTCTTATTTAATAAAGGGCTTAATGATGGACTGGGACAAAATCAACCGTCTTATTTTTAGACTCAATGGAGTTAAATGAAGACCTGTCCACAACACTTAATTTTACAAGGGTGGTGATGGAGGGAAGAAGAGGTGAGTAGTACAAACACAGAGAAGAAGGAAGTAGGCCTGTTATTGACATTTTAATACCCAGGACTTAAAACAAAGTCTCTACTGTTACAAAGGCCAGGAAGGACGTTCTCTTTCTACCCAGGCAAACATTTTCTAAATTTTATTCACAGGAAGATTCGTTGTGTACAGCTGTAGAAACAATAGAAAATACAGTTTCTTGGTGATCAGAGCCGCATTATCTAAATAAAATTAGCAGGCTCAGTATTTTGATTTGGGCCAGACTGAAAGGTGTGGCGGTGACGTGCTGATTTTGTTCTTCTCAGTGTATGAACCATAGTTGATTTCTTTTCCTTCCTCCTGGCTCTGTTAGTATCTGAGTGACTTTGAGCAAAGCACAGTCTCAGCCTCCTTCTTTGTGAAACACATCCAGGAATACCTTTCACACCTACATCATAGCCTTGTGATGTGAAAAGCAGGCTGAGAGTCAGGCACCATATTGGCGTAAATTATGAAGTGTTGAAACATCAAACAACATACCTCTTACACTCCATTGTTTATTACAAAAACATTTTCAGGAGTAGGAACAGCTGTGAATCAGGCATCCCAACTTAATTAGAGTAAAAGAATGTGTGCCTTCAGCTGCTTTTTATTGATACATTTTGTGTATTTACTTCCCATCTAGCATAAATAGAGGTGGAGTAGGTTTATGCACGGAAGAATGAGTTCACCTGAACAATCCAGAAGTAGAATCTTCTTTCTGTGAGCAGTATTTTCAGTACCAGATACAGGCCCCTCTTTTACAGCATAAGGAGAGTAGGAAATGGCCTTTTAAACCTGGATATACACATTGGTTAATTACACCTTTTCACAGTGGAGCCTCCATTGAGGAAATACGGTGACCAATGTTGGCATAGCAAATCCAGCTTTTAAATATAATTCTTCCTGGAAAGATCATCATCTCCTTCAGGAGGAAAATTATCGTGGTTGAAAAGTGTTGACCCATCAACCTGCCATCTTGGGCAGGGCTGGAAGCCAGTCACTGGCTGTTAGAAGTGACTTAGGCAGCAGGTAAGCTGGACTTATTTGAGTCAGGTGCATAAAGCTGCAGGTTTTCTCCTTGTCACCTGGAGCACTATAGCAGGACAGCACCTTTTCTGAAAGCAAGCTCATTTAGGCTCACCTCAGCTCCCCTACTCCCTCTTAGGTCAAGCGTAGGTATACGCCTGCTTTTCCCAAGCCCCAGTCTTAAAATTGTGTCACCTTATGATACCCCTTATGATACGTCCTGATACTCCTTCACTCCACCCACCACCGCCAACTCATGCCAGTCGAGCAGAATTGGGAAGTTGGAGAGAGGTTTCCAAATAGACAACTCCTTCGCCCCTCAGAGGCCCAACAGGAGGAGCAAGGGTCAAGGGAATAATAATAAAAGCCTCTCCATCCTCCTGTGAAACCTAGAATTAAGCATTGTAGTTATTTTATGTAAGTAACGAGGGGCTACAGTGTGGGTAGGGGGAAGCCTGCCTGACTTCAGGGTATCAGGAGTGCAAGTTTTTGAGGGCATAGACTGCCATATTGATTCTAGTTTCTTCTGTCTTTCTACAGGGCATCTGTTTCCCAGCAGGTTCTTGTCAAAGGTGTGTTGGTTAAAATGACTTCCAGCTTGGGCCCCAGATGTTCCATTGGATGGGTCTTGTTTGAAAACCTTAATTTTAAGTTAAGCCCCAAAGAAAGAGCAAACTAAAACTTCAAAGAACCCCAAAAAGAGAATATACTTTCATTTGCTATAAAGCAACAGTTCTCAACCTGTGGGTCACGACCCCTTTGGGGGTCGAATGACTCTTTTTTATAGGGGTCGCCTAAGACCATCGGAAAATGAAAAGATATTTACATTACGATTCATAACAGTAGCAAAATTACAGTTATAGAGTAGCAACGAAAATAATTTTATGGTTGGGGGTCACCACAACATGAACTGTATTAAGGGGTCGTGGCATTAGGAAGGTTGAGAACCACTGCTAAAGGCTTATGGGGGCCGATTCTTCCAGGGGCCAAGATCATCTTTGGTTTATAGGATTAATTAAGTCCAGCTGCCATTATAGATGTGGGTGGGGCAGACTGTGACAGGTGGCTCTGGAAAGCCCCTCAGGTGGGGAGGGGTGTCCAGAGCGCCAACTTGTCTCTTTCCACCTGCTTTATGCTCTCCTTCTCAACTCTGAGCTCATTGCTTTACGGGGTGTTCTCCCATCTCATTGGTAGGTGTCAGAATATGGAGCGAGTTCTCTTCTGCTCTACCTCAGGAAGCAATGGCTAAAAGCATCAGGCTTATGAAGTGCTTTTAATTTTTTAAAAATATTTTCTTAACTCTTTTCCCTTTAACTGAGATAGGGTACTAATGGGTAAAGAGGCAAGAAAACTAATTTCCAGAGCCCAGGCCAGAATCCAGTGCTCCAGATGATGATGCTTCCTGTGTAAGTATCATTTTGTGGAATATTTTGAGCCCTTTTGATATGTAAAAGTTTATAACATAGCACGCACACACATAGATATGTGTAACCAAACACTGTCTGTAATAGCTTTAAAATGCTTTTACATTAGTTGTAGGTTCTGATTCCGTGTGGTATGGTAAGAAAAGAATTTTTTCTTTTGTTACATTTTAATTGCAACAGTGAGTAAACAAATCTTAGAGTTTTCCTTTTTAATTTTTTTTTAAGTGAAAACTACCTAGTATTCACATATGCTTTGGTAAGTTCTTAAAGCCCTCAGTGTCGGGTCCTAGTGCTTGGGGGTTTTAGAGAAATCACTAATCTATGTAATACAAGTACCCATTGGGGGTCACGTGTCTGTCTTTGTGGTCATAGGAGAAATGACCAGATTTGGATGTCAGCACAACTCTGGGCAGATCCCTGAACGCCTCCTTGTCCTCCTCTTTCTCATCAGGGCCCCGGGGTGACCCCAATGAGGGAGCAGGTGTGCGCCATTAGTAACTCCCTGTTCTTTGTGGCTTCTGGATTGTGGGTGATCTTTTCTAACTGTATTTACATATTTGAAATATTTAAAGTACATTTTAACCTTGAGTCTTGATTTTGAGTTTCTCACAGCCCAGCAGAAAGATTGTCAATGACTTCCCCAGAACAGACACTTTTTCTGTCTGGTTTTAATGTTTGAAGGTATAATATTTTTCTGAAAACTTGGTCCTTAATGTTTAGATTCACCTTTTTCTCCCCTTAAAAAACCAGCCAAGCCCAAATTTGTGAGAGTTGCTATGGTAACTTTGGAGAAATTGAGAGTGCATACTAATGCAAAGACCAATATGCTTGAATAGTAGATTGCATTTAAATGTAGAGGAAGAATTAGCTTTGGTGTAAAGATATTCAGCTGAATCTCCATGGAAAATGTTGACAAGGACAAAAAAATACAAAAGGTTGATAGCTTGAATAGCTTATCGTGAGAATTTTTAGCCATCTTTTAAATAAAATAAATCTCGTTTGGTTACATGTTTGTCCTATACAGGAATAATTTCAGTTTAGATTCTGCTCAGGCCTACAAAACATGAATCTAAAGTTCTGCCTAATTTATCTCTTTTCCCCCATTATGATTTTATCCATGGAAGATTAGTTTACAATGTGAGTTATATTTCAGACTTTATTAATATACTTATATTAATATACTGCTTTATGTTGAAATAAACTCATGTTTTCCCGTGAACTATAAATTTCATCAGTTACAGGCCCTGTGGCACAATTATCAGCACATGAGATGCTTCTGTTTGTCTTTGACTTAGTATTGCTAAGTGCACCCATCAATTCATTAGTTGGAAGTTTTCCTAAATGAATATTTTGCCAGTCATCTGAAATTTTGATGTATTATTGGCCTTCCAGTTCAATGATTTTTTTTTAAAAAGGCATTCCCTAAAGTAGAATGAATGTTATCACTCTGAAAAGCGACAATCTCCCATTTAAAATCAGCTGATGATATATTTGAATACCATATAAAAGATGACTGAATTTAAACTTCCTCCAAAGTAATTTACTATTTTGCCACTGTAGCCGCTATGAGCTCAGTTATGAGTGATAAGTTCCCTTCTGTTCACTGTTTTTCCTTCTCATACCTGTCCTAAGTACATTTTCACACCTTTCAAGTTAATAGTAATCATTTAACCTTGCAACTGTCTGGAAAATAAGATGTTTCATTTTTTACTTAGTTGCCAACATGTATCTTAACTGAGTGCTTACTCCTTGCGAGACACTGCTCTAAGCACTGTGAATACAGCAGTGCTGTTTTTACTCACTGCGACTGGTGTGTGTGTATGCATTTATTGGTGTTTAGTATTGTCAGTTTGAGGGGTGGGGCAGTTAGTATCACTCTAAGACAAACGTTTTTAATGTTATCTATTAATTGAGATTGGTTTTTATTTCCATACTGGTATGTAAACCTGAATTTGAGGATGTCATAGAGTGGTGGTTGAAGGGGTAGAATGGCTAGTCTCCTTTACATGGCAGTTTCCCTCTTCCCATGCGACTCCAGCTCTCCCGCAGCTCTGCATGTGGGTGCACTTTCTAGGCCGTGGGGTTGGAGAGTAGAGGGCAGGGTCTTTTCTCTATGTAGTGTCAGAAATAATCGCATGTTCTTAAACCATACTCTATCTAAGATTGCAGACTAGTGGAAGGGAAATAAGGTGAAAATCCTGATTTCCTTTTTGTCATTTTTGTTGAGGTGTAAGCCAAGAGATAAGAAAGCAACTTACAATGGACGGGGCAGTGAGGACATTTTTACAATAATGGATGCTACCCAGATATACAGAGTACTGACCTGTGATGGTTGGAAGTTTAACATCTATTTTGCCTGGAAAATGTAGTCTTTAATCTGAGTAGCATCATACTCATCTAAAACTGCACAACTGCTACTGAAGAAGAGGGTCAGTGGGTGTTGGGTAGGCAGTTCGCAGCTCTGGCATCACCTCACTGTGCCACCACCAGCAACCAGGTCAGATGCTGGACGTTCTGCTGTGACCAGCACATACAACCCACCCTTGTGGGTCTCACAGCAAACAGTTGAGCAGATTATTTAAATGAAGGGCAGGTAGAGGGTGCTAAATTAGGGTATAAGAGGGAGACCTAAACTGGATTGAAGGCTAACAAGAAGAGCCAGCTTTCATTGAAAAGTGTGTGTTTTTGAAATCTGACTGCCATTTGATGGTTTAAAAATTAATGGTTGGTGGGCCAGCCGAGTGGTGCATTGGTTAAGAGTTGGCTTGGGACGCCAGCTCTGAGCAGCAGGGCCCCAGTTTGGATCCCACATGAGGGTCAGTGATGCTGCGTCCTCTACAGCTAAGATGGTGAACAACAGCTCAACCTGGAGCTGGGCTGCCGTGAGTTGCTGGTGATGGCGTAGGCTGCAGTGGGGCTGCAGTGGGCCGCCGTAAGCTACCATGAGCAGCCATCCAATGGCCGGTGAGTGACTGCCTCAGCCAGGAAGAGTGCAATGATAATACCAACATGGGCCAGTGAAGCGACGTCCTCCACAACTAAACTGAAGAACAAAAGGACAACAACTTGTCTCTTCCCCTTCCCCAATTCCCCAATAAAATCAAAAAAGAAAAAAAATTGTTTAAAAAAAAAATTAATGGTTGGTGAAGGTAGATACATGTTAGATGTGCCATTCATGTGACTGAGAAAGATGCAACCCAATGAGATACTTGTTAACCAATCGACTTGCATAGTTATGGTCTCTCACAGCTGACTTCCTTATAATGGAAAAACAGCAAGCCTGGGTCACTTCTATGTAACAACTGCAGGTTGTAAAGAGCTTTATGGTTTCTTTATTTATCAGAAAACACTTTGAGGTAATACAAGTGATTCTTCAGTTAGTTTATGTTTTTACAAGACTCCCCAAAATTGCCTGATTTGTTCTCTGTTAAAATATTACCAATCCAGCCTTCTCATATTTCAGTCTAATCTGTCAATTGAAATAGTTGTCATCTGGATGTATAGACATAAATGTTGTCTTTACTGTCCCTGAGCCTTCAACATTTGCTTGGTGGCTGGTCTGTGACGTAAGCATAAAATTTGCCTTCGTAGTGATGTTAGGAAGATAAAGTGAGAATTTTGGGAAAATGTATTAGATAGGAGAATATGGTTTACAACCAGTCTTAATTTTGCACTGCATATTTTGGGGGGCAAATTTTGCTTTTAACTGTTAAACATTTTGAATAATTCATTCTAAATCATTGATCAGTGTGAGGGTGTAGTGAGCTGCATAATGGCTCCCAAAAATATCACGGTTTAACCCCTGGAACCTTATTCAGAAAAAAATATCTCTGCAGATGTAATTAAATTAAGGGTCTTGAGATGGGAGATTTTCCTGGATTATCTGGATGGGCCCGATATACAGTCACAGGTATCCCGTAAGGGAGCGACAGAAAGAGAAGGCAGCCATGCACAGAGGAAAGGACTAGAGTGATGTCACGAGAATCTTAGTTAATCATAGTTCTCTACTTTTCAGGAATTAAATTTCTTGACTTTCAGCTCTCAGAAAGTTCAGGATTGTTTTTTGTGTATGAGGGTTGGGAATGGGAACACCTGGCTTGGGCTTAAGCGACACATCTGCCAGACACTGTGTCTGTCTGTTCTCCGCTCTGTTCACGGTGAGGACACTCATTGCATGGGGTGGCTCCCCCTCGAGAACCAAAAACCTAAAGCTGAACTGAAGCAATGATTCAGAAGCCACATTCAAATGCTCAAACACATGGATTGTGTTCAGTGCTTTCAAAATTAAAAATGATGGGACCATATTGGGAAGTCCTGGGTCGGGAGGAGGAGGAAGCTTTATCGGCTTCAAGCTGGAAAGGAGTTCAGAGAGGCAGGAGCGTGGTCTCACATCTGGGGGCTACCCTTCTCTAGCCAAATGACCTTGAACGATTACCAAACCTCTTATTGTTTCTTAATGGAAGGGGGAGTAATGCCTACATCACAGGACTGCTGTGAGGACGGGAGGTAGCAATGGATATAAAAAATGTTGTAGCAGTTTGCAAATGGCTTCCTTAGGGACTTGGTGTCTAATGCTTGTCAGTTCCTAATCTCCATTGAAATTTTTACAAATGTGAAGTGAAAGGAAGGAGAAATTCTTGTTAGTGAGCAATTGTTTACTCTTCAACATAAAATTATCCATGACATGTGTTTCTTGTGTCTGTTAATCACAGCTAAGGCCCAACCTTTATTATTTAATAGACTAAGTATTCTCTTTTTAAGAATTATCAGTTGATAACAGAGGGAAAAAAAACAACCTATAATGAATACCTGTCTTTTAGATTGGCATTAAGTTTATAGGATAGGATCTAACAATAATCGCCCTGTAAAGGATTCTCTGGTTCTGGATGACAAAATTATTCTGGTCTGCAAACATCCCAATTTAGGGAAAGGGAAGAAAAACTGAGATTCAATAATTCATCTTTCTGGAATCTATTCCATTTCTGTAAAAATCATTTTAGAGAACAGTTTGAGGTTTTGTTTCAATAAGGCAGGTGTGAAGATACCAGGTACATGTTGCCTCAGAGGAAGAGGTTGTAGGCTTCCCTTTTCCAGTAATGCCAGACTAATCCATCAGCCTATATTAGCAATATTAGCCATGTGTTAGCGTCCAATGAGAGGCAAAAGTCTGTGTTTCCAGATTCTCTTGGTGTGTGGTTTTGGGGAGGATAGACAGGGCTAATAAATATCACATACCTTGAAAGGCAAGCGCCCAGCTAGGTTTTTATATCCATTTGTTACGTCCATTTCCACAGCAGTCTTATGACGAGGCATTATTCCCCACTTCAGTTAGGAAACCAATGATAAGAAGTTTGGTAATCATTCAAGGTCACATGACTGGAAAAGAGTAACCCCCAGATGTGAGGCCAGGCTTCCATCTCCTATTTCTTCTACTGTGTCCTAAACTCCTTTCCAGCTTTGGCCTGATAAACTGCATTCCTTCCTCCTTCTATGCCTCTTAGTGGCAGACTTTCAAGAAACCTACATTTTAGCAGTTCGACCTATGGATAAACTGTTCTAGGGACAGCTTAGGGCCCGGTGGGAGCAGAAAGACCCCTTTATTCCAAATACCACACACAGTCCTTGAGGGGAGTGGCGCCTGCTTCTGTTTCCTGTCCTAAACTATATTGTTTTGTCTTCTAAACCTCACTCCTTTTCTTTTCTGTCACTTCTTAGGTCAAGAAGTAACTTTTTGTAGAAAAACATCTTTTGCCAGTTAAGATGTCCTTTCATCTTTCTCTCTGACCTCTTCCACATTCACTTCTGCAGAATAATACTCGATCTTGATAAAATTCAGTTGAGCCCGTAAGGGGTTGAATTAAGCTATTGTTTTCATGAGGATTATTTCTGACTCCTATTTCTCCTTTCCCTTATCACCCCTACCCCCGTTCACACACATACAGACCACACATATACGTACCACACACACATACTACACACACCACCCATGTTCAAGATGAGTCACTTTAAAATGAGACTTTGTTGGGCCAGCCGAGTGGCGTGTTGGTTAAGAACTGGCTTGGGACGCCAGAGGGCCCCGGTTCAGATCCCACATATGAGGGCCAGTGACACTGCCCTCT
>NW_017731405.1:3306395-3321905 GCF_001890085.2 Hipposideros armiger | reverse complement strand
CAGCTAAGATGCTGAACAACAGTTCAACCTGGAGCTGGGCTGCCGTGGGTCGCCGGTGATTGCAAAGGCTGCAGCCCCTGTGGCAGTGGGTTGCCATGGGCTACCGTGTGTAGCCAGCAGCCAGCGTGAGCAGCCAGCAGCCACCGTGAGCAGCCGTCCAGAAGCTGGCGACTAATCTGCCTTGCCCGGGAAGAGCGCAATAATGGTGCCAACTTGGGCCAGTGAAGCAACGTTCTCCACAACTAGACTGAAGAACAAAACGACAGCAACTTGTCTGTTCCCCTTCCCCCTATTCCCCAGCGCTGTTCTCATCCCCCAATTCCCCAATAAAATCTTTAAAAGAATAATAATAGTAAAAATAAATAAAATAAAATGAGACTTTGTTAACCTGGTTGCAAGGAAATGTCTTAGCTCTTTATACACGGTGTGAAGAGAGTTCTGTTGGCAGCCGACC
Source organism: Hipposideros armiger (assembly GCF_001890085.2). Classification (NCBI taxonomy): domain Eukaryota; kingdom Metazoa; phylum Chordata; class Mammalia; order Chiroptera; family Hipposideridae; genus Hipposideros; species Hipposideros armiger. The sequence continues at coordinate 3,321,451 of NW_017731405.1, read as the reverse complement.
CTGGTATTTCAAATGTATGCCTCAAACTTGAGTGTGCTGGTTGGAAATAACAATTCACTCTAAGCAGTATTTTTCATTGAAATGGAAATTGCCTTATACCCATTCTCATTATTGTAGAATTCTGGGAAGAAATAAGGTTTACGTTTCAAGCCTTAAAGAGAAAAACTTCTTCCTCACATCTCTTTTTTAAATATGTAACAAGATTAAAGATGACCTCATTTAGACAGCTCTGGTCCACTATACCAATTTGTATATATGACAACACAAAATATTTGCAGGAATTTTACTATCATGCGATTGTTAGTAATTTGATGACTTTGTACCTGGATTTAATTCCTGAATTAATAAGCACCATCACTCTGGAATGCCAGTTTTCTTTTCAGTTTTTCTTTTTCCTACCTGTGAACTACATTTATCAAATAGCAGTTTGAATCTAAAAATAAAATAAATGCCTCCACACTTAATGTCCTGTGTTTGGAGTGCTTTTAGAGAGCATTAGGACTTGTAAGCGGTGAGGTGGGCATGGAGGGAATGAAAGATTCATTAATAACAGCATAAGTCCTCAAAGTACCACTCAAGTAACCAAAATTGTGGCCTAAAGCATAATAGAGGTTGTAAGGAAAAAGCTATTTTGTTGTTGTAATAGCCAGCAGGCGCTATATATATTATAGGTCCTTTTAAAAATTCTCCACTGAGTACTATTTTATTCCTATTCTGACTTTCAAACATGACTATTTTTAAAATACTATTAAATCTGTGAGGCAGAATATAGTTAAGATGCACAAATTACATTAGAAGGCTCTGGGACCAAAGGGCTGAACAGCCTTGAGCATTTTCCTTTATATATGTGAGCTTGAAAGTATTTTCCTTAGCATCCCTGAAGGAAAAGCCCAGTAAAAGGAATATAGCTTTTAGAATATACAGCATCTGAGATTTTTAGCCCTTGTTTTTTAAGACCTTGTGTTTATCAGTTGGAAACTTTCAGTGGCATCACCACATACTTATGTAGCAGTGAGTGTGGTGCGATTAATATGTGCTTTTAAAATGGCCTCCCTTCCTGTAATTCCGCTAAGTTTGCCTTCTCTCCTGTGTGTTGTCCTTGCTATGTTCCAGGTTGTGTATGTACGGATATGAGGAAACCATTCATGTTGTTATTGCTGCTTCCCCAACAGTCAAAAAGGACTCTGTATGTGTGTTTTCATTGTTTGCTGAACCTTGACATGCCTCGTTAGGTGGAATATAATGGGAGAGACTGAAAAGATGTGTTTCTTTCCCCTCATACTTCCTTTATGAAAAAAATTGAAACAGTACAATCTGTGTTTCTGTGAGTTGTACTAAACAGAATTGGTAACAGTGTTATAGTTTTATAGGACTTTTCATCTGTTTGAGAAGATAATGCAAGATCCTGTCTTACTGTGTTTCTCATCTTTCTATAACTTAGTTCTTTGTATCTTGACGCGTACTTGAGACTTTGACGGTCATCAACAAATACCCGGCTCCTGTGGGTTGTCCCACCCCGCTTCCTGCTCTCCCACATGCCTCCTACCTTAAGGTAGAGTGAGCTTCTTGTGGTTCTCTGCCTACTTTGTATGCCTCTAAACACGGTGTCTCCTCTGCTTCGAATGTCCCTCCTCTTCCTTCTTGCATGACTGACTCTGACATGTCCCTGAGGACATTTGAGTTGGGCCTTCACCTCCAGAAATTCACCCTGGTTTTCTCTTATTTGCTTCCTCTTAGACTCCTATAACACCCGGTATACCTTTCTTATCCCTTTCTGTCTTGGGCAGTCACTGTTGACTTGCTCACCTGTCATCCTTCCCCACTTCCCCGGTCCCCTCAAACAACCACATAGCGAAGTCCGCAGTAAGACACAGCCTTGTTCATTGCCTTGACATAACCTCACAAGAGTGGGTCAATAAATACCACCGACTGTGAATCTGGTTGAGGCTGTGGGAAGGAATTCAGAGGAGTTTGAGATGCATTTGGCCCCAACAGTTCATACTTGGATTGTGGAAATAAGGCTTGTCCTCCAGGAAAGTTGCTGTGCTGGCAAGCAGAGGGGCCGTAAAGTGAGTCAGTGCAGCATGAACCTGTGGACTGTGTTCAGGTTTGCTCTCCCCTGAGTGTGAGGTGTGGGAGTGGCTCATGGCTCCTGACCCCAGAGGTCAGGGGGGAGCAATTACCTTGATGGCAGAGGCCAAAAAGATACAGTAGTTCCCCCTTATCTGTGGGGAATCCCTTCCAAGACCCCCAGTGGATGCCTGAAATGGCGAATAGCACTGAACCCTATACAGACTATATATTTTTCCTATACATACATACCTATGATAAAGTTTAATTTATAAATTAGGCAGTTTCATGGATAGACTTGTTTTTACAATAAATCTTAGCAACCTTAGCATGTGATTTTTTTTTTCTTGTTAACTCAAGAACTTCCATCTTGTCATTTAAAAGAAATACTTTACAGGGCCGGCCGAGTGGCGCGATGGTTAAGAACTCGCTTGGGATGCCAGAGGGCCCCGGTTCGGATCCCACATATGAGGGCCAGTGACACTGCCCTCCACAGCTAAGATGCTGAACAACAGCTCAACCTGGAGCTGGGCTGCCATGGGTCGCCGGCGACGGCGTAGGCTGCAGTCCCTGTGGCAGTGGGTTGCCATGGGCTACCGTATGTAGCCAGCAGCCAGCGTGAGCGGCCAGCAGCCAGCGTGAGTGGCCAGCAGCCGCAGTGAGCGGCCGTCCAGAAGCCGGCGACTGATCTGCCTCATCCGGGAAGAGCGCAATGATGGTGCCAACTTGGGCCAGTGAAGCAATGTCCTCCACAACTAGACTGAAGAACAAAAAACGACAGCAACTTGTCTGTTCCCCTTCCCCCAATTCCCCAGCACTGTTCCCATCCCCCCAATTCCCCAATAAAAAAAAAATCTTAAAAAAAAAAAAAAAGAAATACTTTACAGCCTCTCTTTGGCATATCTGAATTGCCCACATCGCTACTCTTCCTCTTTGGGGCCATTATTAAGTAAAATAAAGGTTACTTCAACACAAGCACTGCGATACAGCATCAGCCAATCTGCTAACAGAGATACTGACTGATGGGCGGGGAGCACACACAGCCATGGATCCGCTAAACAAAGGCATGATTCACTTGCCAGTGAATGGAATGGAAAGTCGATGGTTTGAGAACTCATCATGATACTCAGAACTGCATGCAATTTAAAATTTAGGAATATTTTTATTTCTGGAATTTTCCATTTAATATTTTCGGACCCTTGTTGACTGCGGGTAACTGAAACCACAGAAAGTAAAATCGTGGATAAAGAGGGGCGACTGTGTAGTACCCAAACACGTTTCGATTCTTTAGTGTTCGTGTAGTTTCTAAGTCCGCTTCCAGGTGTGTTTCATCTCCTTCACCTGCATTTTATTTGGTGTTTGTCTAAAAAAAGGAAAGAGGAAAGCAAATAGGAATTGTACTATTTGTATTCAATCGTTGGGTTTTATTGGTATATTTATTTCGGGGTAGGGTGTTAGAAAAACTTTGTGTCTTGGGCTGAAGGTCTAAGTGATTAAAACGTTTGACTTAAAAAAAACAACAACAGGGGCGACTGTATTGCCTTGGGATGGATGGGATTTCTATAAGCTGTGGGAGAGGAGGGGGAGGAGCCCAAGAGAAGATTGGCATTTGAGAAGAGGTGTTTGGGCAAAAGGTTGGAGCGGAGAGTTCCAGCTCTGGGATTAGTAGTGGGAGGGAAGGTGGTAAGATATTCAGGAAGCTAGTTTTAGAGAGCCTTGACTGCTGGGCCAAGATGTTTGGATATGATCCTGAGATGCAGAGTCGTGTTTGAAGGTTTCAGAGCTGCAAAGTGATGGGAGCAAAGTGAGAGGGGAGGGAGACTGTGGGCAGGGAAGAAGGCTCTTGAAGAAGAGTTTAGGCAGGAAGCATCCCCAACCCAAGAAAACATGAGTTCACTGTTCACTCAGTCGACAAAACCGAGTCCTTTGTTTCAGGCCATAGGGATTCAAAGGTAAGTAAAGTAGGGTCCCTTTACATGAAAGGGCTGTGAAAACAAAACCACCTCAGGTGTCATGTTAATAGTGAAAACTGCAGCCTAAAGGAGAATGCATGGATGGTGACAGAGTATGAGTTAACTGATAATGAACCACGGCCAGGTTGCAGGATGCTGAAATCACAAATTGCAGATTTGGCCTTTGTTCACAACGAAATGAAGAATACCCTCTGGAAACTACCATAGTGGCTCCTGCCAGGAGTCTTCCTGATGTTATCAGCTTCGGTCCCTTTTAACTGGTTTCCCTGCTTCTTCGCTTGCCCCCTCCTGTACTCTGTTCTCCACCCAGCAGCCGGGTAATCCTGTTCAGTCACAAATCAGATCGTGTTACTTCTATTCCCCAAACCCCACGGTGGCGTCTATCTCGCCCAGGATACAAGCCGAAGTCCTTACAGTGGTCCACAAGGCACCCCTGCCATCATTACCTCCCTGGTCTCATCCTCTCCCACTCTGGATACCCTGGCCTCCTTGCTGTTCCTCAGATCTGCTTAGAATGCTTTCCTTGGAGGCCTCCCCCGTGCATATATCTCCACATCTAACCTCTCACCTCCTTGAAATCTGCTCAGATGTCACCAACCACCCTATTTAAAAGTGCAGCCTATCCCCAAACCCCACTCTTGGCCCTCCTCATCCCTCTGACCCAACTTTCCCATCTTTTGTCCATGACACTAATTGCCTTCAAACATGATATATTATTTATTATTATTATTACTTCTTATTAGACCCCTCCACACTGCTCCCACTCCCTTCATATGTAGGCTCTTTAAAGACAAGAATCTTCATATGCTTTGTTAACTGATGCATCACCAATACTTGGAATAGTGCCTGGTACAAAGTAGAAGCTCAGTAAATATTTTTTTAATGAATTGTGGTTTATCTGTTATTACTAATAAAACCTAGTTCACTTTTCTCCCCTATAAAATAGGTTTTAGTCATGGGGAAGAATACTTGATCCTGTCACATCTAAATCTGTATTTTACCTAATTTTTGTTTGTTTTCTTCAAATGAACTATTTTCTCTCTGAGATATTTAGAGCAAAGTTTTGTAAAATATGTACAATTGTTAGAGAAGAAAATTTGAAGGCAGGGTTTTGAATACAATAACCTTATTTGGCAAAAGGATCCAATCACATATTATAGAGGACTTGGAATCTACAAGGCTGAAATGGACTTTACTATAAAAATCTGGCCATGCTGCAGAATAAGGTCCTCTGCTTCTCTTGCTTACATTCCCTGGATGCTTTTCAGTTATTGCTGACAACAGTGATAAGTTCTCCACCATAACTGTCTTGGGGAATGTTTCAGTTACCCCACAATAGTATATGTCCCTTACCGTTCCACTACCTCTTAATTCTTGAACTAAAGACACACACATACTTCTTCTCCACTTTCCCCCCAAAACAAGTAAATAACAAACATATGATAGAACACAAGATGGAGAAAGAATAATTGCAAAAAAGGACCACAAGACTTTGAGGGTTTGGTTATTTTTTTTGGGGGGGGGGTGGTCACCTAACCTGTTTTTCTCCCCTGCATACACACACATTGACACACTCATACGTACTCACTTCCCTTCCTCCATCAAAAAAAAAAGCTGTTGAAGAAAATTCAGGAAATGATAACAGAGAACTTGGAGATTTATGAACCTATAGATAACTTTTAATTAGGTAGCCTGCCATCTTATAAACTAACTCCCAAAGGTGAGTTGCAACCTTTCTAGATTCCCAGCTGGAAAAGGAATACAGATACTCTTTTTTTTCTCTAAGTGGGAAAATTCTATTTTTTTCTGAGAGCTATTTTTATACCTTTTTATTGCATAATTCATTTGAGAACGATGTCTCCCCAAGAGGGAACAATGTTGGTTCTTGAGAGACAAAAAAAATCTTATTCTTTTTATGTATAAAGCACAGATATACATACAGTACATCAATAAATATACAACATATCTGTGATACTAAAATCTCATGGGAAGACAATTAAGAAAAAGAAGTCTATGTTTTCTTCTATGCAGTTTATTGTTTCAGGTCTTATGTTTAGGTCTTTGATCCATTTTTAGTTACTTTTGGTACACAGTGACAGATAGCAATCTAGCTTCATTCTTTTGCACATGACTTTCCAATTCCCCCAGCACCATTTATTGAAGAGGCTGTCTTTTCTCCAATATATGTTTTTGGCTCCTTTGTTGAAAATTATCTGTCCATAATTATGTGGGTTTATTTCTGGGCCGTAAGAAAAGGTGAAATACTGCCATTTGTGACAACATGGATAGAACTTTGGATTATTATGCTAAGTGAAATAAGCCAGACAGAAAAAGTCAAGAACTGTATGATTTCAGTGATATTTGGATAGGAAACTGAAAACAACCAAGGAACAAGACAAACAAATAAAGAAACAAAAACACATAGACACAGACAACAGTTTAGTGGTTATCAGAGGCTAAGGGGGGAGAGGAGGTGGTAGATGAGTGTAAAAGGGATCAAATATATGGTGATAGAAGGAGAACTGACTCTGGGTGGTGAACACACAATGTGATATATAGATGATGGATTACAGAATTGTACACCTGAAACCTATGTAACTTTACTAACCGTTGTCACCCCAATAAACTTTAATTAAAAAAAAAAGAAGTGCCAAAAACTCCTGGGGGTAGGGACAGTAATGAAAATATGGTTGTGCATCCCTGGTCTAACCTATACACAGAGGCACCAGCCTAGAGCATGAATAGGCTATTCCAGATTTTCATGCTTTTGCATGAAGAAAAAAAAGTTATTTTGATAGTTTAGTAGTGAGCTGCATCCAGGGGCATGAGTCTGTGGGCAGAACACAGGCTTATCATGATCTGTTTGATCTTTCACGCTCTTTTTGATTGGAGGCACAGAATTGCTCAGGTTACCTTGGATCCTGGAGGGCTGAGTGAAGGACTAGCAGGCAGGAGCAGAGTTTGGGACTGTGAAGGGTGTTTGAAATGTCCAGCATAAGTTATCTCCCCCAGAAGTAGCAAGATCTTTAGTCTTTACACCTCTGCCAATGATGAGCTCCGATGATCTCATGTGATTCTTTCTGCCTTAGTCCCTTCTTCTAACTCATCAATCCTCTTCCCATTTCTATTACAAAGTCCTGGGAGAGAATGCGGACAACTGGATCTTGCCATTCTCATTTGAGCAGAGCTGAATGCAGTGGCTGGTTTTACAGACCTCTGGCCACTGAGGATAGGTTGCCCTGGGTCAGCTGCTACATCAGCATCCTTAGGGTAGGATTTGGACGTCATAGTTGCCTGTGCCTGAGGACTTTTCTGAGACTACTTCTCTGAGGTTTGCTGTCAGGATCCCTTGTGAGCACAGCTTCCTGAGGGTGAAGTGGCCACCCTGAGGCTTCTCCTGCCTGCTATGAGGCTTAAATTATGGGCATGAGTGTTTGACATAGGGCACCATCCCTGAAGATTTTCCATTAGAGTTCCTTCAGCATCTACTTGAACAAAGAATTTGAAGTTTTACTCAAGCTTCTTAAATTAAAGCTTATTTAATAACAACATCAGGAAAGAAAAAGTCAACAAAGACTTTTTGAGTATCTCAGAGATGGCTCTTACTGCTCATATGGTCTCTCTCCTGAAATTGTGAGAAGCTTGAGAGTAGACACTCTATTATCTTCACCTCTGTTTCTTCAACACTTAGTGTGGTATTTGACACACAGAAATATTTCATCAAATATTGTGTGACCTAATAGTGGCCTTGCATATGGCAGAGATGATCAGTAGTTCTGAAAATTTGAACATCGTCAAAGGACGATTGACACATCTGTAGTCAGGTTATGGAAAGTCCTTATTTTGTACTTTAGTTCTGTGCATTAATAAGTACGTATTAAAGTTGCTTTATAAGAAAATTTTCATTAAAAATTTCTAAGCATCATGAAAAAAAGATGGGAGGGAAAACTGTAACATGGAAGACAAACATGAATTTCTTTAACATATATAGAGCCTCTCAAATAAGTAAATGAAACATTCAGTTGGAGCTTTTCTTGCCTACATTAATGGATAATACACATTAAACAAATGAGCGTGTGAAACGTGTTCAAACTCATTAACCAAAGAAAGGCAAATTATAAGAGCATCCCATTTTACCTCCCAAATGGACAAGGATTAAAACAGGATCCCCACTGTTAGGGTTAAGGGAACAGGCACGCATCCCTCTCATGTGGGAGTATAAGTAATCTATGTAATATTTTGGGAGTATGCTTTGACAACAGATATTTTTTATGACACAGCAAATTCTTCCACAAGGGTGTTCATTGCCACGTTACTTACAATAGTGAGAAATTATAAGTAACCTGCATATCTAGGGATAAATGACTGGTGAATTTAATGACATAAATACAAATGATGGATTTGGAGGCCATTAAAAGTTAAATTTGTGAAGTCTAATGATACTGTGTAACTGAAACAGAATCATGCAAAATAATATCTAAGTATATGTTGTATTCATAAAAATTTATAAATGTTCTTGATGTTGATTTTATTTATTGCTGGAACAAACATTATATTTCTTTGATATTTTTCTAAATTTCTTGCATTTTTATAATAGACCAATCTCACTTCCATAACCATAAAAAATGATTTAGTAAAACAAAGCACAATATATGGAAATGAGAGCAAGTCTTAGTTGTATGTGCTAAGCTGTATGTGTTGAGTTGGCCTTGATTCCTGGCGACCCTATGAATGAGTGATGTCCACACTGCCCTGTCTTCAACAGCCCTGTTCAGCTCTTGTAGATGCATGCTTTTATGGAGTCAATCCATCTCATTTTTTAGTTGTCCTCTTTTCCTGCTGCCTTCTATTTTTCCCCGAAGTATTGTCTTTTCCAAAGACCCCTCCCTGCCTTCTCACGATGTGCTCAAAATAAGGAAGCTTCATTTTGTCATTTTTGCCTCTAGCAATGTTTCAGGCTTAATTTGCTCCAGGACCCACATGTTCATTTCTCTGGCAGTCCGGGTATCCATAGAGCTCTCCTCCAGTACCGTATTTCAAGTGAATCATTTTTTTTTCCCCCATCAGTCTTCTTCACTGCCTGACTTTTGCATCTGTATATATTATAGTAATTGGGAATGGAAGGGGTGGATGATCTTAGCCTTGATCTCTAATGACACATCTTTTTGCTGTTTACTTAATAGAATACACGTCACTATAATGCCTTAATGATTACTTTTCTTTCAGAGTCCTTCCTGAGTGATTAAACTCGGAAAAGTAGTTTGATAAAATGCCCTTAATGTTAACCATACTATTTTACAGGTTATTAAAAGAGAGAAACAAATAGAGGCAGCATGGAATAGTAGAAAGGGCAAGAACTCAGTTAGATGGTCCTGCATTGATCATTGCTGTAGCTGTGGGACCGTGGGCATTGGACCTGCAGTTTTCCCATCTATGAAATGGGTACATTAACCATCCCTAGTCATAGGACTGTTATGGGGAATATTGAGATAGTGTGTATGAAGCACTAAGCACAGAGTGTGACTCAGTGAACAGGTGGCTGTTATGAGGAGAATCCTCTCTGAAGGGGCATAGCATCTCCTTTAAGAGAACCAAACTTGAAAACCATGAATTAGGAAGGATTACTCACTTTACAGAGAGTAACTATTGTAATAGTGTATTTGTTTTCTGTTACCTAAACTTAACAGCTTAAAACAACACACCTTTATCATCTGATGGTTTCTGTGGGTCAGAAGTCTGGCCACAGTTTAACTGGGTCCCCCTACATAGGGTCTCTGGGAACTGCCCTTAAAATGGTGACTGGGGCTGCGTTCTCATCCAAAATCTCAACTAGAGGAGCAGCTACTTCCCTGCTCATGTGCTTGTCGACAGCATTCTGCTCTCTGAGGTTGTAGGACTGGTGGCAGTTTGCTTCTTCAAACCCAGCAAGTAGGAAGAAAGAAAGACAAGACTCCACAAGATGGAGTCTTCTATAACACAGAGTAATCATGGGAGTGACTGTCTGTTGCCTTTGTCTATTCTATTGGTTAGAAACAATTCATAGGTCCTGTGTGCACTCAAGGAGATTACACAAAGGTGTGAACATCATGAGGGAGGGTCCTGTCAAAGGGGTCTGTTTGCCACAAGTGGTGTTCACAGCCACGTGTGTTTCAAACATGGTAGAAGCAAATGCACAATGTTAGAAAGTGATTTGTTTGGGAAAAATTGGCGCTTATGTCTTCATAACATTGATTGGAAAGCAAGATGAAGCCACATTGTGCTTGTCTAATATGAATGGTTAAAGGCCAATAGTGCTGCCTTCTGCTGCTTGAAGTCATAGCTTTCTTTCTGGAAAAACATGGTTATCTGAGATCTTCCAACCCAGGGTGCTTTTTGGTGACTCACGAGTTAACTATTTTGTAAATAATTGAAATATCACTTCCAAGGTGATTTTTAAAAATGTTTTCTAAAATGGAGGACTACTTTCATTATTTGTGCAGTCTTTATAATGTATTGACTTCGGGGAAAATAAACATTGATTTGTCTCACCCAGATTCATTGTTCAGCTTGAAACTTTCGTTTGTTTTCTAGATTTTGTTTTTAAAAAGCCATTTGTTTTGTTTGTTTTTAACTTGGCATTCTCAAATGAGAAGTGTGGCACTTGGTGTTCTCTGCTGGGCTCCCCCTCCTTACACTAGCTCAGAGTTAATTAGGATTAGTCAACTCTCCTCTGTATAGGAAAATGTTGATGAATCATGCTAAGAATTTTATGGGTATCATAAAAACCCAAATGAGATTGTTATTTGAGATAAGTATACTGAAATGCAAAACAACGTAATGTTTTAGAGGTACCTTTGTAATCCAGGGGACGAGGAAGGGTAATCGATCACACCCTTAAACCAAAGGTTAAGAGGCCCTGATGAATGCTGGGACTTTTTTCCTGCTGTGAACTGATGAGCTGGACACCACATTATGGTGCTTTCCATGGCAGCAGGTTGGGGTCCTGGTGATTCAGCTCTGGAATATTATATAATCTCCACTTACTCAGCAACTCTTAAGGTCTGGCCGACAGGCCAAACTCAGTAAGGCAGTGGTAAGTCATGGGCCATCTTATAGTGTGGAATTCCTGTGTGAGGAAAAGTCAAACCTCCCAGCTCTGACCAAAGAGCCTGCGTGGTCCTCACCACACACATTCAGATTGTGCATAGTATGCCTGTTAGAATTCAGAACAGAAAGATTCTTCAGCTTTCTCTTGGGCCAGTTGTTTGCCAGAACACAGGGTTGGATAAACAGATCTCCACATTCCTATTTTTCGTAATGCCACATGTTTACATAGTGCTTAACTTTCTGGAGTGTTTTTATATCTCTTCTTGATAGAATGACTTCATCTAAAGCGTGGAGGTGAGGCAAATGGTATTATATCCATTTGACAGATGAGGAAACGAAGGCTCAACCACTTGACCTGCCCAGGACGCTGTTACACTTTTGTAGCAGAAACAGAAATAGAGCCAAGGCCTCCTTGTTCCAAACCTCAGACACCTTTTATTAACAAATGGTGCTGGGTCTCCTCTTATTGTCCCCATTCAAAAATAAAAAATCTGCTTTAAGAGGAGAGACGCCTCCACCTTCTTACATGAAATCTGAGACATGTTGCAGAAAATAAGATTTCTGGGCTCTTTTAAATTTTAATACCATGGCATGTCATCTGTGCAGTTTTTCAAAGCATGGCATCATCTAGCATTTGATGAAATGCCCACATGCCCACTACCATTTGATGAAAGACTACAATTTCAAGGTAAGACAATATCAAGCTATACAAGCAAGGTAGTCTGCTTTCTAAACTTATTGCTTAAACTTTCTAAGTTACCTGTAAATGGGAGTAAGAAGAGGTGCCTCCCAGAATTGTTACTGAGAGTTGGATAAGCTCACAGTAAAACTCAAGTGTTAATTTCTTTTTTTTTATTTTTTTAAACTACAAATGCTTGTTATACTTGCTTCTGTGGCATGCCGCCACTTCCTGAGTGTGGGACGTCTCCTAATTAACTAAAGGTGAGCGCAGGTATTGGTTAGTATGCTGCATTTGCTCCCTGGCGGAGGTAATGGCTGGAGAAATGGGGTGTTTCTTTCCCATAGCCAGACTGTATCTCTCTCGCTAAAAACTTGTCATGGTAGGTAGCATTGTCATAAAATAAATTTTTTTCTTATTATAGAAGGTTTAGAAAATAGAGACATGCATAAAAAATAAATTTTATGTACAACCTTACCTAATAGAAATAATAAAACATTTTGGTGTCTTTGCTTCCTCTGTCTTTTTCTAACTTCAGATATTTTTGCATGCGAATCCTATCATGCCTATTTCTACATACATGCACAGCTTAAGGAATACCATTTGTGGGTACCCATCACCCAATTAAAGAGCTAGAATGATGCCTATGAGCCTCTGTGTGCCTGACTCTTCATTTATTTCATTTACTGAAACCAAGTTAAGTTCTATTTATGTAGTTTCATATTCTGTTCTTTTTCTTTATCACAAGCATTTCCCAGTAATATCACCATTTTAGGTTGCTTTCTTATCTTTAGAGCTTAAAATAATCACAGATCATGGATTCGCCTTATCCTAATGGTAACAGCTACCGGTAACTTGATACGTACCAGGTGCTCTGCCTTAACTATTTGTGTTATTTAATTTTACAATGCCCTCTGAGCCTCAGTAGTTCGCCATTTTGCAGAGAGTTTTAACTAAATTGCCGAAGTGATATAATAAGCCACAGAACTGAGATTGGAGCCGAAATCTGTCTGTTTACAAATTCCTTGCCACTTCTATCCCCAGCAGACTGCTTCATGGGCTACGTGTTGGAAGCACAATGCACATTTAAGGAATTGGCCACTAAATGTAGTAATGCTGCCGAAGTCTAACCAAGAACAACACACATGACTAGGTTCTAGTTTTAAATGGTGCTGGTGCCAGAAAAAATTTAGACAAGTATGTGTGTAGGGAAATGAGAACAATCTCTTGGTCATCAGAAGAGCACTACATGTAAAAGGTCTGCTTTTATCTGGAGGATCTATCTGGTTGGGTTGTCTGTTCCGCCCCTGCTCCCACCCCCATCCTGTGGTGGAGTCAAGCCTGAGCTTTTCTGTTCCAAGCAGCCCTCCTGCTGCGTTTTCTACAGCTGTGCATCTGTAATTATGGGGCAACCTGGGAGGGAGCCCCTCTTCTCTTTTGCTTTGCCCGTGGAAACATGGCCCTGTTGAGTCTAGAAGAATGAAATGGTTGCTATGGTTGCTGAGGCAGCGACAAGGTCGCACGCAAAGTTGACTCGAAAGTCTTGCTGCTTCTGTGCGCAAAGAATGGGGACTCGATTTGGCACAGATACAGTTCATTATATGCCGCAGGTACAGTCACTGTGGCATCTTTGGCTATATTCCATGAAGTCTAAGGTGTGTATAGAAATAGAATGTGAATAGCAGGCTGTTTGTTGAGGTAACAAAGCATCTTTCCTGTAAACAACTTTTCATTCTTGTGTGGTGTAATGTGGCTCTTACTAAATTTAGGGAGGCTGCATGGTTCAGCTCATCAATGTGTTCATTTACATAAGCGTCACCTTTATTCAGCTGTGCCACAGTGTCTTTTTGAGATATGGAAATTCACTGCCTGGGACAGTGAATAGAAAAACACTATTAGGATTCTTTTCAAATGGCCATTAATGTCCACTTGCTGAGGACAATAAAAGGAGTGGAGGAAGGTGGTCCCCTGTTGTATATATGTTTGCATTCTTACACTGTAGGTGTCCAACCAAAGTAATGATGTCATCAGTTTTAGTCCAATTAATCATGATTGAATTAAAATAGGTTGTTCAAAACTTTGTGGGGATAATGCAACAAAAATAGTTTACTGTGCCCTGACTTCATGTTTCAAGTATGAAATAATTTTGAAAAGCTGGAGAATTTCAGAACATCTTACGAGTGGTTACTCCTCAATATAATAAGCCTAATATGAAGTCCAGATTGACTTTTTAAAATTCCATTGTTAAATTTTTGAGTTTCTTATTTAATTAGATTTTTAATTAGTTTTATTGTGGTGCAGATTGACTTTTGATGCCATGCTGTCCTATGTTGTGGTGGAGTCTTAGTAAGAAAGTGTCACTGGTTGCTTTTCTTCCAGGCTAGATTGGTATTCTTTCATGGGGGGCAGGCATTCTGTTGGTTGGTGCTGTTTGGAGATATCTGCCTAGAACCTTGCATCCCACAAGACTTAATCTGATTGCTGGGTACTTTCCAAATGCCCTGCTAAAGCTGCTGACTCCATGAACGATCAGAGCTGACATTAACTTTGGCAGTGATCTTGACTTTTAGAGCATCCTGTGCTGACAGAGGCGCGTGCCTCACCGAAGCAATATCAGGATGATGTTCAGGCTTCGGGCCGACAAGTGCGTTCCTTCCACCCACTCCATCCTTGCCTTTCATCAGCCTTCTGCCAGTGACTTCTGTTTGACAACTTCTATCCTGGTTATGGGAGCAGACAAAATAGTTGGGTACAGCTGAGCTGAGTACCTTCAAAGTGAGCGAGGGCAAGGGAACTATTGGGTTGTCAGAAAAGTCATGACGCATTTTTGCAATGAAAAACATAGAAAAAATGTGTCATGACTTTTCCGGCAACCTAATAGTTACTGTGTCTCTCTGCTGCCCGGGCTATGTACAAATAAGGTTCTTCCCACCTACCTGATGCTTGTTATTATGACTCTTCTCCTGCCACCCTCTCCCCATGTATGCTACTCTGTGTAATCAACGTTTAAATGTGAAAGTTCCTCAAGACTCAATCCCTGACTTGCTTGCTTCTCTCCTCAATCTGTGCTTTGTCTTGGTGCTATATAGATGGATGTGAGATTTCCTGATGACTCCCAAATGTACATCTCCAGCCCAGGCCACTTCTCTGAGCCCCAGATCTGTATGTGTCATTGTGAACGCCCCACTGTCTACTTCTGTGTACTATTTCAAACTTTAAATGTTCAGATCTAAACTCATGACTTTGTA
>NW_017731405.1:3274432-3304450 GCF_001890085.2 Hipposideros armiger | reverse complement strand
GATCGTTCTCATTCTCATTGTCTGTCAGAGTTAGAAAGACAAATTATTTGAAGACAGAAATTTTGGTGGAATTTGACCATTAGCCAAAAGATAGAATTTGCTATTACAGGAGAGAGAGTCCTGAATCCTACCTATCTCAAGACAGTTGCTGGATGTCCAAACAGAGAGTGTATGACAGATGCCAGGTGTGGAACTCACACTTTGGGTAAAGCTTCTGTTTCGTCAGAGAGAAAACTTAAAAACCCCTAAGCAATCCTGAGCTTTGTGTGTTCCGATCCCTCTTCCATGCCGAACTGACGCACGCTAACCTTTCTGCTTTAGTAGCTACCTTTCCATTCCGTGAAATCGAAACCTTTTAATTGCTTTCTTTATTGGTGACCTTTAAGAGATAACATGGGCTTCTTGGTGTCAGTCTCTAAAGAAACCAAACTCTAAGATGTGATATCATCTATTGAATTAGGCAAGGAAAAAGCTAATTAGAACTACAGGGAGACTGGAGTGGTTCTCCAATGTTACCTAGCCCTAACTGAGGGTGTGATATTCAGGTTTTTAGACTCATCAAGAATCTATGTCAGAATTTTCATTAAAAAATATTTTTCCAAACAGTGGCAGTATCTTGCCTCTAACAACTATTTACTATGTGCATGAGCTTTATAAAATGTTACCTTTGATTTCTCATATCTTTGACTAGATTAATTTTCTTTTGTTGGTAGAAAACTTAGAGATCATGAAACAATTAATAGTTGCTGTTTACTGAGTGCTCCCTCTGTGCCAGGCATTGTGTTAAATATTTCAAGCAGAGTATCTTGGTTAGTCCTTACAGTGCTCTTCTGAGGAACATGGTTTTGTTCCCGAAATACGTTTTTTTTAAACCCCTGCATTTTCAGAGATTAGCTTGCTGGGGGTCAGGGCAGAAGGGAAAGCTGTGTCTGCCTTCAAAGCATTACTCTTTATAGGGATGATGGTCTGGAATTGTGATAAAACCTTGCACATTAAAACACTTAAATTGGTTTGTGAGGATATTTAAAATTGCTGGAATTCCTTGTAAACACATTTGTGACACTGAACTTCACTAACATCTCATCTTTCAAATAAGCCACAGAAATATTGATCTGACACAGTGAAAAAGAGTTAGTGGAAGCTGTTAGGCCAGCTGGCACCTAAAAAAAGCTAAGCCTGAAAAGGCTACCTATTCCAACTATCTGACATTCTGGAAAAGGCAAAACTATAGAGACAGCAAAGAGATCAGCAGTTGCCAGGGACTCAGGAGGAGGGACAAAGGAATGACGAGGTGGAACATAGGATTTTTAGGGCACTGAAACTATTCTGTATGATACTGGTAATAGTGGATATATGTCATCTTGCATATGTCAAAATCCATAGGTGGTATACCAAGTATGAGCCCTAATGTAAACAATGGAATTGAGTTACTAATAATGTCTCAATATTGGCTCATCAGTTTTAACAAATGCACCACCCTAATGCAAGATGTTAATAATAGGGGAGATTGGGAGGTGGGGGTGGAGAGTATGTTGGAAATAGCTGTGCTTTTCCCTTAATTTTTCTGTAAACCTAAAATTGCTCCAAAAAATAATGTTTTCTTTTTTTAAGCTAATTCTCAAGCCTTTCCCTCCAATTTCAGGGTTTCCTTCATTTTTAAAATTACTGACCCCAGGTCCTAACAACATCAGTCACATTTAAAATTTCACTGTCCTTCACCCCACACCTGATCTTTTGCTATCCCTGTGGATGACCGTTTCAATACCTTCGTTTCTTTTTCCAGCTGCCAGTATGCTACTGGCATACTGCTTACATTTGGTCTACCCACTTCCAGCCTGTCCTACATGCTGCCATCCGATTAATCTTCCTATATTGTAGCCCCGATTGTATCACTCCCCTGGCCAAAAACCTTTTTTTTTTCTTTTCTATCAATTTCTCTATCATCTGCATCACTAGCCTGTACTCCATGAAGTCTTGTTAGCAGCAATTGTTTCTTGAAATCAGAAGTGGTCTCTATCGGCACATTGTTTGTAACTTTGTTGACACTTGTTTTAATGGTCTTACATGGCGTTGTATTGTACTTGCCTTCCCATCCCTTCCCAATTGGACTATGTTATTTAATGTTACCGACTGTGTTGTCCCTCCACCATTGTTTTTCAGTCACTGTACTGCTTTGAATACAGTAGTAGTCCCTCGAAGACTGCACTCAGCTGAATTGTGTCTGTGTTCCTAGCCTCTTTATCCAGAGCTCTGCTAGTTAGGTGAAATGAAAGAGAAGCCCACTGCCCATGTGACAGGCATTGTGATACTTGATACAATAGCTGAGATGTTTCCGACTAAATTAGAGCGTTGTGATTTATTGGTGTTTGATCTCTGGCACATTTATTTGGGGTTTGTAGCCACTACTTTGGCTGTCCTACTGGGTCTTGAATTATGAACTTACATCAGCATTAACAACCTGTAACCAGTACATTTTGAGCCAGTCAAACATCTATCCACATGCCTTTCCGGAAGAAATCCTTGCTGCATAATAAAGGGGTGCCTTTGCTTTCTTTCCTGTTAGAAAATTGAAAATGATATGTAAATGATGCTGTTGCTTAGATAAGTGTTTACATTTTTTGAGGATTGAGGAATCTTGTGACTATTTTGTCAAGTAATTCTTCTTCTGAAATAAATATCATTTTATTTTTCCCTTTTGTGGCTTAATTCCAGTAAAAGCTGTTCAACTGAATGAAAATGAATTGCGTATATTTCCTAGGTGTTTTTCTTTATCCCAAGTAGAAGGTGGAGTGAGAGAAATACTTAGTAGCTCAGTTATTACCTCCAACGTTTAAGAGTTCAGCTTGAAGAAAAATTAGTTGATTTGAAAGATTATAGCTTGAAGACAGAAGTAAAGAAATATGCATCTATAGGACCAAATTTGTTTCTTATTTGCTTTCAAATTGTTTAAGCAAAAAAAAAAAAATTGTTTAAGCAAAGCACATTTCACCATGTTGAGTTTCAACTTGAGCTATCCAGATGTTAAGTGGCAGGACTCCAAATACTGAATGTGCTGTAAAGGAAAAAAGGGAAAAAAAAGTCATTTTTTGTTTTGTTTTATTTTGCTTCTTTAAAAATAAAGGTCAAGAGAGAGATCAGCAGGAAAGTCAGAGCAGAAGTGGATTTAGAGATACAAATGTTCTCACTGAGGATCAAGGGGGTAATCTTTTAAAAAGGAGATAGTTTAATAATAGTGTTTAGGAAATGGCTTAACATTTTAGTTGACTGTAAACTCAATATAAATCAATAGTGCAATTTAGCTGCCAAAAGAAGCTGTTTACATATATTTTATTGTTTTGAGGAAAGATAAGCATCCAATTAGAGTTGGATGCTAGCATATTTTTTAAGGTTTTGTATTTGTTTGACTTACAAAAATAATAAAGCTGTAACAAAACTGAAGTCCACTCATGATATTTGTCTCATCAAATTTGAGTCTCTCATCAAATTTGAGGTCTGTATTGGATTATACTTTAGTTAAAAGTTTTCTAAATTCTCCAGGATGATAGAAATATTAATTGGTCAGAAGAGAGCAAAATATAATGAGAATTGTAGAAAGGTTGGATGTGGGGGAATTACGTGGTCCCTTTTGGTTGTCTGGTTGCTTTCCTAAGAAGAGTTGTCTTACCTTGAAATTTTGTTTCCAGTGTCAATTTTAAAACTTGGCAAATATACTTCCATTTAAAAGTACATTTAGAAGGCAAGATAGTGGTCCCCTTCTCTGTGAATATGAGATTACTGAGCAGCTGAAGATAGAGGGAACAGCTAGGGAAGAAAATGGCAGCCAGAGTCCAAGTAATGGTGGTCAGTAATAATTTCGGTGGTCCATTTAATCTACCAAGGAAGATAAAATAAGTGTTTCCCCCTGAAGCAGGTTAACACTAAAGGATAAAGGAAATACATTAGGGATCTCACATGCCTTTAGTCCAGAATATTTTTTGACTTTATATATCTCTGGATACATGCACAAATATACATTGTCTGTGTGATGTAATCTCAGGGAGGTGAGTACACGTTCACATACTCCTTTTGAATCTACTCACTGTTACCCCAAATTTTGTTTCCTCTAACTGGAGTCAACTCTTCATTTCATAATTAGAAGATACAACATGCAAATGCAAATAACAGAAGTGTTTTTACTCAGTTTTATATTCTAATCTGTTATATTTCTGGAACAATTTAAAATACGGTATTAGGTATGGGGCTGGCCGAGTGGCTCAGTTGGTTAAGAGTTGGCATAAGAGTGCGAGCTCTGAGCAACAGGGCAATCGATTTGATTCTCACATGGGCCAGTGATGCTGCGCCTGAGCTGAGCTGTTGCTGAGTTGCCAACAGGTGGAAGGATGGCTCAGCTGGTGAAACAACAAGATTGCCCATTCTAAACTCGGCACCTTGAGCTGAGCTGCCGTCCGGATGGCTCAGTGGATAGAGCGTGCACTCTTAACAACAAGGCTGCTGGTTCAACTCCCGCATGGGATGGTGGCTACGCCCACCCACAACTAAGACTGAACATAGCACCTTGAGCTTAGCGGTCACGAGCTGCCGACAGGAAACCTGATGGCGACTGACACCCTCCACAACAAAGATTGAAGAACAACAACTTGGCCGGTCCTCCCCCAATTCCCCAACACTGTTCCCCTCCCCCAATTCCCCAATAAAAATCTTTAAAATAAAATAAATAATAAAATAAAATATGGTATTAGGTATGTCACAAAAACAACTTAAAGCAGAGGTTTTTCATTTCTTTTTACTTCACGTGGAGGAGTTAGGGATTGGGGGAAATGTGGGTAGCAGTAATTAGGAGTTAGATCTATCACTCACTGAGTTGTGTGATCTCTGAATTGTTTCCTCAACTGGAAAATGAGCTGTTGTAAGGGTTAAATGAGAACCTATCTAAAGCATCTAGTTTATAGTAAGAACTCACTGAAATGATAGCTTTGCATAAGTGGAAGAAAAGGTATCAGTAGGGAGAGCTTGAGAGTTCAACCTTGACATACATTCACACGTGGTGGTTCTGCCTGCCAGTGCTTCATAGTCCATGGATAGAGGTTATTTGCCCAAAGTCACCTTGAATTTATCAGCTCTCTACCAAAATATTGATGGCGTTGGTGGAACCACAGAAAAGAGTTATATAGGATATTTTCATCTGACTCTCAACTTTTAGGAGTATAATAAAAGTTCCTTAGGAGAACTTTAAAATTTTACATTTGAATTTAGTTAACCAAAAATTTCATTTGGGTCCAGTGTTAATTTTTGTAAATTAAAACAACTGAGTTTGAAGTTTTTGGTTTACACATGTGGAAAATTTTGTGAGTCAGGAAATTTTTGTTAGAAATATATCATTTTAGAACTAAGGTCTATTCACTCACACACCAAAGAACATAAGAGAATGGGTCTGTTATCCCAAGAAATCCATTTTTATTAATATTTTAAATTTACATACATTAAAATTCACTTTCTGGCATAAAGTTCTACAAATTTTAGTAATTGTATATATTCATGTAACTACCACCACAATAATGATGTAAACCAGTTACATCACCCCAACAATCTCCCGTGTGCTGCTCGTCTGTAATCAAACTCACCCCCTACTCCTAACCCTTGACCTCCACTGATCTATAGTTTTGCTTTTTCTAGGATATCATATGACTGGAATCATAAAGTAGTAACCTTTGGAGACTGGCTTCTTTTAGTGGGTATACTGCATTTGAGATTCATTCGTGTTGTTGTGTATAAAAGTAGTGCATTAGGGCCGGCCGAGTGGCTCAGTTGGTTAAGAGCTCACTCAAGAGTTTGAGCTCTGAGCAAAAGCGGTTTGATTCCCAGCCGGAGCTGAGCATTTGCTGAGCTGCCAACAGGTGGCAGGATGGCTCAGCATAAAAAAAAAGTAGTACATTGTTTTTTATTGATGAGTAGTATTCCATTGTAAGAGGTACTGCAATCTGTTCAGAGGACATTTGGGATGTTTGGTTGTAGGTGATTAGGCATAGAGCTGCTATGAACCTTCATGTGCAGTTTTGTGTGAATGCAGTTTTTTATTTCTCTGAATTGTTATCTAGGAGTGGGAATGCTGGGTCAAATGGAAAGTGTATGGTTAACTTTATGAGAAGCTGCCAAGTAATTTTCCCGAATGACTGTATCATTTTGCATTCCTGCCTGCAATGGATGAGAATCCAGTTGTTCTGCATCTTCCTCAACACTTGATATTCTCAGCTTTTTGTTGTCTTGTGCTTTTGTTTTAGCCATTCTAATAGATGGAGTGGTAGTATGTCAGAGTGATTCATTATTTTGCATTTTCCTAATGGCTTGTAATATGCTTGTTTGGAAAATTGTATGCTCAAATATTTTACCTATTTTTAAAATTAGGCTTCTTATTGTTGAGTTTTGTGACTTTTGATACCAGTCCCTTGTTGGGCATATGATTCGCCTTTTTTTTTTTTTTGGTCTGTATCTTATCGTTTCTCTCTCTTTAGCAGGGTCTTTCATAGAGCAAAAGTCTTTAATTTTGATGAAGTCCAGTTTATCAGTTTTTTTCCTTTCATGGTTTGTACTTTAGGTGTCCTGTCTAAAAACTTTTTGCCTAACCCAAGGTCACAAAGATTCTCTGTGTTTTTGTTTTTTCTTTTTTCTTTTTCTTTTTCTTTTTTTTTTTTTTAGCTGAGCCATCCTGCCACCTGTTGGCAGCTCAGCGGCTGCTCAGCTCGGGCTGGACTCGAACCGCTGTTGCTCAGAGCTCACACTCTTGAGCTAGCTCTTAACCAACTGAGCCACTCGGCCAGCCCCTGTTTTTGTTTTTCCTTATGATTTTATGTTTTACATCAAACCTGTGATACATTTTGAGTTAATTTTTGTTTAAGATATAAAGTATAGGTTGAGCTTCATTTTTTTTTTTGCTTATTTATTTCCAATAGTTTCAGCACCATTTGTTGAAAAGACCACTCTTTCCCATTGAATTGCCTTTGTACCTTTGTCAAAAATCAGTTTATTATATTTGTGTGCTTCTATTTCTGGACTATTCAGTATACCGATCTGTGTTTCTGTCCTTTTGCCAATATTACAGTAAGTCTTAAAATTGGGTAGTGTGAGTCCCCTAGCTTTGTTTTATATCAGAATTGTTTCAACTATTTAAACTATTTTGACTTTTCATATAAAGGTTATTTTTGGCCTGACTGTCTTTCAAAAAACAATCAGTTGGGATTTTGATTGGGATTATGTTAAATCTATAGATCAACTTGAGAATTGACATCTTAACTATATTAAGTCTTCCAGTCCATGAACAATATAGGTCTCTCCATTTTCCAGGTTATCTTTGGGTTCTTTCATCAGTGTTTTGTAATTATTACCTGGTTTTTAAAGTGGAAGCATTCATTGATTTGGATGCCTTAAGCATTTTTTACCTTTTTTCTTAACAAAAACTGTTTTTAAAATCTGATTTTATTTTTCTTTATGGCATTAGGAACACCAGGAAATGCAATCATTTGTCCAGATTTCCATCTTATTTAGTGCTGGACCCAGTACCTTAATGATAGAATGTGCCCATTGATAGGGCAGTGACCGTGTGTACCAATTCCAGTGATCAAGCCAGCTTTTCATAAGTTACAACAGAGCAGAGTGTGTCCTCTTGTCACTATTTCCTATTCCTCTCCTCTTCATTTTAAGTCAGTTTCTGACTTTGGGGAAAAGCAGTCAAAATCTAATTTGTAATGGATAGACCCAGTTGTCCATTAAACAATAGAAAACTGAGTCATAAATTCTGTCTTCATAAAACTCCTCCATACTTTTGGAAAATGACTCATTTTTAGGCAGCGTCTGCCATAGATAGTTGCCAGAAAGTGACCTAACTTGGATAAGCTTGATGCTTTGTACAAGTTTCAGGGCCCCTGTAGAGAAAGCATTAAGAACCCGAGACCATTGTGCACATGTCTGTGTGCCAGGGTTATCAGTCCATCAACACAAGTCAGTGTAGCTTTTGGAATGTTCTAGTTCAGTTTTTCTCAAACATTAGCTTACTTCAGAGTCACCTGGAGAGCTTGTTAAAACACAGGTTGTTGTGACTCACCCCCAGTTTCTGATTCAGTGGCTCTGGGTGGGCCCGAGAAATTTACATTTCCAGCAAGGTCCAGGAGTTGCTACGCTGCTGTTTTGGACACCACTTTGAGATCCATTCCTCTGGTTTACATGTCTGAGTCACTAAAAAGAATTGATAATTTTTAAAAATTCAGCCAACTGAATCTCTCTAAGATCTTACATGGTTTCAATGAAATCATTCTTGCAAGTAATGTCATGGATTTATTCTCAGGCATCTTGGGTTATTGAATGGAGATGCAGGACCCTGTCTACTGCAAATGTGGAACGAAGAAAGAAAGCTGTGTCATGTTGCTTTCTGCCCTCTCCTTTTGTCAAAACAGGATAGGATAGATCCCTAGAAATTTAACAGCTTATTATCTTAAGATTGGGTCTCAAGTACTCTTGCCTGTAGGAGCTGTAAGATGTTTCAGTTTGTTTCTGTCATTTAGTCAAAGAACTTCATGCTAAAATTTGTAGGTTGAAAGCAGACTTAACTTGGATGCAAAGTGAACAATCAGTAGTATTCAAAAGAAATTTGCAAGGTGACTCTTACCATTGACCTACGTGTCTCAATAGAGCATAGATAGTATGGTATAGTGGAAAGATCAATTATTAACTAAGGATATCTGTGTTCTTATATGCCTTAGACATCAATCCAGTAGCCTTAAGTGAGTCATTTATTTGAGTCCTGGTTTGGTCAGGAAATAAGTGTTTTTGCAATAGTTGATCTTCTAAGTTCCTTTCTGGCTTTGAGATTTAATGTTTTTATATTTCTATTTACAGTAATGCCTTGGTTTGCGAGCATAATTCATTCTGGAAACAAACTATTCATATTGCAAGACATTGCTCATTAACCAAGTTAAAATGTATTAGAAATGTTTGCTTGTCTTGCAGAACACTCACAAACCAAGTTACTCGCAATCCAAGGTTTTACTGTACTTCAAACTAAATAAATAATGCCTTCCCTTTTTTTCTCACCACTGTCCATTCCCATTATAAATTGAATGCCTTTTGGAGACTGTATTATACCCTGATAATAAAAGGAGAGGAAATGTAATTAACAACTATACTCATGAATTTCCTTTCAGTATTAATTTTCAAAAGAAGAGACTGTGCTCTATGTCCTGTTCCTTAACGATCTTGCCATATCAGATTACTTCTACCTGTGTTAAAATAGGGAATTTGCACCTCTTCCTAAAAAGCGCACACTTACTTTTATCTGCAGATGTCGAGTAGACATGGCACAGCTGAGTAAGAGATGCAAATGTAGCTTGTTGCAAGTAGAACCTGTGGGGGGAAATGATAACCCCTTTTTGCACAATCAGCTTTGCATGAATAGCTCAGCTTTCATCATCTAGCCCTGAACAGAATGGGAGAATCAGCAGCAGTTTATTCTGGAGCATACTTTTCTAAGGTACTCCGAAGAAAACAAATTTTACCTACTTAAGTAGTGAAGAGCTCCTGACTAATAATCAATCACATTTCTTTTAATTGGCTTCAACTGAGATAATTAGGAGGCAACAAAGATGAGGTAAAGATTCAAGATTTTAGAGACTTGTTACACCCTGATTCAGGGGGTTGTACACACACTGGGCCAAGAACACACTGTGGACCTTATTGACCTGCTCTTCGAGGCAGACAAGATTAGCTAGATCCCAAGTGCCCTTCATTTTTTTTTGGGGGGGTGGGGGGTTTAAGCTGAGCCATCCTGCCACCTGTTGGCAGCTCAGCGGCTGCTCAGCTCGGGCCGGGAATCAAACCGCTGTTGCTCAGAGCTCTTAACCAACTGAGCCACTGGGCCGGCCTGCCAAGTGCCCTTTGCCTGATGACCTTTTACCTATGATTTCAGAAATCTTAAACTCAAGCAGGAACCTGCTCAAAAGATCTCTTTAGCAATCTGTAAATCTGGGGCATCTGCTCTGAGATGGGAGTGAGCCTCATTCTCTGTGAGGAGGGGGCCCTCCTGGAAGCATAGAACAGCCCACTCTCAGATTCCCCTTGAAGTCCAACAGAATTCTGGTTTTGATAATGTAGGGAATCAAACACCCTTTGGAAACTCAGCAGCTTGGCTAAAAGCCTGACTCCCAACCTGTACCTGACTCCCTGTATGCTGTGATTTTATTATCTATGCTACATGTCCTAAACATTTGACTTTTCAAAAGTTGTGAAGGCCACTGGCCAAGTGACTCATTGGTTAAGAGTTGGCTTGGGAGCGTGAGCTCTGAGCAGCAGGGCCACCAGTTTGGATCCCACATGGGCCAGTGACGCTGTGCCCTCTACAGCTAAGATGGTGAACAACAGCTCGACCTGGAGCTGGGCTGCTGGATGTCACCGGTGCCAGCGTAGGCTGCAGTGGGGCTGCAGAGGGCTGCCGTAAGCTACCGTGAGTGGCCAGCAGCCAGCGTGAGTGGCCAGCAACCAGCATGAGCTGCCATGAGCGGCTGTCCAATGGCCGGTGACCTATCTGCCTCTGCTGGGAAGAGCACAATAATCACAATACCAACATGGGCAGTGAAGCGACATCCTTCACAACTAGACTGAAAAACAAAAGGACAGCAACTTGTCTGTTCCCCTTCCCCGATTCCCCAACGCTGCTCCCTCCCCCAATTCCCCAATAAAAAATTTTCTTTTTAAATCTTAAAAAAAAAAAAAAGTTGTGAAGGCTGGACTCATTGGTGTAGCATGGCAAAGCCATTTGACAATCATTTAATAACAAACCTGGAGACTCTGTGAGGGCCTCCTGTTGCTGCTGTTCTCCAAAGGCACCCTGTGTTGGAGAATCAGCTAATACTAATCCAGTGACACACAAACTAAACCTCTGTGATGATGGAAAAACAGAATTGAAGGCAGTGTTGACCTTCAATGTTAAGCCATGTGTCCGGGCATAATGGAGGCCACAATTTCTCACTCTGCTTTTAACAGGGAGCCACAAAGAATTTCTTTGTTAAGAATCAGAAAACATAGAGTTGAACAAGCCAGAGGAAGAAATGATATCATGGCCCAGTTGAATCAACTAAAAGATATTTTTATATTAAAGAAATTCTTTAACTCTATAGCAGCAGCATTCACATTCTTGTGTGTGTTGAATGGAAAGATTCATTTGAAAAGAAAGTTAACATAAATGGTCTCATTAAAGATTTACGGAAAATTCTGCAGTGTAAGACCCACTATTAAAAATCTGAAATATGTTTTTCTTTCCTACTAATCTATATGTCAGCAGTAACATCAGGACAATGACACCCTGCGATTGCACTATAATCTATCACAAATGGGTGCCTTGTGCCAATGTATTCAGCGAGGAAGAAGTTCTCCTTTTCTCTGTCCTATTTTCATGGAGGAAACCCACGCCTGTCCATTATGCAAGTGTGTCTGGTATGTTGTTTAACTACACTCCCATGAGACTGCCATTAAGTCTGGATTTGGGAGAGAGCATTTGTCTTTGCATTTTCAAATATAGGAGAGAGATGTTACCTGATACTCAGAGAATTTTGGCTGCAGTCTAGCAGCCGTTTCTGGATTAGTTTACTGTTGTTTTATAATACTACTTTTTTTTTTGTTTTAACCAGTTGTGCCATTATTTGCTGATGGAAATTGTTTCATGCTGGCAGGCAATTGTTAGGCAGTTCTAGGATTTCGGATAAATGGAGTCGCCCATGTCATTCTTCATGTCAGCAAAAATGATAGTTGGGATGTTCTTTTTTTTTTAAATTTCCATTCCCCTATCCCCTCCTCTTTGGCAACCATCAGCTTGTTCTGTATACTATGAGTCTGTTTCTGTTTTGTTTTGTTTTGTTTATTCATTTATTTTGGTGGGGTTTTTTTTAGATTCCACATGTAAGTGAGATCATATTGTGTTTGTCTTTCTCTGACTTATTTCACTTAACATAATAACCTCTAAGTTCATTCATGTTATTGCAAATGGCAAGCTTTCATTCTTTTTTATTGTTGAATAATATTCCATTACCTGTGTCTATACCACATCTTCTTTATCCATTTAGCTATTGATGGACATCTAGGTTGCTTCCATATCTTGGCTATTACTAATAATGCTGCAGTAAATTTAGGGATGCATTTATCTTTACAAATGAGTGTTTGGTAAGTTGGGTTTTTGACCATCACACTTAATGCCAATTTGAAACTAAAAATCTAGAGCCATGCAAATTTATAAGTACTACTTTTCTAGCAAACAGTGCATTTGTTGATTTAGCAGTTGAATCTTCAATGATTGCTGCTTAAAAAACAAAGAAAAAAATCTATGTGAAGAACCATTTTAAGGTAGTCTGGGAAAGGAGAGCATGAGAGAGGAAAAGAGTATAAGTCAGGCTGGATGGGGAAGTGAAAAGAGATGTAGGCATTGGGGTCAGAAAAAGGGGTTCTTACACTTTCTGTATGCCAGGAACCACCTTTAGTGGGCTGAGAAGTCTATGGCACTCCTCTTGGATATGTTTTGCATGCATCAAATAAGAGAAATAGGACTACAAAGGAAGCCAATTAGAGTGAAAAACAGTTATCAAAATATTGAAGAAAACAAATCTGTGATAGAGTAATAAGTGTTTCTGTCCTAATGAGTGAAGAGCAAATGGATCCTAATGACTATAATTTCTAAGTAGTGATGCACTTTAACAGTATTTTGAAATTGACAGCAACTATAAAATGATATGAAAATATATGTATTTCTATTGGTGACAAGGTTATAGGTGCTGTCAGTACCTATTGTGGTTGGTTGCCTACATTTATAATGTAAGGAAAATGCTACATTTCAGGTAGAGGCTGATGGAACGTAAAATGTAGCCATTTCCCTGTCCTAGTCCCCAGACCAAGAATGCATGGATCTCAGATTGAGATTCCCTCAGGTTAGAGGGATTTGGCTCAAATATTAATTTGACTATTTCCTGGCTGTATGACCTTGGCCAAGCTAACCTTACATGGTCTGTTTTCTCATCTGTAAAAGGGTGGATGATAGCTACTTTGTAGAGATCTTGGAAGGCTTAACAATAGCATGCCTAGTGTAAAGACAGGCATTTTGGTTCCCCTACTGGCTTTCTTTTAGCAGTTACATTATAAAATGACACTTGCTGCACGTGCCAACAGGCCGGGCAGACCTTCTACTAGGTGGGAAGCCAAAAACACAGATTATACTGAGAGCGGAAAACTCCTTTTACCTTACATTTGCTTAATGGTTGTTGACTCTTTAGGAGTGGCGGTAGGGTATACTATGAAGGAGAGAAAGCATTATAAAACATGTGGGAAGGGCTCTATTAGGACATTTCCTCCTTGCTTTGTTTATCCAAAGCCCTACTTGCAAAAAAAAAAAATAGCCTTTTGCTTGTCATAGAGGTTTTAACAGTAGCTAAAAGTGGCATTGCCACCCATCCCATTTGGGCATGCACTTTTTCATTTGTCCAATAGGTCTCCTGATGGTTGATGGGCTGCAGGGTGTGAGCATGTCTTGGCTGCTTTTAGAAGGGGCAGACCAGTACCTTCTTGGGTCATACCTCCTGCACCTGTAATCACACTTTCTACAGCTGTAGAATGGCTCAAAATCTGTTACTCTATTAGTTTCTGGTTTAACATGTGAATTATAGTCTAGTGTTATTGTTTGATTTAGGGGGAAACTCAGAAGGGTGAATACCCTGGTTTTGTATGAATAGTTTTTTTTTTAAAGATTTTTTTTTTATTGGGGAATTGGGGGGATGGGAACAGTGCTGGGTGAATAGTTTTTTAAACAAATGTACCTCTCGGGCACAAGGATGTGTTCTTTTTCTGGCTGGCTACGTGACTAGGTCTGTGCGCTACCCTGGACAATCTTTTTTTTTTTCTGTGCGGGCCTTTAAAGGCAAGATACTGTAGTGTTTGATCCATCCCTTCAGTGGGGGTGTGAAGTCTGTGAGGCAATGGAGTTTCAGCATTTCCATGTCCCCTGGTAATACTAACACCCCATTTAATGTCTCCTTTTCATCAAAACCAGATTTGTCGTCTCACTTATTTCCCAGTGTCTGGCCAAGATAGTGATCTTTATGAAAACAAACTGGCAGTAACTCAAGCCAGATAACATGGGAGAGCTTCACCTCCGCAGAAGGAAGCTGTTAAGGGGAACAGATGGAGACATGGTCTAAACAGCTTCAAGAAGGTGTGCGCTTGCTTGTTTCAGAGGTGCTTTCTGTCTCCCACAGACTGACTCAGGAGAGTGACTAGGGACATTCCCCGACCCCACCAGGGACCCTCCATCAGCCCAGCACTTCTGACCACATTGATGCCCACCATAGCCCCCTCCTGCTCTCCTTTGACATTCTGAATGTAGAAGCAGAAGTAGGATACGAAGAGCAAACAGAGCTAACTCTTACCTGGTAGGATTAGAAAAACAAGTGACATAAGAATGTCCAAACCTGTGAAGAACTTTTATAAGAGTTTATTTGAGCCAAAACTGAGGACAATTGCTGGGAAGCAAGATCTCAAATGCTCTGGAGAAGGACAGTTTTGCAGTTTCTTTTATGCATTTGAAATTAAGGAGGGACTATAAGGAAGATTACCGCATTTTGCCGTGTGTAATGCATACTTTTTTTGCCCAGATTTGTGAGGGAAAAATGAGGATGCATGTTATGCATGGGTAGTACTAATTCTGTATCTATATAAATGTGTATAATTCTTTTATTTTTGCTTATGAGTTAAAAGTGTAACTCTAGAAATCAATAACGCTATCTGTATGCAAAGTAATACCCTAGAATATGATAATCAGTTTTGTTGCACTTACAATGAACCTGCAATGATGGAAGAGTTCTTGGCCTTCTATGATGGGTTAAATACCATAAATTCGTCACCAGTACATAAAATTTCTTGTACCATAATATGTTAAAAAATAAATGCTAAAATTTCTTTATAATACAAAAACAAGTACCTAAATGTAAACAAATAAAAATTTGCATTAAAAAACTAAAAGGAGAGATTTTTTTCACTGAAAGTTTGGGCCAAAACTGTGGGCGCGCATTATACACAGCAAAATACGGTACATGGAGATGGGAGAAAGTTAGGTGAGTGTTGGAATGAGTATAGGATAGTTAACAACATTATGGGCTCTCTTGAGGATGGTTATGCTTTTTTCAAAGGTGTGTTAACCTAGATCCACAGAAATAGTGGACAGGGCTTACTTAAGGCAAAGAAAAGCCTTTTATTAATGAAGTTATATGCCTTGGGTATGGCTACCCACCATGACCTGCCCAGTTAGGAATTTATGGTCAGATCACCCTGTGACATTACTTTCCACAGAACCCCTTTTTTGTCCATACAAGGTGTTGCAGTTTATAGAGAACTGCCAAGTATACTGTTTATAGATTATTAATTTTCAATATAAAATAATTCATTAAATCGTCAAAGGTAAAGACTAATTGTCATGTTAATCTCTGAAGGTATAAATAGGACTTTAGGAGGTTCCTATGCCTTGGCCATGTGATCATTTATTACTAATCAGTTTCCTGACTGCATATGAATGGTAAGCACTGGGGGCAAGGGAAGCAAAGAAACAGCATTCTGCATTCACCAGAGCGCATGTCTTAAACGTTTGCAATTTTTTACTCTTCTTTTCCTTTAAACTTCAAAATGTCTAAGCTCATGCCTTATCGTGTATTACCTTGCTAACTCACCTCCTGTCTCATGGTTTTCTTTCTTCCAATCCAACCTGTCCGATCAGAAGGAAGATGGTATATTCCCCAAATCATCCTCTTGTTTAAGAATCTTCCCTATCAAGTCTGAACTCTTTGGCCATCAAGCCCTCAGGTGATGTCCTTTTATCTTAGTCAGATAAGTTCTCTGATGACCTGTGTGGATCTTTCGCTCCTTAAGGTGGTTTGTTGATTGCCAGATACCCCTTGTTCCTTTCTATCTTTTCACTTACAGGATTTTCTCTTAGCCAAATTCTCTTCATTCTCACAGACTCAGCTCCGGTTTTTTCTTCCATCCTGGAGCCAGGATGTCTGGGCCCACACTGCTTCACCAGCATCCTCGTATCCCTCACTCATGCTCCCTCACACATTTTGGTCATTTGGTAGATTTGGTCTTCTGTTATTTCACGTAAGACTTGTTTGTCCGGCAAGTTAAAGCTCCTCAATCGAGTGGACTCTGCTCTATGTATTTCCTATATTACAGTTCCTAGCAAATCGCCAACACATAGTAAGTGTTCAATAAATGCTAGAGGGAGCTGGTAAAATGCATCAGGAGTTAGGTGTTTCACAGAAGGAGATGGATGGAGCCTTGATGTCTTGATGTGATAACCAGCATTAAGCATGTCTGTTTTAGAAAACCAGAAACTCAGTTTTCGCTTACTTTATTCAGAGTTGATCCAGGCTCAGGGAACTGATTCATAAAATCCCAGCTCAAGTTAGTGATGGCCAGTTTGTTCACAATGAGAAATCTAACTTCTGGACAACTGGAAAGTCTGTGTCAGCTGCTCATTGCAAACTTTTCCGTTTGGCAAGGTTTCCAGAAGCTTGCTCTGAGGCCATGGATGACCAGGATGGACTCTGAAATGCTAGTGTGTGATCTCTAGACTCCAGGACACAGTGCCAAGTTCTTGCTCTTTAGTTTCTCATCTTTCTCATAGATGACTCTGCTTTTAGGAATTAAAGGGCTGATCTATGGACTTAGGAGTAAAACCTGGTCAATGTGTTCTAAAGGCCAGATTTGATTTGCTTGAGAAGCAAAGGGAAAGTGATTTAGAAAGGAACAAAAGTATAATCAAAAGGCTTTGGAAAAGAATTCCCCAAGATATAATTGTGAATAACTAAATGAGTGTCGTGGATCAGATAAACGGTATGAGTGAGCTGAGAGTGCTTCTGAGTATAGGCATACCTTGTTTTATTGTACTTCATTTAATTGCGCTTCACAGATGTTGTTTTTTACAAATTGAAGGCAAGACCTCCCACTAGCAAAAAGATTAGGACTTGCTTTATTGCAGTGATTAAAGGTGTTTATGCTTGAGAAGAAACACAGTATATAGGGTTTGGTACTATCTGCGGTTTTAGGCATCCACTGGGGGTCTTGGAACCAAACCCATAATATCTCTGAGGTATATCTGTACAAGAGAGAGAACAGTTTTGAAAGGGCAGGTTGAGAGTGTTGGGTGATCCTGAGGGGAGATCAGAATATTGAAAGGGAAATATGACTGAAATCTGGTGAGTTTCTTTATTTTGTTTTTCCTGAAGCTGACTTGGCCATAATTTACATATGACTAAGGGATGTTATGAATAAGTTATCTTCAAGCTAAATTAACTGAGTAATTTTATGTGTAACTTCAAAGTATACAGAATAATATTTGGTAGTCCCCGCCTTATTTGCGGTTTCACTTTCTGCAGTTTCACATACTTGTCAACCATGGCCCAAAAATATTAAGTGGAAAATTACAGAATAAACAGTTTATAAGTTTTACCCTATTTTGCCATGTATAATGTGCTCCCCAAACTTTCAGGGGAAAAAAATCTTTCATTTTAATTTTTTAATTCAAATTAGTATTTGTTTACATTTAGGTACTTGTTTTTTGTATTATAAAGGAATTTTAGCATTTATTTTTTAACATATTATGGTACAAGAAACTTTATTTAATAAATAATTACAAAACACAAGAACAGATACAAGGCACAAGAAATTTTATGTACCGGTAACAAATTTACAATATTTACACATCATAGAAGACCAAGAACTTTTCGTCGTTGCAAGTTCATCATAAGGTCAACAAAACCAATTATCGTATTTGAGGGTATTATTTTCATACAGCTATCGTTATTGATTTTTAGAATTACACTTTTAACTCAAAGTATAAATAAAAGAATTAAAAACATTCATATAGATACGGAATTAGTACTACCCATGTGTAATGCGCATC
Source organism: Hipposideros armiger (assembly GCF_001890085.2). Classification (NCBI taxonomy): domain Eukaryota; kingdom Metazoa; phylum Chordata; class Mammalia; order Chiroptera; family Hipposideridae; genus Hipposideros; species Hipposideros armiger. The sequence goes on along the minus strand of NW_017731405.1, from coordinate 3,286,476 downwards.
CTTATTTTTCCCTCATAAATTTGGGCAAAAAGTGTGCATTATACACAGCAAAGTATGGTAAATTGAGCATCATTCTGAGTCACCTGATGAAATCTTACATCATCCTGCTCCCTTCCTCAGGTACAGGGATGTGAATCATCCCTTTGTCCAGCTTATCCATACTGCAGTTGCTCCCTGCCCCGTTAATCACCTAGGTACATCTCAATTATCAGATCAGTTGTCTGAGGTATCACGTGCTTGTGTTCCAGTAACCCTTATTTTACTTAATAATGGCCCCAAATCTCAAGACTAGTGATGCTGGCAATTCAGATATGCCAAAGAGAAGCCATGAAGTGCTTCCTTTAAGTGAAAAGATGTTTATGCATAGGAAGAAACATATTGGATTGTGAGAAAAGCCGTGATGTATTTTTTCTGTTTTTCATTGCAAAAATGCGTCATGACTTTTCCGACAACCCAATAGTATATAAGTGTATAGGGTTTGGTACTATCTGCAGTTTTAGGCATCCACTAGGGGTCTTGGAATGCTTACCCCACAGATAAGGGAGACTACTGTTTATAGGCGTACAATGGTTATTTTTAAAGTATAGTTTCATATGAATCATATACTCTAAATTGGTCAAAGCAGTGAGGGATTAATTCCCAGGCTACTTTTTGATATTGTCCTTTTACTAATGCGTATTTTTATAATCTTAGAGCTACATGTTTATCAGGGTGTTTATCAGGACCTTCTTTATCCCAGGGACAATATCAAGGGGTGTTTTGAAGTGCTTTGAGCTCAGGAAATCTGGTTGAATAAACATTAATCGATGGGCTGATGTAAGAGTTTACCATGTCTGAGCACCTGATGATCACTCAAAAGCATATAAGAAGCTGAATGGTAGCTTTTTGCACCTATCAGTAATGATGTTTGCGTAGTGCAAATGGGAGTAAAGAGGGTTCAGTTGGTCTAGAACATGGGTTCGCTCATTTTCTCTGTAAAGGCACAGATGGTTTTGAGGGCCATAGGGTCTCTGTTGCAACTAATCAACTGTGCCCTTACATCAAGAAAGCAGCCATAGACAATACAAAAACAAATGTATGTGGCAGAGTTCCAATAAAACTTTATGGGCACTGAAATATGATTTTCAGATAAATTTATGTCATGAATTAATATTTTTTCAAAGTTTTCCAACCATTTGGAAAATATAAACGATATCCTTGACCCAAGGGCTGTAATGCATCCAATTCCTGGGTATAACAGAAAAGGATGTGTTTAGGGGATAAATGGTATAACATATAGGCCTCTATATGTATGCAATAGTGAGAAAGGGAACTTCACCCTTTTCTTAGCAACTGATAGTTTTTAACACCATTTCATTTTCAAAACCCATGATTTTTTTAGCTGTTTTTTTTTCAAACTGATTATTAGCTTTTCTAAGATAGTTGATCTATAACCAAAGTACTGTTTCTGTCTCTGGACTTTATAAGCTGTGGTTTAGTACCAGGTTTCTCCTGTTTCAAAATGAATTGTGTATGTGTGCATATGTTCACACACACACACACACACACACACACACACACACACACACACACACACAGAAAAGGGCTCTTTACCTTAAAGTGTCAAGTTCTCCTAATCTCCTTTTTTATTCATCACTTAGGTATTCTTTATGTTCCATGTGTCAGTTTATTTCTGGATATTTGTCTTAGTTTTCTTTTGATAAAGTCGTGTTTCTTACTCTCTTTGACAGAGGAAACCACGAAAAGGACTTCTTAAAATAAAATTAAGAAAACAACGTAACTTCAGCTGTGAATCTTGTCTACTTTGAGAAGAAACAGTTTGAGGTCCACCATTGACATTCAAGCCCCAGATGCAGAATTTACTCGAATAGGAATGTGTCGTAGGGAAAGCCAAAAAATGACGCAGCAGCCCAAAGGTGTGCTTCTGTCCTGAGGGTTAGAACGTTTGCTGATCTATGGGTAGCAGATTAAGACAGATGGATTCTGTTCTGGGAACAGTGTCGTTTTTTTATGCATTTAATTATTCAAAGAATACATGAATATGTTCTTGTCTTTTAAAATAATATGGATGAATTGAATTTCCCATTTGACACTCTCCCCCACCCCCAGTACTGCTCCCCTTTACAGAGGCAACCATTCTTATCAATTCTTGTGTCTTTCTAAATCATTTTCTTTCTTTCTTTTTTTTTTTTTAAGATTTTATTGGGGAATTCGGGGAGGGGAACAGTGCTGGGGAATCGGGGAAGAGGAACAGACAAGTTGCTGCCCTTTTGTTCTTCAGTCTAGTTGTGGAGGACGTTGCTTCACTGGCCCAAGTTGGCACCATCATTGCGCTCTTCCCGGGTGAGGCAGATTGGTCGCCGGCCATTGGACGGCCGCTCACGGAGGCTCACTGCAGCTCACATCAGCTGCCAGCCGCTCACGCTGGCTGCTGGCCACACACGGTAGCTTATGGCAGCCCACTGCAGCTTCACTGCAGCCTACGCCCTCGCCGGCGACTCACAGCAGCCCAGCTCCAGGTCAAGCTGTTATTCACCACTTTAGCTGTAGAGGGCAGTGTCACTAGCCTTCATGTGGGATCCGAACTGGGGCCCTCTGGCGTCCCAAGCCAGCTCTTAACGTGCCACTCGGCCGGCCCTCTGAATCATTTTCTCTGTGTTTGTGTACATAAATGTTCATGAAATATGTTTCTTTTTCTTTTTTTTTTTAAAGATTTTATTGGGGAATTGGGGGAGGGAACAGCATTGGGGAATCAGGGAAGGGGAACAGACAAGGTGCTGTCCTTTTGTTCTTCAGTCTAGTTGTGGAGGACGTCGCTTCACTGGCCCATGTTAGTATTGTGATCATTGCGCTCTTCCCGGCTGAGGCAGATGAGTTGCCGGCCATTGGACACGGCCACTCACAGCGACTCATGGCCGCTGACGCCGGCTGCCGGCCTCTCATGGTAGCTTACGGCAGCCCGTTGCAGCCTATGCCATCGCCAGCAACTCACGGCAGCCCAGCTCCAGGTTGAGCTGTTGTTCACCATCTTAGCTATAGAGGGCGCAGCTTCACTGGCCCTTGTGGGATCCAAACCGGCATCCCTGATGCTCAGAGCTCGCGCTCCCAAGCCAACTCTTAAACAACGAGCTACTCGGCTGTCCCTGAAATACGTTTCTTAATACAAACTGAATCATACCATATGGATTGTAATGAAAGTTTTTTTTTGTTGTTTGTTTTTAATTAATACATCTTGGAAAACACAGGTTGGCATCTTTCTTTTGCCATGCTTTCCTGAGGATGGGGGTGGGAGGATGGCAGAGGGGACAGGAACATCTCTGTGACTGATATGGTAGGGTAAAACAGCCCCTGTTCTATAGGCCTGGTAGAGTGTTAAAGCTGACTCTCTCATGGGGTGCTCTTCAGATTCCTGCATCCCTCACTCCTTCTCAGCCCCTGGCAACCCAGGAGTCTACCTCCAATGCTACCTCCTGAGAGCATGTGGCCCCTCCAAACAGTGGTAGAGGTCCAGACATAAGTTGGACTGGCTCATTCTTGCTTGCAGACCACCCCCAGCCCATGGAAACATCTAGCACTCTTTGTTTCCACAGACTCTGAGAGGATGAGCCAATTTCAGTGTAGCTGCAATTTTCCATCATTCTCTGGTCACCAAGGCCGCTGGCCACCTACCCTCTCGGGTTCTAGGTTCCCAGGGTAGGAGTCAGCTCTCTGTGCTTCCTTAACGGTGGAGGACCCCTGTGAAACTCTCCAACTGGCCTCACCAAAAACCCTCCTGTAGGGCAAGAAGGGATGATATGCCCACTCTTTACCCAAAGGAGAGAGGGGGCTGTGTGGGGGTCTCACAGCAGCACTTTCCAAAGAAATCCTTCCTCAGATCTTTCTCTCAACTCTCCTTATGGGAGAAAGACTGAAGTCTGCTTTTTTGCTATCTCCCTTTGGCACGTTTTCCAGAGTGGACTGTTTTATAACTCACTTTGATATCTGATATTGCTAGTGTCTTGTGTTATAGCCAGAACTTCCAGTGTAGCATCCTGATTACATATATAAGTGCAGGTTTTTCTCTTTACTAGAGACGAACAGAATTGTTGGACCGTAGGAGTGGTGTGATGGAAGACTGTCAAATTATTCACCACCAGGGTCTGGGGTACATGCCACACACTTGCAACACTTCATAAAATTGATCTTTAAATTTGTTGCCAATCTATTAATGAAAAAAACCTGTGTCCCACGACTTTAATTTTTGTTGCTTTACTAAGCAGCTCTTCAGATATTTATTAGGCATTTTTATCCTTTTCTTTGAAATGCTTCTTAATATCATTTACTTAATTTTTAAAAATGTCTTTCTTTATTGATTCATAGTTACTTTTTTTCCTGTATATTAATCCTTTGTTCTGTGGCAAATATTTTCTCTAAGCCTGGCCTTGTCTTTTAACTTTGGGAAATTGCACTACATCAAAGGCATCATAAATAATTTTCCTCTGTATGACTTTTTTGTTGTGTCTGGGTTAAGAGGGCTTTCCTTCTCCAAGGTTATAAACATAGTCCCCTATATATTCTTCTAATGCTTTCATAGTTTACGTTTTTTAGATGTAAAGAGCCTTCATCCATCTGGAATATTTTTGTGAACAGTAGGACTCTAATCGTTTTCCCAAGTGGAGAGCCAGTTCTCTCAACACTCCTTTGTGAAAAGCTGGCAGCGCGTTCTGTGGCCACTGGCATAAAAGTAATTAAAAAGCCAGTTAAAGAGGATGGGCGGGGGAAAGACAGATCCTTGCTAAACATCCTAAAAGTTAAGATGAGGTGACCTCTTAGTGCAGAAGGTGCTGCTCTTCTGGAAAGGCTCCTTGTAGCTAGCAGTGGACACCCAGGTGCCCTTGACCAGTGCTAGCAGAGCCTTTAGATACAGACAGAACTAACATCTGTGAGCATCTGGACATGGATAACTCATGAGCCATCAGGTGCCGGCAACTTGTTCATAATTGTCCATTTCTTTCTAAGCAAGAAAAGTTTTTACTTAAACATTTTCTGTGTTAATCTTTTATCAGCTCTAGTAGTTAAATTTCTTCAGAGAATGTATGTGAGATACTCCTTTTTAAAGTAAGCCTTTACGGGCCGGCCGAGTGGCTCAGTTGGTTAAGAGCTCTCTCAAGAGTGCGAGCTCTGAGCAACAGGGTCGCAGGTTTGATTCACGGCCTGAGCTGAGTTGCCGCTGAGCTGCCAACAGGTGGCAGGATGACTCAGCTAAAAAAAAAAAAAAATCATAAAGTAAGTCTTTAATTCACCCCAATTAATACTTTTTTTTTAAATTAAGACTTTGGGTTTTTTTTTTAAGCAGTTTAAAGTTCACAGCAAAATTGAGCAGAAGGCACAGAGCTTTCCCATAAGCCCCTGCCCCCACACATGCACAGCCTCCCCCATTGCCAGCATCTCCCATCAGCATGGTGCATTTGTTACAATTTGTGAACCTATGTTGACACATCATAATCACCCAAAGTCTATAGTTTACATTAGGGTTCAGCCTTGGCGTTGTACATTCTCTGGGTATGAGCAGTCATTATGGTATTATACAGAGTAGTTCACTGCCTTAAAAGATCCTCTGGGCTCCACCTATTCATGCCTCCTCCCCTACTTCCCCAATGCCAGCCCCTAATCCCTGGCCACCGTCAACATTTTTACTGTCTCTGTAGGTTTTCCAATGTCATATAGTTCGAATCATGCAGTATGTAGCCTTTGGCTTCTTTCACTTAGTAATATGCATTTAAGGTTCTTTTATATCTTTTCGTGTCTTGATAGGTCATTTCTTTTTAGCACTGACTAATACTCCATTGTCTGGATATACCACAATCGATTTACCCATTCACCTACCGAAGTTCATCGTGGTTGCTCCCAAGTTTTATGAATAAAGCTGCTACAGGCAGACCTCAGAGATAGTGCAGGTTCGGTTCCAGACCATTGCAATAAAGTGAGTCAGAATCTTTTTGCTGGTGGAGGGTCTTGCCTTCAATTTGTAAAACACCACCACATCTATGAAGTGCAACAAAGCGAAGCACAATGAAATGAGGTGTGCCTGTATACACATCCTGTGCACGTTTTTGTGTGGACGTGCTTTCGGCATCTTTGGTAAAAAAACAAAGAGGTACGATTGTTGGATTATATGGTAAAAGTATGTTTAGTTTTGTGTGAAACCATTAAATTGTCTTCCAAAGCGGCTGTACCATTTTGTACTCTTACCAACAAAGAGACTTCCTGTTGCCCCACATTCCCACCCAAATTTGGTGTTGTTAGTGTTCAGGAATGTAGTCATTATATAGATGTGTAATGGTATCCCACTGTTTTTATTTGCATTTCCTGACAACATAGGATGTGGAGCATCTTTTCATATGTTTATTTGCCATCTGTATATCATCTTTGATGAGGTCCCATTAATACTTTTCAGTTTGTTTTCCCTGAAAGCCTTCCAAGTTGGAGAACATTGTGCTTAGGAGGTCAGGGAGGATCCTAAAAATGCCTTTAAGGCCCGCTATCCTGACCTAAAAAACTTTAAAATGGATTTTCCCTAGATCGCCCCATCATTATCCTGGGGTTCATCATTAGAATGAGGCTCATTGTCCTCACCATTGGGTACATAGCCCAAAGCAGAGTATGAGTGAAAAACATGTACTTAAGAAGTATAAGCCTTTGTAAATGCCTCTTGTATTTCTTTCACGATATTAAAGCCAGTAATGGTTGTTGGTTTGAGTCCAGGATTTTTGCCTGATTTTATCTAAATCCTTGGACATACTTAGATTGAAATATTTATCCCTAGGGCATAGAGGACAGCAGGTGCAAAGGCTATGAGAGAGGATGATAAATGGCACAGTCTAGAAGCTGAAGGGAGGCCCTTGAGGCAGTGACACAGGAGACAAGGAATGGGGTGACGCCGAGCGGCAGGCAGGGGCTGGAGCTCAGGGCCTGTGGCCAGGTGAGGTTCGGGCCTGGTGCTGAAGGCAGTGATTCCACTGAAAGGTTTTAAACGGAGTGACAAGATCAGGTTTGTACTAGACAAAACTGTGGCTGAGTGAAGACAGATTGGTGGTAGGCAAAAGTGGATCCAAAAAAACCCAAACAAACCCACAGTTTAGAAACCCTTTGCAGTGATCCAGGTTGATACTTCAGTACTTTACCTTTATTGGATTTGAAAGTGTAAAAATATGAGCATCTATATTTTTAAAGTAGAATAAAATCCCTGTAAGTTACAACCCTGGTATAAAGTAAAACTTTTTTTTTTTTTTTAACCTCAGTGCCATTTTTAGAAATCAGATCTGTGCAGGACCAGTTACGAAATTTGCAAGGTCCACTGCAAAATGAAAATGTGGGACCCCCTGTTAAAAAATTAAGACTTTCAAGATGGTGAAAGGAGAGCATTACACCAAATGTGGGGCCCATGTGACTGCCATAAAGCTCGCTCTGGGTCTGTGTGGTGGAATGGCTTGAGTCAGTCCCTAAAAAGCTTTTCTCTGCCTGTTCTGGAATAAGGCTGATGACTCCTCTGGTGTAGGCAGCAAGGCGGAGACTGAAGCAAACTCATTCAGGTTTTTAGCTCAAAGCCCTTGTTAAACTTACCAGTGGGGATTGATAAATTACACGGAGGGCTGGAAGTCAAACTGAAGACAAGTACTATGATGAGGCGAGATAAATATGGATGAGGGTGGACATTAAGAAGGAATCATTGTTTTAGTGTTTTTTGGTCATATGAACTTGTGGTTGATGAAGACATAACTAAGAGAAGGCTGTTAGGACCCTTCTCCATTTATTTTGTGCCTCTAGAAAATAGCTCCAAAAACTTGCCAAGCGTTTCACAGGAGGTATCAAAAATTTCAAGGTCTTAAACTCTGGAAATTGAAAGTGTGTGTGTGTGTGTGTGTGTGTGTGTGTGTGTGTGTGTGTGTGTGTGTGTTACCTGCTAATGTCACAGAGGAAGAATAGTGGCTGTGGAGTGTGACAGTTTGAGAGACTCTGAAATTAGACGATGTCATTTTTATGTGTAGTACGTTTACTTAGTGAGCTCTGTACCGGAGATATCTTGAGGGCAAAGTTTGAGGACACCTTTTAAAGCATAGCTTACATTTCTAGGAAAAGATCTTGTGCTTACTAAACTAAATCCCTTTCAACAACTTTCAGTGACTCAGAGCCCTGATATTTGCATAGTGATTCAACCAGCAATGGGACAGGCTGCTGAGATGATTAGTTAAGATAAGTCCTCTGATAAAGGCTTGTAAAAGGTTAATAAAGGCCTTTCCTGAGCAGTGCACCTTGCAGTGGTTTTCGGGAAATTTTGACTACCTAAAATGCTACCTCTAGAGCTGCGTAGTACTAGTGGTATTAAAATATTCTTTCCGAGAGACTCGAAAGGCCGGTTCTGGACAGTTGACATTAAACACTGCAAAATTCCAAAGTGCAGACAGCTTGGCAAGTCTGAGTTCTGTTCAGAACTAGTGCATTCTGTTCAGAACTAGTTTTTGTTTTGTTTTTGTTTTTTTTTTCAATAGTGCTTTTGTCTTTCTGCTAAAGGTCAGACTGCAGTTGTCCAGTACTGGTGTTGTCCCTTTGTGAGAGTTACTAAGGGTGGCGGGGTGGAAGTATTGACTTAGTGTTTGTATTTATAATAACCTATCACCACATCAGGTTTTATAGATTGGAAAACATAAATAAAATTGTGTGCATTTTTAAACTGCTGGCGAGTAGCTGCCAGTTCTAAAATCGCTTTGGAAATGTGAGCTGTCCTTTGGGCTCCTCTCCCTCCCTTTGCTCTTTGGCGTAGCGAGGCAGAACCAGCATGGATTCGGTTCAGAGTCAGGCTTCATTGGCATCTCATCATGTGGACCATCGATGTAATACTTAGGTGCAGTAGTCTCTGTCGTGTGTGGGTACCGCCCCTACCTAGCAGAGCTGTTCGATAAAGTAACCGGCATATTGTCTGCTACGTAGTGAGTGTTGCGTACCTGTTAATTTACCTGGTACAACACCTAGGAGAGGTTCCAGGGCAGACCTCTGCCCCACTCTTTCCCAGGGCAGTGGGAGTTGGCAGAGGCCTTTAGCTGAAGTCTGTTCCTTGGAGAGTGAAAGGAGGGGCCCCCAGCTGACGGCTGGCTTGCCTCAAGCTAGACTATAATCCTGCTGTACTGATTTTCAACTGCACACAATTTACTTAGGGGAAGTTTGTAATTTATGTGTACTTAACCCTACTGTTAGTGTAGCCACTTTCTTGAGGAGCCTCACTCAATGTGTTGGGGGTAGCTGTATGAAATGGCTTTTTCTCCAGGCACTGCTTACAACTGTGCTCTCTCAAATCTCCTATGCTAGCCGCTGGATATTGGGTATATTCTATTGGATTGTCGGAAAAGTCAAGATGCATTTCTGCAACAAAAAACATAGAACAAATACATCATGACTTTTCCGACAACCCAATATAATTCCTTTCTAAAATCCCTAATCCCGTATCCAAGTCAAGTTCTACACCTCCCCTACTCTGTCTTCTGAGCTCCAGCTTCTCCCAGTGTGACAGAAAACAGAGATCAAGTGTCCAGTAGTTACTGAATTCGGCAAGTGATATAGTCGGTGTTGAGAAGGTGCGTACATCTGGCTCCTTCCGGGCCTGGGGAACTCTGCACAGATAGCATGTGCGGTTCTCCTGGGCCTGTGCTAGACTCTCTCCAGGCTTCTCTGTGTCTTCCTTTGGCACTGCTGGGTGCCCGTGCCCCATTCATGCTCCTGATTCCTCCTTGGAGTCAAGAGTGCCCTGCCGCCTGGCCCAGCAGCTGCCTGGAAGCCCTAGGGCTCCTGCTCCACTAAGCTCTATACTCCTGGGCCACTACTAGAGTCCTTTCTTACTCTGTCCAGGGGTTGTAAAGAACTGGCATGGAGCGGGAGTACTCCCATCTTCTTTCCCGGGAGTACTTGTACCTAGATTACTTTAAGCTCTATTTGCATGGCGCTCCTCCAGGGGCTTCCCACCTTCCAAATCTCTAGCTCAAAAATGGGTGTCAGTGTCTGTGTTTATGAGTGTCCCCCCAGTCCAGCATGGATGCCAAGCACTCCCAACTCCCTAGCATGCGCCATTCTTCTGCTGTGCCAGCCCAGGGTGGGCCTGGTGGTTCTGTAGCTCAGCAAGCAGCCAGGCAAGGAACAGGATGCCACCTCCACTTCTTGCAGGTCCCCCAGTCTCTACTCGAGATTCTCTTAGAAACTCTCCCATGCGCTTAACTTGGTGGGGAAGCAGGTAGTAACCTGCACTAGAAACTTGCCCTCCCCACAAAGCTAACATCAACCATTCTCTTTCCTTGGGGCCTGGCTGGAGGGAGGGACGGTGGTCCGCCAGTAGGACTGCTCCTGTAATTGCTTGGTAAGCTCTAGGGGGCAGTGTTGCCCTTACATGTTTATGCCTTTCTAAGGAGGTGTCTTAGCCCCCGTTGTCCTCATCTGTGGGCCTTGGCAGTCATTCTAAGAATAAGACCAAAATCCCAGTCAACTGTGTGTCCTTTGTATTAGTAATACTCTTTCTTTCCTTAAATACTTACCTCACAGTGCCTAGGATGTTCTTCCTGTGCATCCTGTCCTGCAGTACCAAAGGGTAGGACCACGTTAATGCTTATCGGTACTTGTGTAGGATTTGAGTTGCAGTCTTATACTATATGTCACTTTAGGAAGGTGCTGTGGGGATCTCCATGAACAGTGCTATGGTGTGAATGTGTGTGTACCCCTAAAATTCATATGTTGAAATCCTAATGCCCAATATGATGATGGTATTAGAAGATGGATTAGGGAGATGATTAGTTCACAAGGGTAGAGCCCTCATGAATGGGATTAGTGTTTAGAAAAGGGAGACCTCACAGAGCTCTCTAGCCCCTTTCATCATATGAAGAACAGTGAGAAGGTGCCAGCTATGAACCAGCAAGAGGGCCCTCTCTCGAACATGCTGGTGCCCTGATTTTGGACTTTCCTGCCTCCAGAACTGTGAGATATCATTTTAATTCGCTATAGGGATAGGAAGTTCAAGGATCTCCAAGTTTTCCTCAGTTGCCATTGACTGACTCCTTGTTAGCAGCTTGGAAATAGAAAGGTGTGTTCTGCTGGAAAGAGTATTTGGCTTGCTGCTGCTTCTTCACAGTCACCTAAGAAAGGAACAATCAAAATAAACTGACAGTTTCACTTGGGATAGCGGAGCTGACGATTAGGCGTGAGTAAGCTACTTCATTGGTGATTTTTGTTCAGCACATGCAAGAGAGGAACGGGAAACCAGTGAAGGAATGTGAGTGAAATCGTGAGCCCTATTGGGGGAAAATTAACCTGGCAGCAGCCTGTAAACTGGATCATCTGGGGAGGGGGCGCCAGAGGTGTGGAGCACTAAATGTGAGGTAAACGTCCAGCCCAAAGATCAGAGGGCATGAATAGGGTAAGTGGCAGTGGGAAGGAGGAGAGAAGCAGAGCTGATGGAAGCTAACAGCTGATTGGAAGGAGAGCAAGCAGTAAGGGACGTTGCAGTTCCAGTCTGGGATCAACGAGAAGAGAGAGTATCATGAACAGAAATAGGGAGTTACAGGAGAAGACCAATTTGAGGGTAGGGAAGGTCAGGGCCATCACTAGTCTATAGGGCCTTTGTAAGAAGGAAAAGAGGTCCCCTCCTCCATACACAGGGCCTGGCCAGTGGAGCACACAGGCTGGTCCCCTGAGCCAGAATCCTGTGCACAGTGTGCCACCTGGAGGACCATACACGATGGCCCTGTGGAAGATTCCTGTAGGGCAATGAGATTCCTGTAGTCACAACAATTCATCAGAACCATAGCCAAGCTGTAATAGCTAAGGAGTGGTGGTGGGTGGGGGTGAGGGGACAGGAGGTCCTTGTCCCTGAATTCATTCCTGAGAAAGCCAGCAGGTAGTAAAAGTACTTCCTTTTGACTACCTCTCTATGTATATCTCTTTTATTCTTTTTAATTTTGTTATTGTTAGATATATATAAAGAGAGAGATAGATATAGATATAGATATAGATATAGATATAGATATAGA
>NW_017731405.1:3269959-3270835 GCF_001890085.2 Hipposideros armiger | reverse complement strand
TTCTCCTCCTCAGAGGTAGCCACTTTTGCTAGTTTCTCTTGTAGCTTTCAAGGGGTAATTACTAAATCATTATATTTCTGTAACTACATGTATAACTATACACACACATATATACACACACACATATATACACACACACATATTACTATACACAATTGACAACATGATTAAATGTTTTTCAGTAATGATGATTTCCTGAATTCTTTTAATCTGGTTTTAAACAGAAGGAAAATTAGAACCTGGGACTGATCAGAAGTGGCCCTCGTATAAAGCAACTATTGTTTGGGAGCATGGGACGACGCATGGTGGAAAGGAAATTTCCATCGTCTGAAATTGTAGGAGTTAACGCCATATCGTAAAACCATGACTGCCCTTACTTGAGGACCTCAGGTGCAAAGATTGAACCAATCACACCCCTAGGGTATGGCACAGGGTCTCACTGGTCCCACGGTGGTTGGACTTGAGCTGAGTCCCCTAAAAGTTATTTCCCTTTATCCCTTTCCATAGGCAACCATTCAGATATGTATAAAGTGTATCATTTAGGTCTGTATGTATTCTTGCAGTGCATCTTATCTTGTAAGTATTTTCAATTTCTGCAAATGGTAAGGCTATCTCATTCTGTTCCTTCGTTTTTTCACAAGGCTCTAAATGTCCCATCTTTGTCGGTAGGTGTGCATCTAGTTTATTGCTACCTATCCTTGTGTGGCAGAACTGAGATTTTTGAAAATAGTTGAAGCATTGTGGTGACTTTTACTCCAGTTTTTCATATATCTTAGCTTTTGTTCATCACAGACAACATTTCAAAACAAATTTAGGAAGCCCTAGAATTTCACCAAACTAATATATCAACTTTCCTAACTTGTTCATATGCAGGCA
>NW_017731405.1:3267369-3269061 GCF_001890085.2 Hipposideros armiger | reverse complement strand
GGGGGGGGGGGAGGGTTGCCCACCCATTTAATATTCTGCATATGTGCTAGAATTATTAAGCTATGTTTATGTAGCAACGTTTGTAGATATTTAGATTGTCGACATGATAGTTGGTCGGCTTCAGATCCTGTGTCTTACAGATAATCAGTACTAGAAGGTGTTAGGTGAAGGCTGCCTTGCAGCCATGAAATGGAGGCATTGTGAAACCCAAGCCAGCCCCAGAACACCCTCACAGTATGATTTGTTATTGCACAGAGCTGGCTATACTATCGGTCAAGCCACATTTCCTGAAACCTAAGAACGCCCGAGTGTAATAGTGTTCTCTTATAGCCAGCTCCTGTTCCCTAAAACCTTCGTGTGACTCTCTTTGTGGCTTTCAGCCTGTCTCTCTCTGTGTGGTCGCTAATGACTTCACTGAAGGTGAAACATTTAAGTGAACGTGGTGGTGGTCATAGGAGATCGTGATGGTGCATCTGGGTGCTTTAGGCAGCTTGCCTCCCCGCCCTCACCCTCTGCTTCACATGAGAGAGAGAGAGAGAGAACTCTCACAGTGGTGTGTTTTTGTCTCCCGCTTTTCAGCCAGTTTGTGTGTGTGTGTGTGTGTTTCCATCACTCTTGCCTGTGCTTTCTTTCCTATCTGGACATAATATTCAGCTATGGAGTTTGAATTTTTCCTACAGTCCAAATGTGTATTTTCTGGCTTTTCCTTGCCCTTCCCTGCTTAAAGCTCCACTTGTCTGCTGCTTTTTCCCCCAAGGTGGGTGAGACAAGATTGCTTTTTTATTCATGGGGACTTGTATTTCCTCCTTCTGTAAGGGTTTGTCACAGAAAAAAAAAGTTTTCTTTCTTTCTGATGTCTACTTAAATATAGAACAATGTGAAATTGATAGACAACTGAAATGGTACTTAATTATCTGTCTGGAAATTCTTACGCATCTCAAAGACTCTCTGAGCCAGAAATCACTGTGGATGGCAATTAGGGTCCCCAATTCCCTAACGTACTATAAGGGCAGCTCCCTCAGGCACCACTTTCTAGCAGGTCTGACAGCCCCCTTTCCTCCCGCTTCTTGCTTTGATGGCCACTCTACCCCAGGTAGCTACTGTTCTAACCCAAGAACTAGCAAATAGTAAAAAAAAAAAAAAAAACTGACTTCTAGGAAAAGGACCTTAGTTTAAAAAACTTTTTAACATCCCTTCTTTGGTAAGGTGTAAGGACTCTGAAGCACCCAGGGACTCCTGCTTTCAGATCATAGGGGTACAGGGGTGTCTATGCTTCTCAGAGCCAAGAAATGTTGAGACTCAAGTGTGGGATGTTTGGCAGAGACAAAAGTCCCCAGTTGCCTTTGGTCCTGGGAAGATATTCTGGGTGGCAGGGATCTAATTAATTATTAACCTATATATAAATCAAGGAAGTGTGAGCGCATAGCAGCAAATACTGCCCCCTGGTGGGCTGCTTCTGGTTGAGCCGGGAGGAAAGGTGTCTAATTAAAGGAACCCAGGGTATAGCTTTGAGAGGAGTACTTGTTGGATTCCTACTGGTTCTGGTATAATCAGAACATTCTACTTTGTAAGCTTATTTTGTAATATTATATATACAGAGTGGGTGGTTGCTTAATTAAGTGCTTTAAAATTTTTTATTTGGTAATATATGCACATGGTATGAGATTTTTAAAAAGAGTACACTGTAGAAAT
>NW_017731405.1:3266053-3266854 GCF_001890085.2 Hipposideros armiger | reverse complement strand
ATATATAAGAATTCATTTATAAGGCTGAATAGTAATCCATTGTATGGATAATACCACATTTTGTTTATCGGTTCGTCTGTTGGACACCTTAGTTGTTTCTATCTTTTGCTATTGTGGATAATGCTGCTGTGAACATTGGGGTACAAGTATCTGAGTCCCTCCTTTCAATTCCTTTGGGCGTATACCCAAAAGTGAAATTATTGGATCATATGTAATTCCATGTTTAACTTTCTGAGGAACCACCAAACTGTTTTCCGTAGTGGCTGCACCATTTTACATTCCTACCAATAATACATGAGTGTTTTGATTTATCTATATAAATTAAACATTTGTTATTTTCTGTGTTTTTAAATAGCCATCCTAATGGGCATAAAGGTTGTTTTTTTTAATTTTCATATCTCTAATGTCCCTATTTTACTTTTATGCATCTTCTGCTAATGTATTTTTATCATAAATTTAATAATTATGTAAATATATTGCCTTACTTTTTTTTTTTTAAGCTCTACTTTTTGAGAATGTGCTGAGAAAGAGCAGCTGTTGTTACCCCTGTAAATTTATGGCCAACCTTTGCCCATCTGAAAACGTATTCACGGGACATATTTTCACATCCCTTTGAAATGTTATAAAAGTTTAAGATGTGTTTCATTCAATATGCGGAGTGTTTAACTATTTTTAAATTAGTCCTGAGCGTTTAAAAATCAGAAGTGCTCGTAAAAACCTGGTTTTCTCACTTCTAAAGAAATGGCAATGCAGGGCCCCCGTGGTCCATATTCACTCAAGACAGGGCAGGATAGCACACAG
>NW_017731405.1:3239976-3262168 GCF_001890085.2 Hipposideros armiger | reverse complement strand
TGCAATAGGGAATTATGCAGTTAAAGAAAGAAAGCATCCTTTGGCGTATGATGCAAATTGCCACATTCAGCCTCTCACTGTATTCCCAGAAATGCATGTAGGTGTCTATCTTTCATTTAAAGCATCCTTCTTTTATTTTTAGAGTGCTATACTTAGAGCTGTTGCCATAGGAATTGATTTATCAAGCGTCACAGTGGTCAGCCGAGAAATGAGGAACTGTAGGTTCTCTGTCTTCAGAACGAATTACAGAGAGTACCATCTGCTACCTGTATGGTGCATCCTTTCTCTTCCGCCATCCCGCCTGGCACGAGCGCAGCATTGCTTAAATCATCAGCCATTCCACTGACTGTGGTCTGGATTGTCAGTAGCCAGTTGTGTGCAGCCCTGCTTCACTGGGGCCTGGGGAGTGTGTGACTGTGAATTGTAAATATGGACACACATATGGAAAAGAATGGTGCTTGGGATGCTTCTGTCCTCTGCTTGTCATACATTTCCACTGAAGGGCTATTAAAAAGTGGCTGGCTGCTTGTAAAGATTGTGTACCGGTGAAGAGGAGGAGGAGGAGGAGGCATTTGCGAGAACATATGTTGGATTCTTTTCATTCTCCTCTTAGTGACAATGATTGATGGCATCTAGTGAGTCCCTGTTTGTCACTTTCTTGGTACAGCTGGTGGTGGGGATGGGGGTAATCAATGAGGGCTGGGCAAAGGACTCAGGTAGAGAAGGAAGGGGCTCTTGATATGGTACTGAAATGACATTTCTCACGGCTAAACTTACCAAGTGTCTTCTCGTCCTGTTCCTTCACTGCTACCTGCTGAGAGCTACTCTTTTTTGATCTTTTAGACTCTAGAAAAAAAAAAATCAGTCTTCATAGCTTTTCCTTATTCCCCATTTCCAGGAAAGGGTTACCTGTGAGCACAAGATAGTAGTTTAAGGGGAAGATGAGGATGAAGGAAATCTGTACTGGATGTAGCTTGTGCCAATTAGGTTTCTTATATTTTGAAATATGACTTGGCTTTAGCCATGGCATTCTCCTGGTGTTCTAGAATGTCCATTATTTCACAATCCTATATTGAATGCTTGGCTGGGAAGTAGGAAAGGGCTTTAAAAAGAGAGTTGAGAGTAGGAAGGAGTTGTGGCAAATTAGATACGTTGACAACGATCTTACTAAGTATGCTGCTTTCATTTTCCTGCCTATGTTGGGGCAAATAAAGGCTTAAAAGAGCAAGAACAGTGATTATTTTGTGGTTAGATCATGTGCACAGTGCAGACAAACCCAGGAAGGGGAATTTGCTGCATCAAGTCTTCAGTTGTTATTTAGGCCCAAATTATGCAGAAGCCTCAGATGAGGGTTGATTTGCCAGGAAACTGCAGCCAATGACTTTCAGTTTGTTCTTCTTTACTTTTCCTCTGCACCGCAGCTCATGGTTATCTTGCAAAAACAAAGTGCTTTGCACTGCAAATGCACGTTACAGCCTCGTCCCACCTATAGCAGCTTCTAGGGAAGTCAGGTAGAGAAAGCCCAATTTTTGAGTTCAGTTCCCCAAGGAACTTTGGTCTGCTGGTTTTTCTGCTTGGTGTCCTATGTCCCACAGTCTCTACCCGGAGGACTTTGGACCTGACATGTTCAGGTCACTGTGGCTGCACTGCTGAGGTGCATAGGAAAGACACTCCATGGAGAAATTGTGCTGTCTGCTCTTTAAACTGATGCCTACCTCCTATCTAACTCCTTTTTCTTCCTTTTTTTTTTCCTGTGAACAATTGTGTTTTGTTTGTTTGTTTGTTTTGTTTTTGTTTTGTTTTTTTTTAGCTGAGCCATCCTGCCACCTGTTGGCAGCTCAGCTGCAGCTCAGCGGCAGCTCAGCTCGGGCGGGACTCAAACCACTGTTGTTCAAATCTCGCACCCTTGAGCAAGCTCTTAACCAACTGAGCCACTCAGCCGGCCCTGAACAATTGTTTCTTAAACACCTGTTTTATTCAGGGGACTTTTTAACCAGGTGACTCCACATTTCGTATCTGTTTTAATTCTCATGACATTTCTGTGAGGTACTTGGTGTTGTACCCAGTTTTCTGAAAGGGGAGCTTGCGGCCCAGGTTAATGGTTGCGTGCCATGATGAAAATAAGTTTCAGAACCAAGTATAAAGCCATGTTTTTGGGAACCCAAGGTCCAGTGCTTAGATGCTTCCTAAGACACTTTGACAACGACAGCAGCCTCGCCAGCCAGTCCCCAAGAGGATATTCATTTTCATCTTGTGGTAAAACACAGGTACACCTCGCTTTGGGGAAACAGAGTTCACAAAGATCAGAACTGGCTTATTATTTAGTTTTAGAGATGGCTCCTCTGTGAGTGTCCACTCAAGAAGTGAACATTCCTAGGACGCAAGCATAAGCCCTGTTCACCGCATTCTTCTCAAAGGGTTTGTCAGAGCACAGGAGAGTGTGACAGCCATGTATGCTGTGAAGGCGACAGCGTGGGTCGAAATCTGTTTCCTAGCTGTGTAACTTAGAGCAAGTAACTTAACTCTCTGAGCCTCTTTCCTTCTCTGTGAAAGTGGAATAATTCCCTTCTCATCAGGTGAGTGTGAGAACACATCCATGTAAGGGCCAAGTACCTGCTCAGTGCTGGGCAGTGTGCTCAGCAAATGTGAGCTGCAGTGGGGTTTGGTTGGCATTGTCAGTATAGTGGGAGCCCTGTTACAGTGGAAACCTGGCTCATGAACATACACGAGTATAAATATTCGTATGGTCCCTGCTAAGTGTCATTTAAGTCTATAGCTGGTGTAAGGCAATAGAGTGTGTGGTGTTGGCAGGAGGTGGGGGAGCGGGCGGGGTTGGTCTTGTCTAACTAAAGGGAGGCTGCCGACTGTGACGACAGGAGAAGGTATGTTGACACAGTGAAATGCTAGGCTAGCTGCTGCCCTGTAGAAGTGTGTATGTCAGGGGGCAGCTAAACAAATCGCGTTGAAGGACAGATGCCAACAGTGAATTATGTTGTCAGTTGGGCAAGAGAGTGGTCCTGGGATATAGCAGTGAGCAATACAAGCTACAATAGCAACCACAAAAGGTGCTTATTATGTGCCAGGCACTGTTCTCGTGCTTTTCTTCCGTTAACTCACAACAGCTCTCCGAAGCAGTCCTATTATCAGCCATCCCCAAGTTACAGATTAGAAAACCGAGACACAAGTTAAGTCAGTTCCCCAAGGCACACAACTGGTAAGCAACAGAGGTTGAGTTCAACCTCGGGTGTCTGGGTCTAGTGTTTGTGCTTTTAACCTTGGGCCGTGTGCTTCTCCAGACAGACAGGGCTCTTGCTCTTACGGAGTTTTCATTCTAAGCAGGAGAGTCAGTCAAACAAATAAATATGATATAATGTGCCAGGTAGTAATAAATGCAATGAAGAGAAATAAAATTGGGTAAGGGGTTTTAGAGGACGATACGGATTGATGTTTTAAGTAGTGTATTACTTGCTTGGACTGCCATAACAAAACGCCACAGACCGAGTGGCTTAAACAACAAAAATTTATTTTCTCATGGCTCTGGAGGCTGGAAGTCCAAGATCAGGGTGTCGGTGGGATTGGTTTCTTCTGAGGCCTCTCTCCTTGACTAGCCAAGGAGTCTCCTTGACTCTCCTTGTCTGTCTTCTCCCTGCATCCTCAACGATTTTTCCTGTGCATACACAGCCCTGGCGTCTCTCTCTCTGTCTGTCCTAATCTCCTCCTTTTGTAACAACACCAGTCATTGGATTAGGACCTACCCAAATGGCCTTATTTTAGCTGAAGCACTTCCTACAGGTCTTTATCCAAATACAGTCACGTTCTGAGGTACTGGGGATTACATATGAATTTGGAGGGGCCACAACTCTGCCCATAATACTCCACCCTGTGGACCACCAAAATTTGTGTCCTTCTCATGTACAAAATACATTCATCTACATCGCAGAGGCCCTCGAATCTTAACCCATTCTAGTGTCAACTCTAAGTCCCAAATCTCACCTAAATATCATCTAAATATATGAGTGGGCCCTAGAGGTGTGATTTATCCTGAGGCAAAAATTCTTCTCCCGCTGTGAACCTGTGAAACTAGGCAAGTTTTAAACTACAATGGTGGGGGGCTGGCCCGGTGGCTCAGTTGGTTAAGAGCTCACTCAAGAGTGCGAGCTCTGAGCAACAGCGGTTCGAGTCCGGCCCAAGCTGAGCTGATGCTGAGCTGCCAACAGGTGGCAGGATGGCTCAGCTAAAAAAAAAAAATACAATGCAATGGTGGGACAGGCTTAGGATAGACATTCTCATTCTGAAAGGGAGAAATTGGAAAGAAAAAAGTCCTGGATCTAAGCAAGTCCAAAATCTAGGAGGGCAAATTCCATTAGATTTTAAGACTGGAGAGTAATCCCTTTGATGCTCTATGCTTTGGGCTTACCTGGGTGGTAGCCCTGCCTGCCAGACCCACTGGGGCTGCAACCTGGCCCGGTGAAAACAAGGAGGAGACAGACTTTGGGCCTGTGGTGGGAATGGCAGCCCTGTCAATCTCTGAACCACTTTCAGGGTCACTTCTTCCCATGTCTTGATAGATAAGAAAGCCAGAGAGTTCTATTGTCACATTCCATAGAACCCTGGAAATCTGGGGTTCCTTCATTTTTGCCCTGTCTCTGTCCCCTTTAGTGTAAGCTGGTGGTGTTTCTGCTGATATAAGTGCATCTCTGTTCCTGGCTTTTGCTGAGATGACTGATTAAATTGTTGTCACAATCTTGACACAGTGTTTGTCCAGCTGCACCTTTTGTGTTCTTTTCCTTTCTCATTTTTTGCAATATTAACAGGCTAAGAATTTTCCAAATCTTCAAGATCGGATTCCTTTTTGCGGAACAATTTCTCCTTCAATTTCTCTATCGCCTCTCGCATTTTACTGTGAGCAGCAAGATGATCCAGGCTGTACTCTTGATTTGTTTCACTTATTTAATGTATGCAGTAATGACATTCCTCCTCCTTTACTTTTTAAACCTTAAAGCCAGGATGTTGACATGGTTAGAGGTACATGAAAAGATATACTTACTTAATGTTTTTCTTAAGGGGAGCTCCTATTGGTTAAGTGTCTCAACCAACATGCTTTTTAAAAAAATTTAAAAAGGTTTTCTTTTTGTCTCTCCTGCTTCCATCCCTCATCACAAACTAGATTAAATCACCAACCACTAATTTCCCCTCTACCACCACAAGACTCCATTTTGGCTCAAGTATTAAGTATAATCAGCAAACAAGCTGTTGCTTTTTATACATTGGAAAGAGACAGGAACTTTAGAATACATTGTATTTCATTAATGAAAATATGTGCTTAGGATAAAAAAATTAAGATACAGGAAAGGATGAAGAATTTTACCAATAATGTGATTATACAGAGAAAACCACTGTTAATGTTTTACTATATATGTTTTAGTCTGTGTACATTTAAGTACATGTAATTTTAAAAATAAAATTATCTTCTTGTTTGATTATGCATCCTGTCCTTTTCTCTTAATTTACCACCAGTGTTTTTTTCATTTTCTTAAATAGTCTATGAAAATATCTCAAGTGGCTATATAACATTCTGTCCAGTGGATAAACATGCTTTTGTTAGGCACTTAGGTTATTTCCAGTTTTTGTGTTAACACAAAAATCTTGGACCATAGCTGTATTTATTAAGCTATATTCACAAAGTAAAATATCTGGCTTGTGTTTTAAGTTTCCAGATGTAGTCTTTCAAGAAACAATAGAGTGTGGTAGTTATTGTTTAGATTTCAGAGTGATATTTGGGCTCAAATTATGGTTTTTCTACTTATTTATGATCTTGGACAACATATTTCATCTTTATTGGTATCTGACTCATTTTTTTAAAGAAAGATGATAACTCATTGGACTATGGGAAGAGTAAATGAAATTTCATAAAATAACATGCCCAAACTTAAGTATACAGTAATATTTACTATTATATCATCATATTTATTTCCCGAAAGTTTGTACCAATAGTTTATAACTGTTCAAACATATTGGGGAGGTCATATACCTGAGAACCTACAGGTATATATATTACCCGCCAGTCAGTAGAAGTCATAAAACATTGGAAGATTCCAGGGAGGGGTGATTTGTGGCTTCTCTCATTCTCACCCAAATCCCAGAATACGAAAGGCTCCAACATTGTTTTCATGCATAAGCATTTCTTTTCAGGCATATATATTTCTTTAATTACCACCTAGGTGTCAACTATCCAGTATACACTTACGTTTTTTGTTTTTTTCCAGTATATTTATATGAGTGTTATTTCAGAGAAAAGTTTAAGTCAGTATATTAGTAAAACACTATTAAATATTTAACACTTGAATCAAGTCATCTAAGATATCAGTTAAAAACCATGATATTGAACACATTATATATTGTCTCTCCCTTTCCTTTTCTCCCTTCCCAACCAAATGTTGAAGCCTAAGACCAGCTTTGCATGGTACCATTAAAAACTAGTGCATGTTTTGGAGTTTAAAATTGTTTTTAAATTTAGTAGACTCATTCCTTTATGCAATGTCTGCCTATCTAGAAATTTTAACACAAGTAAATGTCTTTTTTTGTGTTTATGTATTTGTATATGCTAAGCCAGTTGTCTCGCCAAGCATGTTGCAATATCAGTATAATACATCCTAGATAGATGATTAATTGGACCAAGCCTAAATAGAAGTGCAATATCTGATTGGTTCCTGGAGTTAGGAAGAATTATGAATAGAGCATATATTTGAGCAACAGTGCATTCTGTGCGATAATTTTTCATTTCTTTTTCAAAATTTATTTCAAAATAATTTCAAAAGTTAATCAGACCTATTACAAATCAGGCTACAAAGTTTGCAGACTTTCTTATATCTATCTGTCAATGCCTCAGAGAACACAGATATTTTATCCCATGGCTAAGGGAACATAGAGGAAGAAGGGTAACATTAATGCATTAAATATCCTTCTCTACAGTATAACTCACCCAGAAAGAGTCTTTGAAAAACTTGATTGTTTGAAGAGAAGGGAACCACATGAGTGACTTCTGGGTGTCAGCTATCTGCTAGGTTCTGCACTGGTGCCATGTCATTTAATCCTCAAAACCCCTTTGAACTAGTGTCGTCCTAACATAGGTGAGAATCTGAGACATACTGCTCAGCAAACTGAAGGGCTTTGCCTGATTCACCACTTGGAGCAGTGTCTGGAAAGTACTAGATGCTCAAAAATGTTAATTGGATTAATTATCTGTCAAGGTTACACACCTAGTAAGGGAATAGGCCAGATTCAAACTTGAGGACATGCTAATATTTGTGGTTAATGCTTGCTGGGTTCTTACCGTGTGCCAGGCACAGTGCTAAACATTTTCTACAGATTCTCATTTACTCCTTCCAATAGCCCTCCAAAGGTAGATTCTTTCATTTTACAGAGAAATCACTGGTCTTGTGCTGGAACTACGACTTAAGCCCAGAAAGTGTAACCCCAGATGCCATGGTTTTAGTCACCAAACTGTACTGCTTCTTTCAGTTGCCTGCCATTTGATTATATGAAATGTTGCCAAATGTTCTGAGGAAAGGAGTTCTGTGATTTAAAAAAAAAAAAAATTGGAGAAACATTGGGTTAAAAGAAATCAAACTTGGTTCCCTACGTTAGGAATTCCCTGAGCTTTCAGGATGCTAATACAACTTATGAATCCTCAAGGGAGGATATAGAAGGCAACATTTTCTAAACTTATTTGGTCCCCTTGCTCCCCCCTCCCCCTAGGACACTATTAGCATCTCACCGAGCCAGCATTCTGTGGAACACAGTTTGGAAAATGCTTGCCAAACTCAACAGATTTCTGCTATATCATCTCCCTCCTAAAGAGGAGAGTGAGAAATAAGTCCTTGGAAGTCTGTTCCATTCCTGTTAGGTCTTGGAGTCATATATTGATTCTTTTTATGGTATTATGTGTGTTTTAAAGAAAATAATTAGCATCGTTTTAACACTTCACATCATTTTCTTACACTGAACCACCTAAGTTTTGTATGAGAGCAGGATGGAGACCTATGGCTGGGCAGTGTGTGTTTTCCTGCATCCCCATTCCCTTGAGCTCATAAGGCTGACAGAACCCTGGTGACTGTTTTGCAGCAGCCTCCTGGGAATGAAAATATCTTACCATGAGAGCTTAATCCTGTCCTTCTGATGTTTTATAGCCATTGGCACAAAAAGTGATCGATCACACCGTATGTATAAAAATATCTGGTCTTTGTTTTTATGCTTTTGTAAAACATTTCATATGCTGATTTTCAAAACATTTAGGGAGAGAAATTGACTTTGTAGCACTTGAAAGTTCATGGAACAGGGCCCTGCATTAAAACACGGTTTGTACAGAATAAAACACATTTTCTGGGTTTTGGCCAGCCGTTCTACTTTCGGGACATTTATTCCATACAGCACTGTATGATAGAGACCAAGATTTATAGTTGGTGATTTCCTGAATAACAACTCAGATAGCAAATGCCTCAGCGAAACAGCTTTCATATGCTCTGCAAGGCGCAAGCAGCATAATAGAATGGTTCGTTGGTCTCAGGATTTTCATGAGTTTGGGTTTGTTTTTTTAATCTCTTGCAAGACAAAATGAGATTAATTATTTCTCTTTGGGGCCTAACCTAAAATTGGGAAAATATCACCTTTCTCTCCCTTTCATCCCTCTCTCAGCATCCTCCCACCTCCCCTTCTTCCAGGCTCACTTGGATCAGACCTTGTGCATTTACACATAGAGCTACTTATAGAAACCACCTCAACTCAAAAAAAAAAAAAAAGGTTGAAGAGAGACTGCTTGAATAATAAAATGGAAATTCCTTTTACTCCTATTTTGTTTCTTTGTGCTTGGTAAGTCATCTAAATTTCCCCTGCAGAGAGAAGAGAAAACAAGTAGTACTAACAGGGAAGTAGCTCCTCTACCAGGAAAGGCAGGTAAAGTTCTCCAACAACCTTTAAGATGCTCACAAGAAATGATTTCGACTTTTGCTTTGAGGTGAGACAGTCACGTATTGGTGGTGGTGTTCAGTGGGTATAATCAATAGAAGGAACAGGGAAGAATCAGTAAATACAAGGTCAGCAGGAGGACACACAGTTAATTCTGGTTTTCATTTCTGTGGATTTTTAGGTCAAATCTGAAGACAGGCTTTTGATGACATATGAGGTCTTTCTGGCTTGATTTTTATGTATGCATACTTTATGTACGATCCATATATAAATCATAGACATATAGACCATTGGAATACAACTGAGAGTCTAGAAATAACTTTTCATATTTATAGTCAATAGATTTTCATCAAGGGTGCAGAGACAATTTAATGAGGGAAAGAATAGTATTTTCAACAAATGGTGATGGGACAACGGGATATTCACATACAAAAGAATGAATTTGAACCCTTACCTGTCACTATATAAGAAAAAAAATAATGGCTCAAAGGCCTCAATCTAAGAGTTAAAACTATAAAGCTCTTAGAAGAAAACACAGATAAATATTTGTGACCTTCAGCTAGGCAATGGTTTCTTAATATGATCCCAAAACATACAAGCAACAAAATAATAAACAAATGGAACTTTAATGTTAAAATTAAAAATTTTTTGTGCCTCAAAAGACACCATCAAGAAAGTGAAAAGTCGGGCCGCCCGAGTGGCTGAGTTGGTTAAGAGTTAGCTTAACAGCGTGAGCTCTGAGCAACAGGGCCGCCGGTTCAGTTCCCACATGGGCCAGTAACACTGCGCCCAAGCTGAGCTGCCACTGAGCTGTCAACAGGTGGGGATGGCTCAGCTGGTGAGAGCACGTGCTCCTAACGAGACTGCCTGTTCCATGATGGGCTATGCCCTCCCACAACTAAGACTGAACTCAGCACCTTGAGCTGAGCTGCCACCCAGATGGCTCAGTGGATAGAGCGTGCGCTGTTAACAACAACAGGGCTGCTGGTTTGACTCCCTCATGGGATGGTGGCTACGCCAACCCGCAACTAAGACTGAACTTGACACCTTGAGCTTAGAGGCCATGAGCAGCCGACAGGCAGCCAGATGGCGACTGGTGCCCTCCACAACTAAGATTAAAGAAGAACAACTTGGCTGGTCCCCCTCCCCAATTCCCCAACACTGTTCCCCTCCTCCAATTCCTCAATTAAAAAAAAAAAAAAAGAAAGAAAGAAAGTGAAAAGTCAACACACAGTATGGAGAAATATTTTCAAATCATGTATCTGGAAAGAGACTGGTATACCAAATATATAAAGAACTCTTATAACTCAATTATAAAAATACAACCCAACTAAAAAATGAGTAATGGCTTTGAATAGACATTACTCTATAGAAGATATGCAAATGGTCAATAAGCACATAAAAAGATACTCAACATCATTAGCTGTCAGGGAAATGGAAATCAAAACCCTAATGAGATGTTACTTTGCATCTTCTAGGATGGCTATAATCAAAAAGACAGCTAAGTGTTGGCAAGGAGGTGGGGAAATTAGAATCCTCATACACTATTGGTGGGAATGCAAAATATTGCAGCTGTTTTGGAAAAAAGTCTGGAAGTTCCTAAAAACGTTTAAACATAGAGTTACCTTATGACCCAGCAATTCCACTTTTAGATATATACCCAGGAGAAATGAGAAATATGTCCATGCAAAAACTCGTATACTAATGTTTCAGTAGCATTATACATACTATGTGTATGTAAAAAAAAAGTGGAAAAACCCCAGATAAGCTGATACATGAATAAATAAAATGTGATTTATTCATAAGGTAGAATATTATTCGGCAAAAAAAGAATGCAGTACTAATACATCCTACACCGTAGATGAACCTTGAAAACATTATGCTAAGTAAAAGCAGTGAGTCACAAAAGGCCACCTATCGTATGATTCTGTTTATATGAAATGTCCAGAATAGGCAAATCCATAGAATGAAAAATAGATTTAGTGGGTTGAGAATCTAGGGGTAAATGGGGCATGACTGCTAATGAGTAAAGGGTTTCTTTTTGGAATGATGAGAATGTCCAAAAATTGATGTTGCTGATGGTCTCACAACCCTGTGAATATGCTAAAAATCAATGCACTGTACATCTTAAATGGGTGAGTATATGGTATGTGGATCATTTCTCAATAAAACTGTTAATAAAACAATATCATATTACATGCTTACAATGTCATGTTGAATTCCATTATAGTTTTAGACTCATGGACTGAAACTGAGTTCCTAGGATTTCAAGTGACCTGTCCAGTACACCTAGTTAGTGATCACAGAGGCAGAATTCCTGAACAGCAGGCCAGTGGGCTCTACAATGTAATTGCTTTAGGAAGTTTGACCCCAACAGACCACAAAAGTGACACTTAGAGTTGTTATTGGTTTGACCGGGTAACACTAGCTTGTATAACAGATAAGCCACTGAGGCTGAAGTTGGTGGTAGAAATGTAATTCTTTCTCATGTAAGTTTATTGATTATATAATGACTAAGAATTAATAGGAATTTCCACATTGTATATGATCAGAAGACTCTTTGAGATCCTGTCTAGGTTTGCAGGAGTTCTTCAGGAGGTGACTCCATTTGGATAGGCTCTAAGCTTCCTGTAACTACTGCTTGCAACAGCACCCACAGGCAGTCCAGGCCGTTTACTCTAGAGGGGTAGATGACAAAGAACTGACAAGGAGGGAATTCTAAAAGAAAAATGAAACCCCCGAAATTTTGCTCAACTCTAACAGTGACTGTACCACCCTCTGACCTGACACTAGAAGAGTGACAGCATGTGCCTCTCCAAACCATGGAACTCGTACTGCTACTCTGGAAGTAGCCTGGAGTGTTCTGTTATCACTTTTATTTTTGCACAAGGCTGTGGGAATGGACAGGAAGACTCATTCTTCTGTTTGGTGAGTTGTGAGAAGTTAAAAGTTGGAACAGAAGGAGCAGAAGTCCCTGGCAGCTTTTTGATGTTTTTCAATTACTGTGTGTGGCCTTGGGCTTTTCTGAGCCTCAGATTATCATCTCCAATCGGTGATCCTAATAGCACCTGTTCCTTGTGGGGTGGCCTTGAAGATTGAGTGATAGTCCCCATAAAATATTAAGTCCAGGCTCTAGCTCAAAATAGTGCTTAATAAACACTGGTTATCATTGATGATAATAGCATCATCTTTTGATATTTCAAGGCAGTGAAAAGGAGATGTCTCCATTGATGCCTAATGTTGCAAAATTGCTACATCTTCAAGTCTTTGGCGATGTCCTAAAAGATTTTAAACGCAACTGTACAGCTTGGAAATTTTTTCTTAAGCAGGCAGAATCTTTCATAACATTTATTGGGTACCTGCTCTATATAAACATATTAGCAGGCACAAGAGATTGTAAAGAGGCGGCTTTTGCCTTTGAGCAATGACTGTATTTTAAATAGGCTGTAGCTAACCTGTGTTTTTGGTATCATTTGTGTTTTAAACCAACTGCACATGTATTCTAATATAGACAAAAAAGTACGGTTATCTTTTTTTCTTAGCAAGCCCGAGTCTAAAATGTCGTACTTCAGAGTCATTTTTGTATTTTAGCTTCCCACCCATTGCTCCCAACTGTCCATTTATCCCCCCACTCCTACCACCAGTTGTCAGCTTACCTCTCCGCCATCCCTCACACATGTACCCCACTTACGGGATTGTTATAAAGAAATTAAATATTGTATGAAAAACAATGTTTAAAAAAATTTAAGATAACTATTTAAAAACAGATTGTGTTTTAATGTGAAATAGCACAATGCTGTAATTCTAATCTAAATTTATTTAGATTAGAAACTGAGTCTGGCGTAATGGCTTTTAACTTGGTCAGATTTTTATTAAAAAGGCAACATTATTAAAGTTTAAAAAAAATGATCATAGATATGTATGATATTGGGCGGAAATGGGGCGGGATTGGGGGAGAGGGGTTGTCACTTCGAGGGGTAAAAAGTATAACTATTGCACTGTGTTGTACAGCTGAAACTAATTCTAAAAAATGTGTATTTCATAATAAAAAATAATTTAATAAAATTTAAAAAAAATGATCAAGTCTATGATACTCTTCAGTTTATTTGAAACGAGGCTCATGTAAACCAAAAACCCCTTCTTTACCCCGTGTATGATATGTGAAAGCCAACTTCATCGTCTCCTTTTACCTACCTGTTCCTGTTCTTCCAGTTTCACAGTCCTGCTAGGATGTTAGAGCTGGGATATCATCTCATCCTTCTCACTCTGTTCCCTTTAGCAGGGGTTAGAGGGGTTAGGGAATGTGTTTGGGGTTTCACAGTGGACGTGGGGCTGAGTACTGGTGCAGAGAGTGCCCTTCACACCAGGCCGCTTTCCCTGGCCGGTAATATTTCTCTTTTTTTCTACCCTCTTTTCAAAGCTATCACCAAGTCCTGCTACTGTTCCCTTGAAATGTTTCCTGGTTTCCCCCCTCCCCATGCCTTCCTGTCTAATCTCGTCCCTCAGTGTCACACAATGGGAAAAGCCTGACAGAGCGCTTTGTCTCTGGGGCATCCATCATTCAAGATTAATTTTCTCTAATTACCACTGTTAGCATGTCACTCCTCTGCTTTGAAACTGCAGGCGCTCCGCTTCCTGTGACAGCAAATATCAGCACTTCTCTCGTGCTAGGTCCTCCAGAGCTTGACTTCCCTGTAATGCTCAGCTTCATTTCCTATCTCCCCATGAACCCCAATGGCCCCAAGCCTTCCCTGGGTGTTCTCCATGAGTCGGCCATGTTTCCTTTATGCCTCTAGTCTGCCCTGCTCCCCGGATCCAGTGCTCCTCCTACCTTTCCAAATGCTCCATTTTTCTATTGGGTTGTCCGAAAAGTCGTGATGTATTTTTTCTATGTTTTTCGTTGCAAAAACACATCATGACTTTTCCGACAACCAAATAGATAGAATCCAGGCCCCACCACCTTATCAATGTTTTCCCTATTACTCTAAGTGATAACCTAATAACCCCTCTTTATTCCCAAACTTTTTCTTCTTATGCACTAACACATAGCGTTGGACATAATAGCTTCTCATGTATGGTTCTCTGGTTTCTTTTTACAGTTGTATTGCCTTGTCAATTATATTTTATGCTCTTGGAAGGCAGGGCTGATGTTTATGTTTTTCTCACATATTCCATGTTTTACAGTGCCTAATAAGTGGTCAGTAAATATTCCTTGTTTATTAGGGGCTCTTTGAGCTTTTAAATGATGCTGCCCAGAGCTACAAGCAGTTCAGACATTTTACAGTGTTTGCTGCTTGGACCAGGATCGGTTGTTAATATTGCAGAACAGTACTGCAGTATCTGCCAAATGTTGATAGGATCAGACGCTGTTGTGTTAATGATCCTCTGGGGGGTACTGGCTATATAGGTATGGTGCTCACCCTAACAGTTTATGATTTGTTTGTGGATCGGTTGCAGGGAAGTAGGGGACTCCCCCACTGAGAGCCTGCACACCTGCCTCTTGGATCTTACAGTAGGTAAGCATGGATAGGAATGGCATTATCCTCGCAATGCTGGCAGATTCTGGGCACACCAGTGTGAAATGTGAGCTGACCTGGCTCCCCTCCCACTGTGTGCCCTTGAGCCAGTAACGACCTTGATGCGCTCTTTTCTACAATACTGGCTCAAGGTCCCAAGATTTAATCTGAATCTTATTCTGAAATATTTTTTCAGAACCCAGTAAATACTGTACCTTCCTGAAAAGGTAAGTATGTTGTAAGAAGTTCCTGGTATCAGAAAAAGGAATGCATATTATTGAAAGAAGACCATATCTACTTTCTGAAATTTGATGTTCCTTTTCCATGCCTTCCTACCTTTCCTGGACTGAGGCAACTGCAGGTTTTACAGCACCTTGAATTACACTCTCTCAAAAGCATAATCTCTACAAGAATCTCTTCCCTAAGGGCTCATAAACTAGAATTATTTTTTTCTATAATGTCAGCAGGACTGATTCCACCCATACAAAATAGGTTGACCTTTTTCTCCTGTGGTACAAAAAAGAATTGACAGAGACTCAAAGGTGACAAGCTCTGGCATGGTCGTGAGTTCAGTGCCTCTGGGCTTGTTTGTATCCCTTGTTCATCTCATGTTCTGAATCCTTATCCCACCCAAGAAGTCCTCTCTTCCCATCTGTGACACCGGAAGATGTTTCATATTCTGCTCCCTTTGTTACTGTCTCCATCACACATAGTGAGATGGTGCATCTCTTCATTTATAGACTCACCCAACTGGAGTCACAGTAAAGTTTTTCTTAATCCCTTTAGGTGGATGGAAGTCTGTTTAGTTGAAGAATTGCCACCAACCACTGAACTGGAAGAAGGGCTCCGGAATGGAGTTTACCTTGCGAAGTTAGCCAAGTTCTTTGCCCCAAAAATGGTATCGGAGAAAAAGATCTATGATGTGGAACAAACACGTTATAAGGTAACTGAGATCTAATTGGTTTTGGCTTCCAGCTAAAAGTGAAAGTTCAGTATTTCATTTCCTTTCCCTTCTTTTAGTGTTTCTACAACAATTTGGGGATGGGGGCGGGAGGGGGGGAGCGGCAGCGTCCTTGGTTTTTGAAGGCTGTTAATAATCATTCCTGAAGCAGCAGCAATTTTAAAAGTAAAGCATTTCTATTTCTGGGCTAAGGCTGAGAGACCTTTGATTTGTGGGGCTCCCCCCATAATTCCTTCATGGAGGTCATTTTTATTAGTGCCAGTAAATGTAAAAGTGGCAGCACTTGACCCCTTCTTTTTTACACCACCACATAGTTTATTACTCCCCTTGTTCTCATCAAGGAATAAAGTATCCAGCTGGGTCTTGAACTTGTGGCCCCAAAGAGTTAGGGCCAATGTGATAAAACAAGTAGTAATGTTGAATGATAAGCTAGGAATTCCTTTCCATTTCATGTTTAAAACAAAATAAGACTAACCTTTTTGTATGCAACTAGTTTTAAGAATTATTTCACAGCTAATTTGAGAGGGTGTATGGAGGAGACCACAAAACCAAAACAAATACCAATCTTGTATCAATAAAAAAAATTCTGATATTTTAGAGAACAAGTCTAAATATTTACAGATAAAGTAATATATCTAGGATTTGCTTCAAAATAATTAGGAGGGGCTTGGATAGATTATTCAAGGCAGGCCATGAGTTCGTAATTGTTGAGTTTGGATGATGGATACATAGGAGTTCATTATGCTAGTCTGTCTACATTTTTATGCTTGAAGTTTTCCATTATAAAGTGAAGGAAGAAAAAGTAAATGCTGACCTAAAAGACCCCTTCATTAGATGTGTCTTCAAAACGGAATATGTGATCTCCTATCCACTTCAGATCAGGATTTCTAAACCTTCTTTGAAACTTGATTCTTTATTTTCTTAATATATTGTATTCAGTTCTTTCTATCAGTATTTTTTATCTGCAGATTTTCAAGTAGCCTTAAAAGTTATTTCTCTTACAGTTGCAAGGACAACATTAAATATAGTTGAAAATGGAATGAGTTCCCATTTATTGCATGATTCATAGTGCCCTTCAATTATTACTGAGACAAAATTTATTTTAAAAATATGTAAGTTGAATTCAGAGCAAATGTTTGAGTAATCATTTAGGCTAACAGTAGACAAGGTGAGTTGACAAATCTCCTTTGACAAACCTGTTTCCATGGTCTAGTCTAAAAGGTAACTGAGCAAAAGTTTCTGCCTTGAATAATATTATGAATGGAAGTGTTTGCATTTGTTAACATAAGTTTGAGTTTACTAAGTCATGTGTCTCATCCTAGAGTTTTCAGCTCATTATAGCTTTTCACAAGACTTTGATGAAATGATGACTTAGCCAGCCATAGTTAAAATTGGTTTTTAATTTTGAAAAATATTTCTAAAAGCACAGAAAAAATTATTTGTATACCCACATCACAAAATGAGGTAACATTTGTCCACATTTTAGAGCACTTTTTTCCATTGCTTTGATAATGTTTATTACCAAGATCTAGACCTATTAGTACTAATAGCCGTGCAGATTTAACGACAGAGTTAAGATATAGTTGGGCTGGGCTGAAAGGGGATTATGGGTATTTTGAGGTGATACATGGTGAGAATTGGGGTGGAAAGATAAACCTTCAATGGAGGTGAGCCCCAGAGCAGAGAATGGGCTATTTCTTTCCTCCTCCTGGGACATCAAATACCTTGAATACAGGTGTCTCTTTCCAGTTCAGTTGTGGATACCCTCATGGCAATTTAAACAGGTACTGTTTCCTCCTGGCCTCAGAGATCCTACTATTTGAGTAAATAACAACTTGTCTTTGGGATGGAGAGAAGGGAAGTATTTCCAATCTCTTATTACAGAATAAAATGCTTGTGGAGCCTAGGCAGGTGAGTCATCCCTAAGCTGAACAGTGTGAGAGAGGGAAGTGCTGTGTTTTGCCATCCCCCGTCCCATCAGGCCCCTGGAAGATGGGTGCGCAGAAGAAGAGATGCTCGGAGAGGGGTGGAAAGAAAGGAAGTAGCAGAAGGAAGGGGGTTGATGCCAGCTGTGATGTGGGAGAAAACAGGGGACAAATGGAAACTACCCCTCTGTTAAATCACTGGAGAAAAGAAACTTTTCTTTTTTTCCTTTGATTAAATCCCTGAAAGTGCTTAATGTCCTTGAATGGGAATTTTTAGTGATTTGCCATGTAGTCATAGAGTTTTATTTTAAGGCCATTTCATTTCTTTTACAAAATGAAAGGAGACAAATGTTAGTGAACAGAAGACTTAATTCACTTCCTGTTCTTGAGTTCTTCAGGGTTAAAGCCCGTCATGTGGTCCTTTTCAAGGAGTACTAAATCATGAGACTGTGGCAAAGATGTCGAAACCCAAGGGTACGCTCACTAACCCAGGCCCACCCTTGATGTGCCATCTGGAAACAATGAGTTCAGTGAGCATGGGCTCTCACTGCAGGGTCTGCCTAGACTGCAGCCATAAAATATGACCTGCCTGTGAGGCAGTGTGTCCCCAAGCACAAGCTCTGTGTCCAAGTTCTAAACTCCTCAGTTTTGGCCCTGATGGCTTTGCGTGAGGCAGACGGGAGCTTTCATGCTGCCCTATCCTCTTTGCCAGCTTATATGCAACCCTAGCCCCTCTTTAAATTAGGGTTAGAAAGATGACCTAGGTCTTAGCGTTAAACCTTCCAATGATGAGTATTCTTTCCCTGGTCATCTCTGTACCCCCTCCAGGTCTGACTTAGGTGACCATGCCAAGTTTGCAGTGGTACCTGACTCTGTCCCTCTTGGAGACACCATGGTATACTGTCATGATTTTCTTGTCATGAAGGCAACAACCACGTGTTTTCTCTGCCACAGCTTCAGTGAATGGTGCAGAGTCTGGTGCTAGTTAAATAGCTGTTGGGTGAAGAAATGAATGACAGTAGTTTCAAGTAAGCCAAAGGACTCCGTTTCCTTTCTTGCCTTCTATGCTTTATTCAATGCCTATTTAAGGCTTCAAGTTTGACACTCTTCCTTTAAGTGTGATGCTTACATCCTGCAGAACCATCTGGTGGCTGTGTATAAAAATATGGACTCCTGAACTCCAACCCAAGCTACTGAGTCAGGCAGAATCTCTTCTTGGTCAGAGACCCAAGAAGCTGCACTCATGGTAATCACCCCAGGTGATCCTTATGTACTACTAAAGTTTGAGAACCACTGCTCTAGTGGTAGATAAACATGAAGATAAAAAAATTTTAATAAAGTTACAGGGAAAGAAAATAAAGTTGTACTATGATAGAAATACATACAGGATAGAACTCATCTATCTATACACTACTTATCAACATCTACTGTGTGCCAGGCACTGTCCCAGGCACTCAAGGTAGAGTGTTGAGCAAGGCAGACATGGCTTCATGGTGCTTACAGTTGGAGAGACAGACAGTGACTAAATATAGAGTTGTGAATTGTGATAAGTATATGAAGGAAGAAATTGATGGATATCAATGGACAGAAGATGTGCTTCCTGAGACACATTTACTCAGGCTGGAAAAATGAGAAGAAAATCATCCATAGGCAGAGTTAAGGGTGGGGAGTGGGGAGAACAGTCGAGAGAGAGGGGACCCATTTGTGAGACACTCTTCGAGGAAGAATAGCGCTTGGCCAAACTGAGTGGCTGCCTGGCTGCCGTGCGGGACCGTGATGAGAAAGGAGACCAGAATGGAAGCAGTGACAGATCACAGAGTCACACATGGAGGATCTGTGATTTCATCACAGTATGGAGTCGGGTGTAGGAGGAACCCTTTGAAATGTTAAACAGAGGCGTCATGGTGCAGTATGTGCTTTAGAAAAATCAGTCTGCTGCTTATGTGAAAACTAAATGGGAGGGAGGATGACGGTGGAGGCAGAGTGTAGTAAGGGGATGATTCAGTCCAGGTGTCAGTAGCCTGCATAGACAAGAAGTAAATGGATTCAAGAGGGAAAACAAAGGGTGAATCCTGGAAAGAGATTGGAAGTGGATGGAGGGCGGAGAAGGGAAGACAGCTGAGTGGACAGTGGGAGACAGCCAAAGGGAGAGCGGCCAGTTCTAAAGAGGGTAGAGTGATAAAGAAGCCAGCAAGGTTTCTGGGATGGAGGCTTGAAAGATGAGTGAGTGTTCCCAAACTGACTAGGATGGACAAGGGAAAGAAGAGGAGGAGGAAGGAAGGCATTCCTTGGAGAGGACTCAGCCTGACAAGGCTCCAAGACAAAAACTAGTATTGTTCCGGACATTGCATTGATCATTGTAGACTTATAATAAATGATTGGTGAATGTTTTGGTGAGCCTTAGATAGGGAAAGCATACAAGGTGTGACAATTAAGTTTGCAAACTTATTGCAACAATGTTGCAAACCTTTTTTAATATCAGAGGGATTATTCATTGTGAATTTGTACCAAATGGACGAACAAGTTAACTAAGTTTACTATTTGGAAGTGCTGAAAAGGCTGCGTGAAAAAGTTAGACGGCCTGAACTTTTCACCAACAATTCATGGCTTTTGCATCACGACAGTGCACTAGCTCACACGGCACTGTCTGTGAGAGAGTTTTTGGCCAGTAAACAACTGTATTGGAACACCCTCCCTACTCGCCTATCTGGCCCCCAATGACTTCTTTCTTTACCCAAAGATAAAGGAAATATTGAAAGGAAGGCATTTTGATGACATTCAGGACATCAAGGGTAATATGACAACAGCTCTGATGGTCATTCCAGAAAAAGAGTTCAAAATTGCTTTGAAGGGTGGACTGTGGCTGGCATCAAACAAAATGAGTTTTATTTAACTCATAGCAAGAAAAAAATGTCTACCTATGGAGTTGTGAGGAGGAGAAAGGCGGTGCTTAGTGTGGATTTGGGCTTGTGTTGGCTGATGCTAAGGCTTTAGGGAAGTAAGGACCCCAGTTATCTTTTGGGTGTTGTCAGGAAGAGGGATCAATTTGGTGTCTTGGTAATTTTTACCTAGGAGGTGAGAAGATTGAATAGGGACTAGATGGTCATGGGTCAAGAAGCAAATCTTGGAAGTGGGGGTAGTTATTTTGTGGTGCCAAAGGGTCTTTTCTCTGTCTTGACATGATTGTGGATTGTTTCCAATTCAAGATAATCTTAGTCCATTATAACCATTTTTAGTGTCCATTTTTTTTCAGCAATCCTATATATTAATAGTAGACTAAGTGGCCTGTCTATAATCAGACTTAACCACGGGTTATTATTGCTTCCAAATGGTTCTTCCATGGCCACAACGTGACCGTGTCTGAGAATTGTTTGTATTCTGCCAAAGTTGTTTATGCTGAGCCACAAACCCTCAGGCACTACAGCCTGGCTATTAACTGTCTGGATGCGAGCTCCCTTTATTCTTCCTTTCTGTTTTTCCTTTCCTTTCATTTGTCTCCTCTCTCTCCCTCTAGTTATTTCATAGTAACTAGCTAACTTCTTCCCTTTGAAGAATAATTCCATGATCCTGTTCTTCTCTGAGGAGTGTTAGCACAGGGAAGGTTTTCAGATCTGGACAGACCTAGTCTTGAATCCCAGATCAGCCACGAACAGCTATTTGACTTTGGACAAATCACTTTCTCTTTTTGGCCTAGGCTTCCTCCTCTATAAAATATGCTAATGTCAACCACCTTGCAGGGTGTTTTGAAACTCAGAGATAAATTACATAAAGTGTTTGACACACTGCAGTCCAATTTCAATAGTGACCACTATTAAAATGCCATAAATATTTCTCGAATGTTAATTTGCTGATTTTATAATTTCTAACAGCAACAAAAATACTTTTTGTTAAATAAACTATTAGGTTTTAGAAGGTCACAGAAGATGGGCAAGACCAGACTTTCTGAATGTGACTGTTGGGCGTTAGTCGTATGAGGACACTTGCTATTGTTACTTTTTAAAAAAATAGATAACATTGTGCTATTCATTTTACTCATTAAAAAATGCAAGACCATTTTAAGCTCTCAATGGTTCATTACCTGATACAACTTCGTGAATACAGGCCAGGTTGCTGTATTTATAGAATATGCAGAAAAAATGACTAATTAGGACCGTAAAGAATGAAAGATATAAAAAGACTATTTTTATTATGTGGGTAGAAAAGGTCTTGTAAAACATTTCCATTTGAAGGTTTACTTATTTTACAAGGCCAAGATTAGGGTTAAATTACAGAAGGAATAGATACCAAAATTAGCTCTGTATTGTGGGTGGTTTTTGTTTTCATTTTTGTGTTTTTCTACATTTTCCCAGATTTTCTACAGAACATTACACTAATGAGCAGAAAAAGTGACTTGGCAGAACCAGAAATTAGGAAAAAATCATTTTATTTAGTCTTCTAAGAACCCTGTTTGTTTTTCCTGAAGTTACTGGGCTTTTCAGCTATGGTTCCCAAAATCTTGAAACAGTGTGTGTGTGTGTGTGTGTGTGTGTGTGTGTGTGTGTGTGTGTGTACGTACGCATATGCATGTGCATATGTCTCATAAAATATCCTTAGGCATGTGCTAGACATTAAATAGTCTTAGAGATTGTACTTCATAGTTACCTCAAATGTGTGAATAATGGAAGCTGGAATGGTCCTTTACAGATAGTTGGGGTGTTGCTGAGTTAGTGAAATCTACTTTACTGTGTCTCTACTTGTTTTATATGGACTTTAATAACTCTATTCTAGGAGAAATACAATTGAAAAGAATCTGATAATGAAAAAAGTTATTGCAAATGACTCACTAT
>NW_017731405.1:3230241-3235841 GCF_001890085.2 Hipposideros armiger | reverse complement strand
CAACGATGGTGCCAACTTGGGCCAGTGAAGCAACGTCCTGCACAACTAGACTGAAGAACAAACGACAGCAACTTGTCTGTTCCCCTTCTCCCAATTCCCCAGCACTGTTCCCATCCCCCCAATTCCCCAATTAAAAAAAAAAAAGTCTCCTTTAAAAAAAAAAAAAGAACAATCAAAGTAGGACCATTTGGGAGACTTAAAATAATTGTGAAAAACAAAACATAATAAACATATTGTTTCTTTTGTTTTCCAGATATTTTATCCAGAAACAACAGATGTCTATGACCGGAAAAACATACCAAGAATGATTTATTGCATTCATGCACTGAGGTGGGAAAATACAACTCAAAGTCTAGGAAATAAATTTAAATAAAGCTACAATTTTAATTTTAAAAGAGAACTTAAAGTATTTTAGTAATTCTGAATAACTTTTTATTAGATTGAGCTATTTTGAATTTGTTGGTACAAAATTAAAATAATCGTTGCATAAAAACAGTACTTGAACTTGAAAAATATTTTTCTGATTTTTTTATCTAATTCAAAATAGAAAAACAGAAAATGAATAAGAGACCTATAAGTATGATAAGGAGAAAATTTAAGTTGAAACTTCTAGGGATCTCATAGTAATG
Organism: Hipposideros armiger; assembly: GCF_001890085.2. Taxonomy (NCBI): domain Eukaryota; kingdom Metazoa; phylum Chordata; class Mammalia; order Chiroptera; family Hipposideridae; genus Hipposideros; species Hipposideros armiger. The sequence continues at coordinate 3,235,212 of NW_017731405.1, read as the reverse complement.
TGCTACAATCCTTGAGTTATGATCTAGTTTCTAGTTTACACATATAGCTAAACTATATCAAATGAACAGCTTTAGTGGTCATAATTTTGGTTTTGATACTCTTAAAATTATCCGTTCAGTTCAATTCTTATCACAGTTTAATAAAATTCAGTGCTTTTGTTTCTTCAATAGAACTTGTACCCTAAGGATAAAAAAAGAAACTTAGAAGTTGCTTTAAATTAGAGCAAGATACAGTCATTGTTTTAAAGCAATTGTTTGATAACTTAATTTTTGAAAATGTTGAAATTCTGCTAGTTCACAGATCATTTCTTAATGGCCGGGAAGAATGTAATTTTTAGATGGTAACATAGATGAGTTTTAGAATCCAGTTCGTGGTGGTTGTCTTGCATGCATGCAGGTAATGGCTGAAAGACTTCATGTCTAATTAAATTTTAAATTTCTTGTAGAACATCTGCCTTGTGTTTATATCACTCGAAGTCATTTTCCTGGCAGAATCTTCTGCCTAGAGGTTTATATTAACTTCTTCCTGGCTCTTTTCCTCTCCAAAGGAAGAGGTTTCTGTAATAATTCACTGCAATTCTGGCCTGCTAGAGAAGAATTTTGATTATGTCATATAATTTGACCCCCCCCCCCGCAATCAGTACTTATGAGGTTTCTTTGGAAGATGACAGTTGCTAGAAATATAGACCAAATATAGGTGATTTTCTATGATTTCTTTTTATTCTAATAATTTAGAACAACTGGAAAAACACACACACACACACACACACACACACACACACACACATACATGCCTGCCTTCATGTATGTGGCTAGTGTATCATTATGCCAGCAGGTTTTCTAAAAGCTTTTTGTACCAAAGTGCTTATTTTGAGGGATATTTTTAATGTGTTGCCCAACATTCTTCGTCAAATATTTTTCAGTGCTTCAAATGATCACTTAACACAATGGTTAAAGCCAGTTTTGGTGACCTGCTAAGCCAGCCGCCATTAGTTAATGTTATTATCATATCCATGCTTCATCGAGCTAATCTGCAAATCCGTAGCATGCTCATGGGATGTCTTGTATAAGCCTAAATTGATTTCCTGAAGTGGACACCTGGGGCATTACTGTTAAGCAGCTTATAAAGAAATGGTGTGCGAAGTTCCTTTCTGGTGATGTCACTGTTCTTGTACAGCAGCTTATATTGTAGAATTGCACTGAGGGTAACTGTGTTTGCCATAGTTTTAACAATGGCTTGAACAGTGTGGTAAACAAAGAAAAGGCAACTTCTTGCTTATTATTGCCAATCGTATGAACATTATTGGTGTTCTCATCCCTATTACTGTTACTCATCCTGGAACAGGCTCCAGCCTGTCGTTTACCAGCTCTGACCTCAAGCAGTATTTACTTAATAAACAGCATCCCCTGGGAGAACCTCTTTCACATTTCTCTGTTCTAAACTTAATGTCTGGCTGCTTCTTGATAGTAATTCAGAAGTCTCAAGGGTATCTAAAGTTTTTTCTATCAAAGCTTCTTCCTGCGCTGGNTTGTTTTATATGGACTTTAATAACTCTATTCTAGGAGAAATACAATTGAAAAGAATCTGATAATGAAAAAAGTTATTGCAAATGACTCACTATTTGTGTGGTTCCTTTTTTCTCCCCCCTCCCACCGCAACACCATCCTCACATTAGAAGTCCGGCCTTCATTTTCGACATACAGATAATACCGTCCAGTGGTTAAGAGCCATGGAGTCTATTGGTCTACCCAAGGTAAGCCTTCAAGTACTGGAATCCGATCTAGGAAACCAAAAGGGGGCAGAGTACAAATTCCTCATTATGTGACATGGTTGGGCACACAGGATATGTTAATGCAAAAGATTGCCTTATTGCTTCAGGAATGAGAAAAATGAGGACCCAACAGGAACATGGAAAGGCCTATGCGAAGTAATATATGGCAAGAATGAAGTGTGCATATAGGTCGAGAGCAGCCAGGTAAAATATGTATAAAGTAGACAAGGTCAGAAGAAGCTTTCGCTGGTAGATAGTTGATTTAAAATAGCCCCCTCCCCTTTTTTTATTGCTACTTATACTTAAGATTCCAAATCTCATTGTAGCACTATGTATTCTATCATTATAGATTATTATAAATTTTTTAAAATAAATTATTATTATAAATTATTCCATCACTTTAAATTTTAAAGGCCAGGGGTTTAGAGCTCTTACTCCTGAAATAGATCTTCCAAATAAAACTCAGCAAATATTCAGAGCTTGTTAAATTCAAAGGCGAGGCACACTTAAGCTTGTGTGACAGACAGGCAAGTAGGGGAAATGAGGAAATAATTACTTTTGATAGAAATTGTAGAGCTATTTCTTAAACTTCTTACTTTGAAATTATAGAATCACAGGAAGTTGCAAAAATAGTTCAACAATGTGTAGTCTTCATCCATTTTTCCCCAGTGGTGACACCTCATAACTGTAGTACAATCATAAATTGACATTGGTATATTAATGTTAACTAGACTACAAACTTTATTCAGTTTTCACCATTTTTATAAGCATTCATTTGTGTGTATCTGGTACAGTTCCATGCAGTTTTATCCCATGAACAGATCTGTGTGACCACCACCACCATCAAGGCACAGGCATCGCAGAGGAGCGGGTCTTTATATTGCATCCCTCGCCTAGCCCGGTCCCCATGCCACCACTATTTGGTTCTCCATCTCTATAATTCTGTCATTTTGACAGTGTTTTATAGACATGGAATCATGTGGTAGGTTACCTTTAGCAATTGACTTTTTTTCAGTAAGCATAATGCCCTCAGGATCCATCAGGTTTTTGTATGTATCTATAGTTCATGCCTTCATATTGCTTCGTATGTACAGCTGATTTAAAGAAATTATTTGGGAGTGGTCCAGCTTAAAGGTAGGGGATATACTTCTGACTAATTAAGACCTGTGTTGTTGTTATTATTACTAATCCAGGTTTGCAGTTAAAAACACAAACTGCAACAAAAACAAAACAATTCCTTAATGTAAATTATGAATGCCTATTTTTAATATATTTTTGCTGATACCTGTTCTAGCTCAGCTTATTTTACGTCAAAATACTCAATATTGGTTTATTCTGCCATTTTTAATCCCTTTCCCTCTCCTAAAATGCCCAGAACATTAAATGTTGTTCCCTTCTGGGAACTAGTTATACTACAGAATTCATATTTCTAGATTTTGATTTCACAAGTACTGACTAGGGCTGGGTGGTAAACAGGTTAATACATAAATTTTAATAGGACTTTTCTGTAGGAGACAACAAATTTAGATTAGAATGACTTCATTATGTTTGATAGATTTAATATAAACCGTTTCCAATTGTGTGCATGTTGGGCCAGGTTTCCCTTAATTTTAAGACAAACACAAGTGATCCTTAGAGCAGATTCTATTTTAACACTGATTTTTATTATGAAGTCATTGATAAATTACATTGCAGGACGAGAAACCAACAGTGTACTGAATTGATTGATGTACTTGCTATTAATGCCTTCATTTATCCATATTAAGCTCCTACTCTATGCTCAACGTCATGCTAGGTGCTGGGAATACGGTGCTGAAAAAAATATTCTGGTGAACTATAAATTGATCCCACTTCCTTGTTAAAAGAAGACACATTCATAATGATTTTCCAGAAGAAATATAAATATAAAGATTTTTTGTTTAAAGAAAAGGGAGGGGACATTTTTGTCCTCTACTTATATATAGAACTTAAAACCTAGTTACATTCTTCTGAATTGGGAATCCTCTTCTAATTGATACTTTAGCAGCAAATGTGTTAAAGTTGAAAGACTTTTGAAATTTCCTAGGCTACAGACATTTCTTTAAGGGTTCAGTGGCTATGACTTTATATCTCAAGAAACTGCTTCTTGTTTTTCTCAGCTTTTTCCAATGTCCAACAGAAAATTGGATTTGAGTATCAAATACTACCATGATTTAATTTTTATGTCAAATTTTATAACATATTTACTGAAAGCAAATAATTCCAATATGCTTATCTTAATCTTAGAAGCTTTGAGCCTAATTATTCATTTTTTGGTGCATAGGAACAGATAAGTTTGGTATCCCATTCTGAAATCTATTATTAGTCTTTTAGTTTCAAGCTTAAGAGTAGTTTAAATGGGTATTAAAAGCCTTAATGTTCAGAACTTTCAGTCTAGTAACTTCATATTTAGGTGTTTATCCAAAAGAGGTAATCAGGTGCTCAGAAAATGCAGGGATGTTCATTGCAGTGACTTACTATAGGGAGAAAATTGGGGGCAAAAAAATGTTCAGCCATGGGGAACTGGTTAAATTATTTCAAAAATGTGAATCATGCATTCATTAGAAATAATGTTCTTGTAGAATAATGAAGGGGATAAGACAGTAGTCATGTTCTGTTAAGTGTGTTTTAAACAGGTTTACAGTATGTACAATTTTGTTTTTAAACACACACATACAAAACATAAAAAATATCAGAGACGTAATACAGAAAAAAAACTGGAAGGAAATATACCAAAATGCTAATGGTAACAATCTGGAGGTGGGATTATAGGTATTTTTCCATCATACTTTATTTTCCAGATTGTAATCAGTGAAATCTATTACTTTAAGGAGAAAAAAATATCCATGTGTATGTGTGTACACACGTGTTTACAGAACTGTATAGCCAAGTTCTTAACAATGTAAGAAAATTCTGTAAGAAGAATACCCTTCTCAAGCCAGCAGACCACTGAACAGTCAGTCACAAGAGTGAATCTGCTGTAGAAAGCCTTGTGTAATGAAACCACCACCGAGCTATGTGGGTGCAGCCTTTTTGGAGTAGTGGGCTGGGAACCCCCTCCCCTCTCTTGAGCCACTAGGAGGCGCCCATTGTCAGCCAAAGGGCCAGATGCACTGATTGGTCCTTTACAGCAAGATGAAGCAATAACTGAGAGGTTTCTCTATATTTAAATAAACACAGA
>NW_017731405.1:3213300-3221691 GCF_001890085.2 Hipposideros armiger | reverse complement strand
AAAAAAATCATTTGCAATAAGAAAGGATGCCATCCACTGAACAGACATTTAAACAACTCCTAGCAGAAAGCAAACAGATAGGATTGGATGGACTGAGAAACAAGACAGGAAAAGACCACAGCCCGGAAACCACTGAGAGATGCAACAGAACTGGGAGGTGTCACAGAGCTTGCTCCAAAGAGCCAAAAAAGGAGAGCCTCAAAGCCAGCAGAACAGGGCTCAGACCAGCAGAGCCTTCTGATGCTTCCCTAAAGCAGCAAGTATAGGTGCTGAAGGCAAGGTAGCATGCCAGCACCCAAGACAGCTGATGACCCCAGGAAGGCACAGGGAGCCCCAATCTAAGAAGGCAAGACACTGGACACCCTCGTGACTTCAGCCCCGTTGTTCCCCCACAGTTTCCTTTAAGGCGTCTTACTGTCATGGGAACCTGTGATCAACAGTGACAAACAGCAAATCTGAAACCCCAAGAGGAACCCCAAATCTAGAAATGCTAGATATTTGAGGGAAACCAACACTATGAAAGAGGCATTAGATTCAATAAACAGAACCAACACCCAAGGAACAAATTAAAATATTAAAATGTAGGCAGTTGGTGGTTTATTCAATTTATGTATTTAATAATTTTGAACACTCATGTACAACAAAACCAAAGATAAAACTAAGAGAGGAAAATTGGATATAGATTAAATTAGAAGAGAAACTAATAAAATGTATATTTAAAGTTTTGGTACATAATATGAAAATAAAAGCTAGGCCATCTCAACATTGTATAGGTGGGGAAATAGAAGTGGAAATATATTAAAGATAATAGATGTTCGTTAGTTTAGGCTTTGATACAAGAATATAAGTTTAAAGTATGTTAAAACCTTAGCAGAATATTAATGGCAGTAATACATATTATAAATATAACACATTAAATACTTGAAATAGTTATAGATATAAAATTTGTGTTAGAAGACATTTTATGGGTGTCTCCTATTTAAATTTTACTGTCACATTTTCAATGTTTCTGCCATTGAATTACTTTTATAGTTTTTTGTAGATTAGTTCAGGTATAATTTTTAATTTACTTGTAAAAAGAGAAGCGGAAAATGCAAATCAGGTATTATGAAAGAAGTTGAAATGGTACAATGGTACATTTTTTATTCCTTATAGATCTATTTTCACTTCTTAAAGTGTGGCTTGATTTTATTTTCTTAGAATTCTTCGCAGCTTTACCGTGCCTATCTGTTTAATTCTGTTGAATTTTGTAGTTCTCTACTAGAAAGGGAAAGTAGAGAGGTTGACATCTCATTTGTTCTACATGACATGAGCTCCCTTTTAAGTGGAATATTTTCCCCATGTAGTAATGAGTTGAAAAGTGGTTCATAAAACATTATGGTTTTGAAACTGTCAGCGTACTAGCTTTGATTATAATGACTTGTTTGGCATGAACCTTTAGCAGTAAAGTCTTTAGGGGCTATGTAAATAGCTTTATATCCCTGATAATCTCTAAAGATCTAGGATTTGAAGTACACAATGTATTCTGTCTTTCTGGCTTTGAATTATGAATACATAATGTCTATTTTACATTGAAGACTGTTCAGAGTCAAATATGTTTTCCTCTGTGGATAAGATATGAATATCATATTGGAATTTAGTACTAAAATTACTGTATGGTTACATGTCATTTGTTCTTTGTCCTTTGGTTGTGGTTTTGTGGGGAAAGGGGTGGGAAACCAAAGGAAGATAAATCACCCCAAAATCTATCTTTTTTTTTATTATTCTTTCTTTTATTTGACAAACATTTATTATCTGCTATGAACCAAGCATTGTACTGGGCAATAAAAGAGATAAAAACAAAACAAAAACCCAAAACTAAATACCTACAACAGGATACAATATAATATATATCTTCTTTATTACAAAGGCAATAATGATACTAATAATTACTACTGATATAATGGTTTCAAGTTCATGACACAATCAATCTTTAAAGTTCAAAAATTCATTAGTAGCATTTCCTGGAAGAAATGGAAATGGCCAATATGTGCATGAAAAATGTTTACCCTCACAACTAACCAAAGGAAATGGAGATTTAAGTAACATTTTTGGCCATCAGATTGGCAAGGTTTTCATCGACAGTGTCCTGTGGCAATAAGGAGACAAAAAAAATGCCATTCTCATGTATTGGTGGTAGAGTGGGGACCATGCCCATCAGCAGTTCTTAGATTCAGCTAAATATTTAGACTCTGACACCTGCCATAAGCCACTTTTGGCACTCATTGCTCAGAAGGACAGACATAGCCTGGAAACCCAGCCTATTGGCAGGACAGCATCACATAAGTGCTCTTCTTTGGGCCTTAATGGCACTCAACATAATTGTCACTCAGCCATCTGGAAGCTGTTCCCTTTAGTACCTCAGGTGACAACTTGGGTGCTAAGGAGTAAGTCTCATATTGGTGGGTGCAAGAGCCTCCCTGTCTTAGAGCCTCAGCCAGTATCCATTGTAACAGCCGCACAGCATGGCTTCCCAGTTCCCTGCAGGGAGCGTGCCAGCTATAAGAGTCACTGAACTCAGGAACACCTAAAAATGCTGTGCCTATTAGATATTTATAAAGCCTTCAAGTCAAAATGCAATTTATCGATCGGAGGTTATTTTTCTCCTAAGCAACGATGGTTAGTAATCCAGTTGTTATTATACCTTTATCAGGTTCCTAGAGGAACAGAGCTAGAAAGTTAACTAAAGGTGAGATTCTCTCACAAAAAGGAAAGCGGTTTTCTTAACCTTTTATTCACAAAGCTTAAATGAGTATAATCTCTTTTTAAGAACACAATTTAACGGTATATTGGAAGCTTTGATTGTATGTGTACGCTTTCAATCTGGCAGGTTTTTTTTTAAGAATTTATAGTAACAAAAAGGTATATGCACAAAGATGTATTCTCTATATATAATATTCACTGCCATCCTGAACATTTAGTGACCGTCTAAATGCTCAGCAATTGGTTAAGTAAATTATAATATGTTCATATATCATAGAATACTTTTCTAAATGATTGTTTTGAATGATAAGGAATGTTAATTTCAATGCATGCTATTTACATTGAATAGTCAGACTTTTAAGAGTTTGTTTAATACCATTAAGAAGGCTTGATCTTGAACTCCTTTATTGAAGTTTTATGTATTTTATAAACTACACGGATCCATCTCACATGTGCATCACAAGTGATAATTTTGAAATATTTCAAGCCATCAAAATCATTCTCAGTTCATTTTCCCATATATGTATTTTCTAATTTCTAATTACAATCTCACAGATTATAAACCTATCAAAATCCGTAATAAAGTGAATACGCAATTTTTTAGTTGGTCTGTAGAATTAATCTTGGGGGCTGGGGAGGTTAGGATAAATATGGGACAGAAACGATGGCTCAGTGATTAAGTGGGAAAAGCCACATAACCATATATTTTAATCTTTGGTAGAATGCAGATGCCAGCTCTCAGCTCCTTTTGTCAGGTTATGACAAATTACTTCATTACTTCCTAAGGGATTTTTAAAGAAATATACAACTTTCTCTCCATCTTCCACTTAGTAATAATGCTTACATCAGTGTTTATCTTTAACATCGCCCCATCCATCCATAGTCTTGCCACTGTATTTATTGGTTCAGAATGTGTAAAACAAATATTTCCTCAAGGAGTGGATGGTACTTGGAGGAATATTGAAAAGGAAAATATAATAATTTGACCTGCACTTTCAACAAAATAAGAATCATGTAAGGAATATCCAAGGAAATGCTTACTGCATTTATTAAATGTTTTGAATCAGTTGTACTTCTTATTCTTCCTGCACATGGATGGTGGAGAGTTAGTTGACTCTACAGAAGTGCCATGTGCTGCACAATACCAGGCTTTGAGACACTGGGGTTTAGTCCCCATCCCACCAGGGACCATGTTACCTCAGGACCCAAATTCCTCATCTACAAAATGAATAGATTACATGAGATAATCTCTTAGGTTTTTCTCAACTAAAAAAGCCCTTAAGATTTAAGCTATTTCTAGCTCTCATATTTATGATGATAAAGTTTCTGATAATTGTATGTTTTATCTTTCAGTCTGTATCTCTTCAAACTAGGAATAGCACCTCAGATTCAGGATTTGTTGGGCAAAGTAAATTTCACAGGTAACGCTGTTTATCTTTATAATTTTTACAATGTAGTTACCAAGGAAATGGGCCAATATGTTTTTTTTATCCCAATATTTTTTATTCCCTTTTTTCCTCTATATTGATCAGAGGAGAAAAGTTATTATTTTGTTTGTACTCAACCAGGTTTGCTTTTCCCCGCATCTATGAAATGTGAAACAGCTTCTTCCTAAAGTTCTTGTTTAGAAATGGCTCCACCTTTTTGCTGAAGACATGTCTTTCTTTTCTTTCTTTTTTTAATAATGGCATGGCACTTTTTATTTTCTTTCATCCATAAAATAAGCCCTGCATATTTGGGAAAAGGACCCTAGGATTAAGACATTTCTTATTTTTTTTTAAGATTTTTATTGGGGAATTGGGGGAAGGGCAACAGACAAGTTGCTGTCCTTTTGTTCTTCAGTCTAATTGTGGAGGACGTTGCTTCACTGGCCCAAGTTGGCACCATCATTGCGCTCTTCCCAGGCGAGGCAGATCAGNACTGAATTTTTAATTATGTGCCTGGCACTGTTCAAAGTACCTTATAGGTGTAATCTCATTTGATCCTCACAATATACCTGTGTGGTAGGTACTGTTATTAATCACATTTTATAGCCAGAGTAACTGAGGCACAGAGAGGCTGCCCAAGGTCACACAGCTAGTGAATGGCAGAGTTGAGATTGCATACCAGGCTATGACACCAGAAACTGTACTGTTGTTACTGACTCAGCCAGTCATTGTCCTCAGAAGAGAGTCAAGTATTTCCTTACTAATAAGAAAATAAAAAGAACAGTGGCATCAGACTTGAACTTCAGCGCAGCTGTTATATTTAGGATGTTTTAAAATGCAGAGTCATGGAACTTAGAACTGAGAGGACCTTGGGAAGTTTCATTTCATAGATGAGGGACTGAAAGCTTGGGTTATGTGACTTACTCAGAGTCACACATCCAGATATTGCCAGTCTTGGGGCCAGGACATAGGGCATCTCATTCTAGTCCTGTGATCTTTCTGGTCAACCTTGAGCCTTTCATTTACAAACATTCATCTCACATGTTACAGCATACAATGAACTGCACATGATGTGCTCCAGAAAAGCTGAAATAAATTCAGCTCTTGCCTTTTAAGTTTGCATTTCATTATTATAGAACCTTTTAATGTATATATTGAAAGTCTAGAGAAAACCCTACTACTATTTTTTTTTTTTTACGTTCTTGCTTTTTGGACTTAAATTGATATTATTTGTATAAACAGGAGCATATGGGCCAGGGAGACTAAGGTACCTTAGGACAACCCCTCTGTAGCTGGCCTCACTCAGCAATACAAGTGCGCCACTGTACTTTGGTGTGGCAAGAGGCTCTCTGTTTCACACCAAGTGCTTTCATATACATGGGAAGCAATGGTGACATTAATTCCACAGCTTTCTTTGGAACGCTCTCAACCTTTTGTGTTGGCTCTTAGGCACTACAGGTACTTAATTAGGTCAGTGTTAAAGAGCTACAAGAAATTGGTGTTTTATAATATAGACTAGGATGGGGGTTTTTGGGTTTTTTTTGTAAGAGTAAGACTGGATTTCCTATATGCTTCAGGTAATGAATGGCTCATTTGAATGTAAATGGAGCAGACTGCTATTGCGGATTCTTTGCAGCAATCTGCTTGAAAGTACCTCCCATACAGAGATTTGGTATAAAACTTCTCTTAACACTGTAAAAACCAATCTTTTTAAAGCTAATAGTTTAAACAACCTTAACATCAGAAACAATGTTGAAAATTGAAGCCATATAAAATATATACATTAACATTTTTTTTAATTTTGGTGAAAATATGTATATGCACATGAAATTTCTACCTGATCCATACTACCTTAAGAAAACCTGATTTAAAATAAATTTAAAAGAAAACACTTCCATCCAGAAGTGGTAACTTCTCAGCACCACCTAGTGGTAACTTTTAATTAAGCCAGAATATTTGCATATCGTGAGATTTATATAATTGGAAATAGTCCTAATATCTTTAGTACCAAAGGGAAAAATCAACACTTTAGTTTAGTAAATTGTTTTAGTTCACTTTACCAAAAAAACCTGTTTTGTGACAGATTAAGTACCTTTAAGGACAGCATGTAGAGAAAAAAATATTTTTTATATAGTAGATATTCCATAAATAGTAATTAAATAAATGACTGGATAAACAAAAAAGATAATGTAGAAACAATTGTGTCAAGGTCACTAAGTACAGTTGTCTTACTCCCTTTTCTAAACTGATATGAAATTACTAAAGTAGTAATTAAAAAAAAAANGGATGTTCTCAAGCTCAGACATCATGAATGAGCACAGCAGCCCCGAAGGAACTCCCCAAGCTTTGCCTCCTATAGAGATACCTCAGGAATGGGCGGCCTCATTCTTTTTTTCAAAGAAATGTTTGTTATCTTTTTCTTATTTAAAATAAAAAATAAAATACACTCATTGTGGAAAAAACTGGAAAATTCAGAAAGAATATCAAAGGAAAAGCTAAAGTATTACCCATTATCTCAACACCAAGGGAAACCACTGTTTCTGACTGGGTGTCTTTGGACTTAAAATGTGTATATGGCATGTTTTCTTTTTGTGGCTTCATTTGGAATGTTTTACCATCTGTGCAATGAAGAGAAACCAGTTCAAGGAGTGAGAGCCTTGCTACTGAGTTTAATCCTACTGATTTTTTTTACTGTCTAGAGGCCATTTATACAAAAAAAGAGCCCTTTTGCATGCTGTTTATTGCTCAATATGTTAAACAACTGTTAAATGTTTAAACATTAGTTATAAAATTGAATCCCTTTAAACAATTAAATTTAGTAGAACTGATTTTTTTAACACTTCAAATACCCGAAAGCATAGTGAAATGCCCAGATGCATCATTACAAGCTTACAACACTTAAACTTCTTCGAAAAGCTCCATACTACAGCTTCCACTCGTTTCATTATTTATACACTAATTTTGACTCCTCCTAGGACTTTAATATTTTGATAACTACCCAGAGTCGACATGATCTTATGGGCACCAGAAACAAAGGAACACCCCTGCAAGCCTGTCCATGTTGCAGTTCTGATTTCTGACCAATCAGTTGTTGGTCAGAACATGGTGCCAGTGTGCAGGAGAGTCAGACAGGTCCTGGCTGCTGGGCATCAGGCTGAGCTTTACTTGTGAAATCAATCAGACCTTTTTTTACTTTTCAGTATATGGCTTTCAGGTAGGTTCTTATTTATAACCTGGCCCCCGCTCCCACCCCATCCCCTATCACCCAGAAATGATTTACTTCTACATCTCTTTGGCCAGTGTTACATAACCCGTTGTCCTGTCATAATGATGTATTGATCTGATCTGTTAACATTATTAAAAGCTTATGTATGCCTTTTGACTATTTTCTTGAAATTAGTTGGGCTTTCTAGAGGTTTCTCCCAGAGGAGATGAGGGATTGACTCTACCTAATGCTATTTGGGCCATTTGGCTGATTTATCATCTCAGATCATGTTTCTGGATCCTCTCTCTGCTTGACTATTGAGTGTGACCATCATTGCCAGACCCTCTTCCCACCTGACTGTTTTTGTCGCTACCTGTGTTCCTCAGTCCTTCCTTATCTTCATGCACTTGGGTTTTTAGGACTATTTGGCTTACTCAGAGTTCCTGGTCTTTATTCTTTCGTGTAGCATATGTAGAATAGATAGGGTAGAAACAAGTGCATATTCTAGACTATAGACAATTACAGAAAAAGAAAGCACCTGGATTTTGATAATACAGTACTTCCCAACTTGTTAAAATCAGTACATATAATTATACACGTCTTATTTTCTCTCTCTTTGTATTACAACCTCCTTTATACCATTCTTTTTTTGGTCATTGTTTTGAACTCCTGGCCTTTCACAGACTTAACCAAAATGAGTTCTTTTCTGATGGAGCAGATTGATTTAGTTTGGTCAGTGGGAGCTCTTTATGGCAGCTCCTCTGTCCTTGGAGCATTGTCCCTGACATTCTTTAAAATATCCTTGCTTTGTTGTCACAACAGAATGTTCCAGTCCTGTTCTGATTATTCCTGCTTTGTTACATGGCATCAACTACTCTCCAAGGAATACTTTTAGAGTCATATATTCGTGATGATGTTTCTCATTTAATAGATTGGGGTTCTGGATTCTGCTCTTCTTACTGTATAAAGTTTATTTGACCAGTAAGTTTCTACTACACTGACAACAGCAAGCTAAAG
>NW_017731405.1:3189052-3205175 GCF_001890085.2 Hipposideros armiger | reverse complement strand
TTGTGGAGGACGTTGCTTCACTGGCCCAAGTTGGCACCATCATTGCGCTCTTCCCAGGCGAGGCAGATCAGTCGCCGGCCTCGGGATGGCCGCTCATGCTGGCTGCCAGCCACACATGGTAGCTTATGGCAGCCCACTGCAACAGGGGCTGCAGCCTATACCGTTGCCGGCAACTCATGGCAGCCCAGCTCCAGGTCGAGCTGGGACTCACCATCTTAGCTGTAGAGGACAGGGTCACTGGCCCTCATGTGGGATCCGAACCGGGGCCCTGCTGCTCAGAACTGGCGTCCCAAGCCAGCTCTTAACCAACACGCCAGTCGGCCGGCCCAAGACATTTCTTGATATAAATATACTCATTCTGTCTCCATTACTGTGGCTTTCTTTGATTTGTTGTTCTTTTTCAGAGGAGGAAATCAGTAATATGAGAAAGGAGCTTGAGAAATACGGAATACAGATGCCGTCTTTCAGCAAAATAGGTGGTATTCTGGCCAATGAACTATCTGTGGATGAAGCTGCATGTAAGTCTATTTAAAATTTGAACATGCCATTGACACGAAACTTACCTATACTTTATTTGTTGATTCTGGGTACAAGAAACAGAATATTTAGAAGATAATGTAAGCCCCCTGTGAAAGCTTTTATTATATGTATTGTAGATGGTTAATTTGAGCCACTTTAAACATCTACACGTGCAATGAAAATTAAGAGGTTCCAGAAATACCTTCATTCTCCAAAATATTTCTCTACTTTCCACATCTTTAGATTTTAGTGGTAAGGTACATTGCTGTATTGTCTTTTAGTGTTTCAAGTTAAATTGCAGGCATCTCTTGGAAACAGCCTGGTACTTTAGAGTTTTGTGTTCCTTTTCAAACACCTAGGCAGTTGACATAGTGCTTGGTTCATTTAAGCCATTCAGTGCAGTTTGAATAAATGAATAGGGATTATGTAACAGATGCTGAGACAGGACCCAATATAGACGGGCAGGTGGAGAGGTTGTCAGAGGCGTGCTCTGTGATGTGTCAGAGGTCTCTTTTGGTATGCTTACTGGGAGCCAAAGAAGTAACAGTGCTTACGGTTATGCAGTGACAATGCATGTTTTCTTTTGCTAATAAGAATCTGTCCATGTTGTCTTTTGCTAAAAAAAATCTTTTCTTTTTTCTCTTCTCAGTGCATGCTGCAGTTATAGCCATTAATGAAGCTATTGAAAAAGGAATAGCAGAGCAGACCATTATAACTCTAAGAAACCCAAATGCAGTTTTAACTTTAGTGAACGAAAACCTTGCACAAGACTATCAGAAGGAGCTCTGGAAAGCCAAAAAGGCAAAAGAGGAAAACGCAAGACTGAAGGTATTTAATTAGATTCTCATTAATAGATACAGTTATGAATAGGTGGTGTGAAAAAGCCTTAATGTTAAAAGTGTTATTTTTAAATCGACTGACTGGTCTCTCTAGCCATAGGCAGTTGGTTTGGGTGAAATGTAAGGGTGAAAGAAGACCATGAACTATGTAAGGAAATTGTTTCCTTTTTATGATGAATATTGTAAGTTCCAAGGTTTGAAGGTCATGCCGTAAATTTATTACTTACCTGGAAGGTTTAGAAGTAGTGGCTAAAGATCTTCCCTCATTAGGGCATCACCAGCAGACCTTGGTATTGGCCGAGTTACCTTTGGATTTATTAATAGAGGTTAATAATCCAGTGTGGTGAAGTTTAAAGAGGATGTTTTTGAACCTACTCTCTCCAATATTTACCCTCATATTTGACAAAGAGCTTTTCCTCCCCAGCTAGGCAGCCTGCTCCTGATCCTAACTTCACACGCCCCACTTCCTGCCTGTCTTGGGCTACGGAAGACTTGGTCTGCACTCAGATCTCCCACTTCCTTGCCACCTTTCCTTTTTGTAAGCTCTTGCCATGTCAACTTCAGCTCCATTACCAAAAGTGACCACTTTACCTTACCACCCCTTCTCTGTGGGTGGCTCCTGCTAGCATCCGCCTGCCTTGAGATTGTCTGCTCCTCTAGCTTATGTGCTTCCTTGCTGCTGTGGTTCTCCCCTGCATCTCTCAGTGCCTCTTCCTCCTCCTTCCTCTAAATATGGGGATCCTTTAAGGTCTGTCTCTGTTCTTTCTCAATAAAGCCCATGCACTTGAAGAGATCAGCTGCCGGCTTGATCCCAGGCCCCTCTAATGTTCCTCCAGATAACTTCTCTTTGTCCCACAGGCCTTGCCACCCACCACACCGGGTGGGTGTTCATCTCTACCCTGCCCTCTCTCTCACACGTGTGCTCCTTGCTAACTTCCCTTTGGAATGATTTCCACGTTGTTTCAGAATTCTTCTTATCTCCCCTGTCATCACTGTATTCTGTTACCTTTTCTTGCTGGGCTTCCATTCATCCACCTACCTTCCCGTCTTATCACTCTTGCCTCAGCCCTGCCCCTCCTGACCTCACCTCAGAACTCCTGCAGCACCTTTCTCATGGGTCTCCCTGCTTCCTGTCATTCTCCAAGACAACCCCTCTCAGAGCTAGAGGTGGCAAAATTAATCTTTAACTACAGATCTGGTGGCATCCTACCAGAAACATCTGATTCCCTACTGCCTACTAGATTAAGTACAGGTCTTTTGCTTGGCCTTAAAAGGCCGCCAGGATACCCAGCCTACCTCCTCTTTTTTTTTTTTTTGGCTAGCACTGGACATACATACACTCTATGCTGTAGCCTGACTTGCCAATCTTTCCCACCTTTGTGACCAAATCTTGCTGTCTATGTCCTGCTCCGCTCTTCCTTTAACGTTACTCTGTTCCTCCAGGACTTCCTCAATTGTTATCTCATTTTAAAACTCTCCAACTGAGTATGTGCTTCTATAGAATCTATTCTGTTCTATGTATAGTCATTATTTGTGTTCTTGATTTTACTAGACTGAATCAAATGAAATTGCCAATATTCAACTGGTTTTGATATTTTAAAAATGGCAATGTCAAGGGGTGCAACCTAATGTTTTCCATACTAGACAACCAGGCTTTTTCGGAAGGTCACTGGGTCTGTTGTTTATCTTTGTAATCCTTGCTGGGCATATCTAACGCTAGTAACCTGCATAAAGCAGCACTCTTGAATGCTTGTATGGAGTTCGAATGAATATTAGCGAATGGTTCTTATCACTCTTTGCATTTTTGCTTTTGAATGTCGAGCTCTGGAAACATTTAACCTCAGGAATTAGTGAAGACTTTGTTTTGCAGAATAACTGTATTTCAGAAGAAGAAAGAGATGCATATGAAGAACTGCTGACACAAGCAGAAATCCAAGGCACTATCAATAAAGTCAATAGTAAGTAATGGACTGTATGAAGGAAATGGATACATCTGCAAGATTTTCTTGTCAGAATTTCAGCAAAACTCTCAGCTTGTATCCTTGTAAAACTGCCTTAAGTGATAAAAATTCACTAAATGTCAATGTTGCTGTTAATTATGGCACATCACCTGACAGCCTCCCACGGAGCTTTTTTGGTGATTTGCCCCCAGTCCGTGCAAGATATCTCAATTTGCCTTGGAGCTAGTTTGACTGTACCTTCCTGTTTCATCATAGGTACAGTGTATGTCATATTTCAAACTCACTGCGGATTGGGCTAATATTGACAGTTGTTTAGTAAAATATTATGACTTAAAGATTGTCATTCCTTGCTCGTGATTATATGATGGCATTTGAATGGACGTGGAAAAGGTATCATTGACAGTTCTGCTCTTTGTTACTTCCCAGCCACTAGTCTATAGTTTGTAAGAACTGTTTTCTTACAGCTTGGGTAGCTTCAACGCAAATGAATGAGATTTGACAGGCCAATGAAATTGCATGGTGGCAGGTTTAAATCCACGTCCCCGAGACGCTATGGAGTTGCAGTTTCATTTTTTTTTTTTGGTACCCAGTTCAGTTGTGTGACTATAAAAAACAAAAAACTTGGGTCATTAAAATATGCATATGCAAGTTTAGATACATTAATCTCTTTATTAGTCTTTTTCCCTTCTTTAATAAAATGTATTTTATTTGAGGCAGTTAGGAATTCTGATTGACATTTAATTTCCCCAAGGTCAACTTAAATAACCCATATATATATATATATACATATATATATATATATATAAAATGAATACATGAAAGACCATTTAGCCCTTTTAATCAAGCATGTGAACCAGCTGCCAAATTTAAATTTGGAATATCCACTAATTTCAGCTGTTCTAAACCTTGCCTTTAATTTAACCTCATATATGAGCTTTGAATGTTGTTTGCTCTGAACACCTTCAACAAAATGCACACCTATAGGTGTTACCCAGAAGTTTGCTCCTAAGTTGATGGTGGAGACATATCCTAAAGGCTTCAAATGTAATCACTGAGGCCCAGATACCATTGATGTAGATATTTAGGAGTTAACAACTGAGTAGGTTTGAGAATTTACCTCATACATGCAGCTGCTGAGAGCTCTAGGGTAAAATGTTTTTAAGGGAACACCTTAACATTTTGGGATGCATATTTCTATTCTTTTATCCTTATTAAATTTTGAACATGTTGGTTATGATACATGAAGCACGATTTCAAGTTTCTCTTTCTGCTTTATTTGAAAGCTGAGAATTTCATTATGCGTCACAGAAATGAATTACAGGAAGAAATTAACATTGCCAGCAAAGCATCTGAGGTCCATAAGCTTAGTGAGGAAATAGTTCTGTAAACTTTTGCCATCCTTTAGTTTTGAAATGTTTATAACCACTCAGATTTCTTTTAAACTAAAATGCCTTATGTCATTGTTTTATACTTTTACACTTTACTCCATGACTAATTTAATGCCCAATTGGCTATACTTTTTTTCCCATATTTAAGTGAAAAACATGAAATGATTGTAGTAATGCATAACCAGCTGAAATTATGAAGGACATTGCAATGGTTGATGGCTTTAAACGTGTAGAGCATAATTATTCTGAAGTTTTGATCTCTTCCCATCTGAAACCTTACAGTCCAGTAGAAATAACAGTTGTCTTGAAAAAACCTTCTATGGGCTGGCCGAGTGGCTCAGTTGGTTAAGAGCTCACTCAAGAGTATGAACTCTGAGCAATAGCGGTTCAAGTCCCAGCCCAAGCTGAGCTGCCGCTGAGCTGCCAACAGGTGGCAGGATGGCTCAGCTATTAAATAAATAAATAAATAAATACCTTCTAATGCATATTTTAGTCAGTGACATGACAATGAGACAATTGTGTACCTTTTAAAATGCGTACATATAGCTACTTGAAAAGCTTTTCCCCAACCATGTAGGTTATTAAAATGTTAAGCTGTCTACATTCGTAGCAGACATAATAGTGGCATAAGTGACAGCTTCAGTGGTAATGTCACCAGCTCCGTCATCAGATCCTTCAACTTTGAACTAGAATTATATAACTTTTGGGTTTGGCATGTGCATTCCATTCATTCCATGACATATTCTGTTAAAGTCGGGGCTGGAAATTTTGTTAAATTCACAGAGTATAAAAGAGTTAGGTTAAGCTTACTTTATTTTCTTTTTAGATGAAATGGTACATTAAGAGTGTTTTAAAGATGTAATGTTTCTGGTAATATTTTACCATCCAGTTGTGCAAACTCATATAATGAAATTTTCCAAGGTGAAGCAAGACCCTGTCCAAAGTAATCCAAGACCCAGCTGAAAGGCCTCAGATGACTTAACAGGCCAGCGAACACCACAACCACTGACCTTCCTTTCTGGAATTCTTCTGTTTGTCATATTAATTCTAAGAATAGAATGAAGTGTTTGGGTTTTTAAGGTCTTTTAGAATAAGTGTCCTTTTCTAAGGGTGTGGAATGAAAGACTACATTTAGTTGTGTTTCCTGCTATTGAATGATGCCTCTTAGTGAAAGGTTATGGAGGGTAGCTCCTTGAAAATGTAGTTAGAGAAGATAAATTGTCATCTGTTAAAAAGGGTTAGAATCATCTTAGCTGCAGTCTAGTCGTATAATTAGGAAGACAGACTAACCTTTGGAAAACTCTAGAAATCTATGGGTCTGTGTTTTTTTTACTACCCTGAAGCCTTTATAGGGTACAATCCTGCCGGTTCTGTCTGGTTTGCTGTGACTTAATGGCAGAGTTCATCACTCATTCTTCCATTTGGTCAGCAATTCCATTTCTGTTTTCTGAAAACTATGCTGAACCTACTGTTTGAAACGCCCTCAGTTTGGTCACTAAAATTCAGGTCTTTGTAATGTGAGCATTGCAGCTGGTAGTGTCATCACAGAGCTTATGGCTGGGTCAGATAATGTCAACCGAGGCATTTCTGGAATCAGGGATTTATTTTTTAAGTTAAGTGATACTAGCACAGGCAATTCAGTCATGTGAATTTTGGCTGTCATCTTTTTAAAAACCTATCTGAATTATTTTTTCTTAAGAATCACAAGTCACAGAGCACGATGTTGAAGGAGAATGTTCTGAAAACTAATACCATCAGTATCAAGCAGCAGTGTGTCCAAATGCTTATGCTGGGTTTTCCATGGTGCTGATTCAGAGGGAAGATCCAGCAGCAGGGCAAGGCTTTACAAAGCTTCAGTCTCCTGTGGGAAGGCAATACTAACACACAACAAGCTTTACAGAGCAATGCCTTTGGGATCTCTATGGCCCAGCTCCAAATATAGTGTGGGTTCCCAACGTGTGAAATCCTCAGGGACTGGAACAATGTAAGGACTTCGTGGAAAAGGTGGAACCAGAACTTTGAAAGGAAGGATTTTGTAAGGAAATCATGTGAGGCAGGAATGGTCTCATACCCCCAGCTCCGTCAGTGCTGAGGTTCTTTTAGAGACTACCTCCAAGGACTAGACTGACTTCCAGTTACTGAGCTATTATACCATTTCCAAGTCTTTGCCTACCCTCCAACTGCAGCTTTTCAGAGATCATGGCGAGTGACCACTTAGATTTAGTCCTTGGACAGGTAGGCTTGTTGGGCCAGGTCACAGTGGGAAAAGCGGACATTGTGACGGAAGGTCACAGTGGGAAAAGCAGACATTGTGACGGAATGTAACATCCCCCTCCCCCCATCCTTAGGGCTGGCTGCAGTGGACCACATCAATGCCGTCCTTCGGGACGGCAATCCCGAGAACACACTGCTTGCACTGAAGAAACCAGAGGCCCAGCTGCCTGCTGTTTACCCCTTTGCTGCTGCAATGTATCAGACCGAACTGTTCAACCTCCAGAAACAGAATGCGACGGTAAGTCAGAGGAGACTGCGCTTCTGGAGAGAGATGTTAAATGAGTGCGAGCCATGAGGAAGGCTGTTTACGGGGTGTAGAGTCTTTAATTTGTACCAACCCCCCATCTCATTGGCCTCCCTGTACCAATTCCATGGCCGCCTTCCTCTTTAACTCCTGCTACATAAAGAATCTTAAGAGCACAGTTAGGAAACGCAGACATATTGAAAACAGGTGGTTCTTATTCTGTGATTCTTTTTTTAATTTTGGATCATTTTTTAACTATACTGAGATGTTTTAAAAATATGTTATGGTTTTTTTTTTGATATAGAAAAAGTAAGCTCTGAATCAGCATTTCTAGAAATCTGCAAGCAAAAACACTAGCACCATGGCATTGATTTTTGTAAATGTATGCTCCTTAATATGCTAATAGTTTTAAACAGTAATATTCACATAAGGTTACAGTAATTAAGAACATGTGTACTACAAATTAAGCCAAACAATGAAATGGAATAAAAAGTACTAGAACAGAGCCAAGAATTTAATATGTGAGAGTGCTAGTGTTTCAAAAAGGTGGGGAAAGGAATGAAATTCTTACAAGTGTTTCACCACTTGGGAAAAAAACATTACCTCACTACACATATCAGAATAAATTTCCAGTATATGAGGTGTGATCAAATAATACGGTGAATGCTGCTGCCGAGTACCATCCAATGGAAAGGCAGGGATCTTCAATACAGGAAGCAGTGCGTTGAACCTTAGTAACAGTGTGTGACAAGTTTCAACCTGTTCGGTGCATCAGTCGGGTGTGAACTAGGGTTGAGAGAAGGTGTGTTTTAACAAGTGTGACCTAAATCATCCTCCATCATGACAGCATTCTGTGTCACACATCACTTCTGGTATATGGCAGTTTCTATCAAAAACATTATGGTGTGTCCTCATCCACCTTATTCACTGGATCTGACACTGTGCAATTTCTGGCTCTTCCCCAAAGTCAAAATGATTCAGGACTTCGAGGCAGACACAACAGTGCAACTGAAGACACTCATGAAAGAGGACTTCCAGAACTGCTTCAGAAAGTGGCAAGAATGATGGGATAAGTGTGTTGGAAGCGAGCGGGAGTATTTTGAGGGGGATTAATGGCAATGTGTCTTTTACTGTAATAATTTTTTTTTAATTTAAACATTCACCAATTTGTTTGATCACACCTCGTAAAAGGTTAAACATTAAAAAAAAATTTTTTTAATTAAAGTTCCAATGAAACGTAGAAGGACATTGGATCTTAAAAATCAGAGACAGCCCTGATCCACCAAAAAAAATGGGGGAGAGGAGAAAACATGAACAGGCAATTCACAAAATATCGAATACACAAAATGACAAAACACAAACATATGTTCAAACTCAATCAGAAGTAAGTGTATATTAAAACAAAATACAATTATTTTTAGATATCGGGTTGGTAGAGAATTGAGAAATCTAACCTAGTATAGGTATAAATTTGGGGCAGCAGGCATCTCCTACACAGCTGGTAGGAGAGTACAGCCTTTCTGGAGAGTGATCTTAGTCGTGTGTATCAAAGGCTATTACCCATTATCCTGACAGTAATGTTGCTAGGAAACAAATATGAATCAGAAAGTTGTAGCCACAAGATGTTTCATAGCATTGCCTAATACCGAGAAGCAGGAAACAAACCACATATTGCTCACACAATTATTAAGTGGAAAAAATGAGGTTATAATATTATCTTGGTTTATTTGTAATAAGAAACTAATAAAATCAGTTAAAAAAACAAAACCTCTAAATGTTTGTATGAATTAAAAACAAATAACAGTATATACACTAAAGGGCTTGGATAGTAGGATTTGCTTTCTTATTCTTGCTTGTCAAGACTTCCTGTTTTCTAAATAAAAAGATACTATCAGGGGCACCAAAAAATTGTATACAAGTGGACACTTTGGTCAGTGTTGCTCAAGCAGTAGTTCGCCATAATCAGAAGGGTGTGGACGCTGATCGTAACCACTTTGAGGACCTCTTGTAATTGCAGAAGCCAAACATGACTTGTATTCATCTTTTGTTATTGGTGTATATTAAGTATTACAATTTTAAGACAGTTATCCTTTCATAAAATGTGTATACATTTTCTTGGCACCCTCGGTATTTTGTAATAGAAGAAAATCTGTTATTTTCTTAAATTGCTTTTACATTGTCTCATTAATATTTTCTTCCACTTCTCTAGCTTTGAAGCCTAAGGCTACTTGAATTCTAGCAGTCATTCATCCGCACTCAGTCAACCATCAACTAGTGGTTGCCCAGACCCATTTCTTCTTTAGTTTCCCTTATCCTTTTGCTGTATACCACTTTAGATATTTGTGGACAGTTCACTAGAAGGGGTAAAGGAGGTGAATCTCAAATGATTCCATTTTGTCTTTTACTTGGAATTTTATACTTTCTCTATGTGTTAAACTTGTAGTTAATGTAATATGTGTGGATAAAATTTACTTACGTGTTCCATATTATATCCTCCCATTTGCTTTGGAAGGTGAAATTATGCTTTGTTACTCTAAAATCAATTTGATGCAAGATTTCTGTGGAGATCCAAAAAGCTGTAATGTATTTTAATATAAATATTGCATCATATATATTAAATACATATAATCTAAATGTAAAGATAGATGTCTACATGTAAAGAAAATGAATTATTTTATTAATTCGTTTTCATGCTTCCTCCATGGTTCTTCAATATGATAGAAGAAATAAACCTTTTGGAGTTACACCAAGTCAGTATAAAATGATTAAATGGAAGAAAACTTTGAAAGGGGAAGGTGTTGTGAAATCTAAAGTGTATTTTTTTAAATAAGCCAAATCCAGATTTATAAATCATATAAACCTGGAGACTCTTACTTGCTTTACCTAAAGATTTACCTTACATTTCTTCAAATATCTAGACCTTAGAGTACATTTCAAAATTTCTACCCAATATAAAAAATGTGATTAAGGCTTAGTTTTTTTGGAACTAGAATCAATATTCTTGGCTTAAAGACTTTGATTTACTTTCTGTGGTTATAACTTTTAGGTGAAATTCTTCCCTCTTTTCCTTACTCTTAATTCAAACTCAAAATTATTGGCTATGCTAAAATTTTACCTTGCACTCTTGGACAGTGACAAACCTTATCTAATTCTTGGCTTAATTATTTGGAAAGCCTGAGCCTGTAAGCACTCAGTGTAGCTGGGAGTAGGAATCATCTATGGGAATGCAAATGTTTGTGGAATCATAAATGTTGGTTGTAATTAACTCAGTTCCCAAAGTCATCACCTAAGAAAAACCCGGAAGTCATTTACCTGTTCTTTAAAGCCAATGAAAAATAGGTGGCCATTGAGCCCTTTTTATCCTGGGTTCTCAAAATCTTTGACTTTTCATTGTTCTTTGAAATGTGCATTCTAAACACCTGAGATGTGCAGTCTAAACCCCCATCACATCCAGGAGGTGTGTTATTTGGGGAACTTATATTGCTGTGTGTTTTCTAACAGAACTACTTGGTCCATGAGGAGCTCTTGATTGCAGTGGAAATGCTGTCTGCTGTTGCTTTACTAAACCAGGCCTTGGAAAGCAATGACCTCGTGTCTGTGCAGAACCAACTCAGAAGCCCAAAAATAGGCTTTAACAATCTGGACGAGACATATGTGGAACGGTAAGCCAATATATTCCAAGCTTCTTTTCAAAGCAGAAATGTGTGTTTGGCACATCTCACAAATAAAGGATTTATTCCTTACTGAAGAAATCCATATGTCCATGCTCATTTGCTGAAAAGTTAGTCTATTTTGTTTTAAAAGTCTCTCTAATATCAGAGGCCTTCTTTACAGCATTCTTTTTGGGGGAACAAAGAGTCTGAAAACAATGACCCTGTGGTGATTACGGACTGACTTTGTCATTAGCAAAGATTATTTGATCGGTTTAAAATAAAAGAACCATTAAAAACATACCTTCCCTTGAGATTCTTTTGGAGATGACAGAATGTACAAAAGTTGGAAGCAACTTCATCCAGTCCAGTTCTCTTATTTTACTGATGAGGAAACTGAATCTGGATTTGTGGACCCAGAAGTGAGCCATTGGGCCCAAACCCCATTCTTCTGATTGTTAAACCGAAGGAATCCTGAGACCACAGTGGATGATGGCGGTGGACACAATATCAATTTAGTATCTTTTATTTCCTGTTCCTGAAATATGCTGCTAGATAGTGTAATGATACTATTATAAAACACTATAGCAGATCTAGAGGCCTGAGGAAGGAGCCCAGTGAGAGAGATTCAGTAAGACAAAAAAGCCCAAGTTAAAACGAGCGATTTTTCTGGCCTGGATTCTTGTGACCACCAGGGGGAGCTGTCTGCTTAGATCTTGACAACACTGCTCTTTTCAGATACTGATCCTGGAACTGCTCAAATAGGTAGGTTGGGGAATTCTCTTCAGTCACATGCAGTTAGTTGTACAGGAAAAAATTTTTTAACTTAAAAATTTTTTAAATGGTGTTTAATCATTTGTCTATGTAGGGAATGGCCCCAAAGTAATAGGACTGAATTTTCCTTGCTTTTAGTCTTCTTGGAGAAACTGATGCTCTTATACTGCATAAATTTCTACACCTCATTCATAGAACGTCTCAGAGTCTCTTTCCAAGGTACTTTATTTCCACCTCCACTGTTTCTATGAATGGCACCACCTTTCCTCCAAGCTTAGAAACCTCATGGTCAATTGAGTTTCCTCTGCACTCTGCCAGGCACCCTCGCGCTGTGAGCAGCCTGCTCACTTCTCTCCCTGACAGTAGCCAATCTGGGTGCACTATACCTCTGCAAAATGTCTCCATTTCCCAGTACCCACCTCATTTAGACTTTTCAACCTTGCTTCTGTAATAACCTTCAGATTGCTCTTCCTACGTCCTTCCTATCCTTATTCATTCTTACCTAACAAGGCTTCACTGCTCTCTTAGTGCTAGTAGACGACAGACTGGTGACTCCCTTAGGAAGCCTAACAATCTAACGGGGCCACTAATGGGGAACCTTGATGAGAGAGTTGTTGAGACTGTCTCATAGATTTAGCATCCTTGGCCACTGCCCTGTAAATGACAGTACCCCCTCTCTCCAAATCACCCATTTTGATTATTAAAAATGTTTCCCTCCCCCATCCCAATTTACAAATAACCTACTAAGGGTCCCACACCCCACTTGAGAACCTTTTTTATCTTTTTCTTTTAGCTGAGCCATCCTGCTACCTGTTGGCAGCTCAGCGGCTGCTCAGCTCGGGCTGGACTCGAACCGCTGTTGCTCAGAGCTCAAACTCTTGAGTGAGCTCTTAACCAACTGAGCCACTCGGCCGGCCCCAAGAACCACTTTTATCCCTGTGGTTTTCAACTAGGGCCTGCAGACACAGCTTCAGAGTTCAAGTATTCTGTATGAGAAGCTTTTAAAATTTGTGTTTCTTTTAATAATCTTTCTAAATCTTGACTTAAGCACTTTCTGGATCACCTGGATGACAGTAGCAACGTGAGATTTCAGGGTCCCCTTTGGTTCTTATATTGACAGCTCCTGGCCTTCCTCACCGTTCCACTTCAGTGTCAGCTTTTTAATCCGGGCTCTTGGAAGCCCAAGTTTGCAGGTTTTCAAGTTTGAGAAACACTGCCCTATCTGGGCCAGTCCCTATTCATAGCACAAAAGTGCTAGGCGGGTCCACCTTGATGAATTCTTACAAAGTCTCTCCCTATATATCATGGCTTCCATGCTAGGGGCTGTGTTTTCCCAGAAAAGTTCATTTATTTAACTCTCACAAAAATGATGTAGGGTTGGCATTGGTTCTAGGCATTTGTTGTATCCACATTAATTGTTCTAAAATGTCGCTGTGTTTGTAATGCTCCTCTATTTGCATGTTCACCATTCTCATCTGCATTAAGAACAGATGTCACTGTAAACGTGTTGTTCTGACCTTAGCTCCAGCTATATTCCTCCTTGTATTTCGGCTGGATCCAAACACCCGCTGTACTTTCTGGCCTGTCTGCTCCCACGCATGCTCCTCTCACCATCGGGAACTCGGTACCTGTCACTCATCTCTGCCTGGCCCAGTCTTGGAGTTTCCAAGCCCTGCCTGCCATAGATTACACTTTCATGAATTATTTCCGCACTTCTCCCCACCCCCACAATGTCATCTTTTCTGAGAACTAGCATGATGTGGTTAAAGGAACATAGCCTTGGAGCCAAAAATATCTGAGTTTGACCCTTCCTAACCAAGCCCTTTTCTCTTCATCTATAAGGCGCAAAACAGACAAAACAAAAACCACCTACTCTGCATTGGCAGGACAGTTTTGAGGATTAAGTGCCTGGTTTAGTGACTGTGCTGGGCAAGGTGCTCTCCCACTAAGATTTCCTTCCTTGTCTCCGTCCTTGGAACCCCATTATTTCTACTCTTATGAACTATCTCTCTTTTTATGGCCTTGCCTGTGTTCCACTTTTATGCCCTTTTTGAGTTTTTGTCTTCTAATCCACTAGACTGAAAGTTCCTTGAAGTAATAGCTGCGTCTTGTTCATCCTAATGTTCCCTGTAGTTCTTGCTACAGGTTTTGTGCATAGTAAGTGCTGAATAAACATCTGCTGAACTAAATTGGAATTTTAATCTTTTCAAAGTTTTCCAAACCCGTTAGAAATATAATCTTATTAGTCTGTCCATAGCAGACAGTGAAGAGAGCTCTGAGAGAGGCAGGGAGGGAAAAGACATGGACCCTTCAGGTAAACTACAGAATGCTTTGGTACTGGACACAAATACTTATATGGAAAACCTGTGGAACTCTGTTGTGTTACCCCTAAAATCTTTTCCCTTTGGCTAGTGTTTGTTCATTTCTAGAGGAATGATGGGTGATTGTGGTTTTTTTTCCTGTGTTCATCCTTAAGCTTTGTAGTCCCCTCGGGTCATCATTTAGATGTTAAGCATGTGAAATGCCCGCAATGATTTTGCACTTTTTTTTAGAGTGGTTCTTTCTATAAGGGATGCTAGGCAGTGCAAGATGCCATCTATCCATATTGTTATTATGGTCAGTATTATTTATTATATATTACTAGTGACACAGAATATTTTCTTAGGTTTATGACTCTTGATAAGGTGAAAATCTCACACACCACCGTTAGCCAGTTTCAGGCCTGCATTTGGTGACACCTCATTTAGCCACAGGTAATGAGCCACCACCAGCACTTCCTATTTTGAAAGATATATGTCTCTCTCAAGCTACTTTCTGTAAAAGACACCTCAGTGTCACCTTGAGTTAGAAAGAAGTTTAAGAAAATTTGTCACAACAGGAAAACAGTTTTAGATTCAGTGTGATGTTAATTTGTTTAACCTCTGTTAGCAAATCCACAGGTGTTATTCAGAAGTCAAACTGTCTAGTGAATTAATATGCACATTGAGGATGGGTCTTTATTTCCCTAGTGTAATGCAAAAGCAGATGAAACTATCTATGGAGTGCCTTTACTTCGGGCTTGAATATCTCATGTTAGCTTAAGGTTATAACATTGGTTCTGTGATTTTTAAATAGGAAATTGATTACCAAGAAATGAAAGTTTCTTAGTAATATATCAAGATGGATGTGGTTGTTGTTGTTTTTTTCCCTAAAATTTTCCCAGACAAGAAAAATAATTGGAGTGGTTGACCAAACTCTTATTTCCCAGAGGGCTGTGCAGAGTGAGGAGGGTGAAAGGTGAGGGATGGGGTGAGAGTGCTGTGGCAGTGAGGGGACACAGAAGAGAGGTTTTTGAGTAGCCGCTCAGAATCCTTAGGAGAAATGGACAGGTGAGGAGAAATTTTAGGATATTCTGATTCAACTCATGCACCGCCCCTTCAAGAAAACATACAGTGAAGATGTGTGTTATTCAGCAAGATTTCTCAAACTGCATCTGCATTTTATTTGATTCCTCAGTGGGCGTATTAGATCTCAAGGTAACCCAACTATGTTAGGGTTACAGTAAAAAGGTCTCTCACAGCTCAGATTTTGGAAAGAACAAGAATAATTAAAAGGACCCTTCATGGAAGGATTGAGAGCCAAGCTAATTCACAGCCAAGACACACAAACGGGAGGAAAATTAGTAACCGGGAAAAAAAAAAAAAGCAATTTCACAGCGTTGAGAACGTCTAAGTTTTGTTTTGTTTTGTTTGCCTCAATTGGGTACGAGGCTGGATTTTGGAGAATTTTAATTAAATAACACTTATACATAAAGTATTTTTAGAAAAAGAACACCATTAATATAAGTGAGCTTGTTGTGGGTTGACACAGCTGCCCCAGACAATTTTACTTGCCGTTCTAGTCTTTGTCTAACCTCATAAAGTCTATCTGTGGCCCCATGTGTCAAATTTCAGATGCATAACATGAACAAAGAATGAATGTCTCTAATTAGTATCATGATTGTTTTCCCTTCCACAGTTATGCAAATGAACTACTCTCCATTAAGCTAGAAACCTCAGCCCAAGGGCAAGAGAACTTAAGCTGGAATGAAATTCAAAATTGTATTGATATGGTTAATATTCAAATTCAAGAAGAAAATGAACGTAAGTATGGAACACTTTCTTCCTCTAATATAGGGAGAATAAGGTGTCTGGACAACTTTGTTCTCTAGATTAGGAGTGCAAATTTTTGCTCATGGAGCCCTGTGAGAGCACACTCCCCTAATATGTATCTGTCTATTTATGTACAAATGTTATGCCTGTACCATTGTGCCAACATTATAAACATTATAAAGCATACATAAAGTGACATGAAAGGACAGAATAAAAATACACAAAAAGGGGTGTGATCAGAGCAGGGCGCCTGAAGAATGGCTTCTTTGTTTACAACACACCCAACAGGAACTTGGGTTTTCTCCTCACAGGTGGCAGGACACTATGACCTTCCTGTGACATTA
>NW_017731405.1:3141471-3188762 GCF_001890085.2 Hipposideros armiger | reverse complement strand
AATGTCAGCTTGCTTCCTTATCCTTTGCCTCTTGCTTATAAAGACAGAGTGAAGAATGGGGAGCTGTGTAACTTCAACAATCAGTGTATTCACTGCTTTTCTGTAGCTTGAATTACCAAATTCAAGCTTCAAGCTGTCTTTTCCATCATAAAAACAAACAAACCAGCACCATCATTTTAGGCTTTCTCTGAGTTTTTTGATTTGTCAGTAACTTCAGATTCAGATTGTTAATATTGTTGACCTCCTTTCTACCCTCCACCTTTGACTTATTTTTCTAACTTACCTGTTCTAAGTTTGCTGATAGAGTAGGCAGATACCTCTCTCACAAGTTTAGGGTGTTTTGTTCTAGTGTGATTTGGTAAGGTCTTAGGTCTTGTGTTCTAATGCTCTAACTTTAGGATAGTAAAATTACTCTTGAGCTAAAATGTATGACTTTGTTAGTTAATAGAATTTGCATAGTTTTCTTCTCTTTTTACGGTTTGCCTGTGAGCGCTGTGCCCAACATCAAGGCTGGGTTTGTTTTTCTGTTAAACATCTTCTTGCTCTAGGCCTCAAACAGAAAACAGGGCCCAGGTATGTTATCTTGACACCATGTACCATAGATATATCACCATTATACTAATCCCTAGACGCTTTCTTCCTTTTGTCCCTTTCAAATTGTATACAAATCTAAATTTCCTCTTTGGCAACCACAGTTTTTTGCTTCCTCTGCATTTCCCTTCACTGAGGCATTTTGGAATCCCTGCAATGGGATGGCGTACACACGGCCCACTTAGCTCTTGTCTGACACATTGGCTTGGGAGCTGGTGGGCCTTGCCAGACGTTAGTCAAGAGGGAAGCACTAATTTGAGCAGATGTTCAACATCATCTGATGGGGATAAATAACACTGGTGTGTGTGACCTGTTACAAAGCTCAGTCCCCCAGGCCTCTGCCCTCCTGCCTTCCTCCTTGACACCAGTTCCACGCTTCGAGTCTCCAGCAATGGTTTTGGTGCTTTCGCTAATGCCACCCAAAGTAGGACTCTTCTCTTTGGGTAGGCAAAGCAAAGAATCACATCCCGCCTTTGTTTGCTAACTTTTTCCCAATTCTGTCTGACAGTCCCCACAGTGCAGGTCTGCTTTGGTGATTTTGGTGTGTGCTGCTTGTGCAAATGAAGGTGCCTTTGTTCTCAGTGTTGAACAATTGTAGTTTTACTCTCATTCTTGACATTGATTAATAACGGGGGGGGGGGGGGATGCCATTTTTGTCCCAGACTATCTCATACAGACTTTGCTTTTGCCAAGAAAAGAAAAACAAGTAACATTTGTATAACTTAAAAAGAACATGGTCTTTTGTAGATCGTTATCATTTTTAAGCAAAAATCTCTTTGAATTGGAATGGCATTTATCTAGGTAACTACAGTACTGTTATTCTCCATGGGACATATCCCATGGCTACTTTCATGCGATATATCATCGTATTGTTTTAAGCACCTTGTCGTGAAGCATGTATTCCATAACCAGAACAGTTATTTCAGATATTTCTTATCATATTTCCTTTCTAGAATTTGGGGAATTTAATACAGAATATTGAATGTGTCTGATTTGGTTTGTTTTGCTATTCTGTCAAAATGGGGTATTTTTGTTTAAAGTTCTTAAAGTATTGAGTTTGATATATGTTTAGGTAATTGCTTAAAAAACTAAATTTAAAAAATACATCATTGTGAACAGGCACGAATTGTGCAATATAGTAATTAAATCATCTGAAGGAGCTGAGAATTTTTCGTGGACATCTTGAAAGTGAGTTCCTTTCCCCACCCCACCCCACCCCTGCCACATGCACCCAGGTCTAATCCTCTGAATTATAACGTGGATAAGGTATGCAGCTAATGGGAAATGAGAAGTGGAAGGCGAATTTAATGGAGAAGCTGCTAAATGCATTTCCTCAGACTTGGATGCTCTGTTGATTTCTTATTGAAAAGTTCACATTTCCCAGTGGAGCCACAGAGGAGCATTATTTTAATCATGTAGACTAGTTTTCTTTCTTTGAAATTTTGCTTTTTAAATTTGATAGGTACCATTCTTTGTAGGTTACCTCATCTGCTTTCTCAAATTCATGACCTCTAAGAGAATGCCCACTGTTTCATTGGACTAGAATCTTATGGTCTCACCGATGATTTATTTAAAGAAGTGGTCAATGAACTGAGGCTCAGCTATCTTAGTTCAAATGGGATTTCCCCTTTACTTATCAACAGAGGAAGTGAATCAGATGTGCCCAAGGGGGCTTTGGGTAGATCTTTCAGCTCCTATGAGGTCACTTACTATGACCTCAGGGGCCTGTGTTCTTGGAAACACAGCAAACAGATTTAAGTAGGTAATTTCAATCAAGTCAGCTGGAATGCACTCATCCCCAGGTGATCAGCCATTAGGAACTCATTTCTCAGACATAGTTCTGTTAAGATCATTTTTGGATGGGATGTTTAAAAGTATTTAGAACAGCCTTCCCAAGGGGGTGTCCAGAGAATGACATGAAGTATTCTGTGCTCTCCAGTTTATAACTACTACACGGTAAAATGATAATACCTTGTATGTGGATAGTATTTAGACTTTCCCGAGTTCTTCCAATGTTTTGAGATAATGTAACTTGCATGTTAGAGAAGTACTTTTGCTTTTCTTTCAAACATACTTAAGTATTATAATTGGGAATAATTTCTAGTAATTTTAGATTGTCCCTTCCCTCCTCCAGATAACTTTTTTATTCCTAGCAAGGTGATCTTTATGGAGTGATCTATTTGGATGATACTTAGATAAATAGTTTACCTTAATTTCAATGTCAAGATAAAGATATGTTTTTAAAAATTAAAAGTGCTTATTCTATTTCATAGCATATCACATTCATAAAGTGACTTGTGATTGTTTCTGATGAAAAATAATTGACAAAATAAGTTTAGATTGAAGAATGTTTATTTTCTAAGCCTACTGCTTGTTAATGTTTAGGTTTTTAATAGTTCTTGTCCATTAGCACTAATCTGGGAAGCAAAAGTTCCCCCCCTTAATATATACATACACACACACACACACACACACACACACACACACAATGTGTATATACACATATTTGCACATACACTATAGTTTTTATGACTGGTGGATAGTTTATTTTTAAATAATAAGATAGTATTAAAAAGTGACCTCCACACTGTACACCTGAAGCTGATGTTGTATAATATTGTATGTCAACTATAAGTGAAGTCATGGGACGTGGAGTATAGTGTGGGAGTGGACTCAAGGGAATTGTAATAGATATGTATGATTTTTTGGGGGAAGGGGGGTGGCGGACTGGGGGAGGGGGGTTGTCACTTTGAGGGGTAAAAAGTATAACTATTGCACTGTGTTGTACAGCTGAAACTAATTCTAAAAAATGTATATTTCATAATAAAAAATAATTAAAAGATAAAAAATTTTTAAAAAAAAGAATGAAGAACAAGAAGAAAAAAAAAAGAAGTGGCCTCCAAATAGATCCCTTTTGCTAGCGTTTCAAAATTCCATAAAAGCTTTTCAGATTCCATACCTTGGTTTCTGTGCTTTTCATTGTTGGAACTTATAGTCTATGTCCTAAGATCCTGTGGTGTGATAGAGATGATAGAAGATTAAACTGGTGGATATGCTTATTTTTCCTTTGGTACCTCCATGATTTAGAGCTCCCGATGTTATTTTACCCGGTGGTATTAGAGAAACAATTTGTGATATTAATTAGCCATACTTGAACTTTACATATATCTCAAAATATGCATGACTGTATTAATTTCTATGGAGCCTTCCTATACTTCCCAGCCGTGTATGGCTATTTCAACCACTTAAAATTAAATAAAATTTCAAGTTAACTTCTTTAATCATACTAGCCACATTGCAAATGTTTAATAGTTACATGTGGCTAATGGCTACCATATTGGATAGCCCAGATACAGAACATTTCCATCATAGAACATACCATTGGACAGTATTGGACTGTATTGATCTGGAAATTTACTCTAACACTGTATGGAATTGTTTGATTTTTTAACTATTTCTGTTTTGGCATTTTTTACACAGTGATGAAGTAAAGGAATCCCAAAAATAGAATGTATATCCAAGCCTCCCTGCACTTCAGTTGTTTGTTTTTCTGTATATGTCTACATTCAATCTTTCAGCTCGTGTAGTCTCTGGTTCCATCATCTATCTATATATATATATCATCTATATATATCATCTATATATATACATATATATATCTTCATATATATATATGAAAGATATATATTTCATATATATATAAATATATATATTTTTCATATATATATATATCTTTCATATATATATATATATATATATATATACATCATCCAATATCTTGGCATTACTATCTAAGTGAGGCCTACACAAGAAATTAGCATCTTTGCTGCTACTTTTATGTAAAGTTATCACCCCTCTATAACAGTTTCATTGAAATATAATTGATATACCATAAAATTCACCCATTTTGGTGTTTTTATGGTGGTTCTTATTATTTAAAAGTTGTACAACCATCACCACTATGTAAATGCAGAACATTTTCAGCACCATAAAAAGAAACTTCATACCCATTAGCAGTCACTTCTATTTTCCCCTCCTCCCATCCCCTAGTAACCACTAATCTACTTTGTTTCTTTGGTTTTGCCTTTTCTGGACATTTCATATAAATAGAATCAGGTAACACGTAGCCTTTTGTGTCTGGCTTCTGTCACTTAGCATAATGTTTTCAAGATTCATCCATGTTGTATCAGTATACTTCATATTCCTTTCTAAGTCAAGTAATATTTCATTCTATGGCTCTATATTTTGTTTATCCGTTCATCAGTTGATGGATATTTAGGTTGTTTTTACTTTTAGCTATTATGAATATTGCTTCTATAACATACATGTGCAAGCTTTTGTGTGAACATGTGGTTTCAGTTCCCTTGAGTATATACCTAGAAGTGGACATTCTGGATCATATGGTAATTCTATGTTTAATATTTTAAGGAGCTGCCTGTTTACCTGGGTGGCTGTACCATTTTCCATCCTCACCAGCAGTGCATGAGAATTCCAATTTTACCACATCTTCACACCTCTTTTATTGTCTTTTTTATTATAGCCATCCAACTGGGTATGAAGCGGTATTTCACTGTGATTTGGATTTGCATTTTCCTAATAACTAATGATATTGAGCATCTTTTCATGTGCTTATTAAAAGAAATGTCTTTAAAGAAATTCTATTCAAGTCCACCCATTTTAAATTGGGTTTTCTTTTTATTATTAAATTGTAAGTGTTCCTTATATATTTGGCATTAGTTGCATACAGGTATCTAAGTTCTTTATCAAATACAGGACTTGCAAGTATTTTCTCCCACTCTGTAGGTTGTCTTCACTTTTTTTTATTGTGTCCTCTGAAGCACAAAGTTTTAATTTTCTATAACATCTCATGTATTTATTTATTTTTCTTTTGTTGTTTGTGTTTTTGGCATCATCGCTAAAAAGTAGTGCCTAATTCAAGGCCACAAAGATTTACTCCTATGTTTTCTTCCAAGAGTTTTATAATTTAACCTTTTACTTCTAGGTCTGTGATACACTTTGAGTTATTTTTTGTATGTGGAGTGATAATAGGGAATACAACTTCATTCTAATGGATGTGGATATCCAGTTGACTCAGTGCCATTTGTTGTAAAGACTGCTATTTTCCTGTTGAATTATCTTGCACCCTTATCATAAATCAGTTGACCATAAATGTAAGAGTTTATTTCTGAACTCTAAATTCTATTCCATTGATCTATATGCCTATCCTTATGCCAGTACCATGCAGTATTAACTGTAGCTTTGTAGTTTTGAAATTTGGAAGAGTCCTCCAACATTGTTCTTTTTTTTCTTTTTCATTATTAGTTTCAGATGTACAAAACTACATAGTGATTAGACATTTACACTCCTCACAAAGTGATAACCCCAACAAGTCTACCACCCCTCTAACACCATACATAGCTATTACAACACCATTGACTATATTCCCTATGCTGTACTTTACATTCCATGACTACATATTTTTTTCATTATAGTTGATATTCAATATTATTTTGTATTAGTTTCAGGTGTATATTACAGCATAGTGGTTCTTTATTCAATGTTGTATTTTTTATTCTTGGTCCCTTGCATTTCCATATGAATTATAGAATCAGCTTACCAATTTCTGTTACAAAAAAATAGACAGCTGGGATTTTGGTAGGGGTTACATTGAACCTGTAGGTCCATTTGAGGAGTATTTCTATCTTAATATTATGTATCCCAATCAATGAAAAGGAGATGATTTTTCCATTGATTTAGGTCATTTTTTATTTTTTTCAATGGTGTTACATGGTTTTCACTGTACATCTCTTATGCTTCTTTTGTTAAATTTATTCCTGTTCATTCTTTTTGTAATTATAATGTACTTGTAATTGGAATCTATTATAAGTGGAATTTTTTCCTTAATTTCATTTCAGAGTGCACTTTGCAAGTGTATAGGGATACAGCTGATTTTTGTACATTGATCTTTTCTCCTGCAGCCTTGGCTATACTTGTTTATTAGCTCTTACAGTTTTTTTGTGTAGATTCTCCTCCCTCCCTTTCCAAATCAATCTTTGCAATTGGTAATTCTCAAGAGCTTATAATGTACTGTGACTTAAAAGGAAAACTTTTTCTTTTTCTAGGAGTTGTGGCTGTAGGGTATATCAATGAAGCTATTGATGAAGGGAATCCTGTCAAAACTCTAGAAGGTCTGATGTTACCTACTGCAAAGATTAAAGATGTAGACCCAGACCCAGAGTATGCCCAGCACTACCAGGATGTTTTATACCTTGCTAAATCACAGAAACTCATGGTAAGTCTTAGTAGGTTTGTTTCTTTCAAATTTACAGGTTGGGTGAGGGAAAAGGTAGAAAGAAGGATTTTTTTAAACCATTTTTCCTAAAGCGTATGAGCTTCTCATAGAAGCAATCGCCTATGGATCAGAATGGAAGTATAATAATAGGGCGATGATTTTCCTGGCATCAAACATTAGGGGAAAGCCAGCTCCGAGCTGATTACTGCTTCTACTCTTGTACTAAAAACGCAGTTGTGGGTGAGTTCTTGTTCAGAGTCCAAGTTATTGGATATTTACTGAGCATGTACTAGGTGCGTAGTGCGATATATAGCATCTGGTAAGGGAAAGGAGATCCAAGGAACACATGATACCATTTGAATGTTCTCTGTCCTTATCCTCAGTGCTTAGAAATGTATTGAGGCAGTCGGCATTCTCATGTAGACTAGTTAAATAACAGTAGAGGCAAGCATATGGCAAAGTATCAAAATGAGGAGTGTACAGAATGATTCAGAGATGGTTGGGATTGTTGTGGATTAGAATCCTAAGAGAAGCTGGCATGGAGATAGAGTAGGAGCTGTGCCTGAAAGGTAAAAACGTGTTGGTTAGGTGGGTAGAAAGCAGGATGATACAGGCAGGTAATGGATACCAGCATTTGTTCTAGGCATAGGAGGAGACTGACCTGGCCAGAGTCCCACAAAGAGCAGAGGGTTTTATCTGGCTGTGGAGCTTGTACTGATATTATAAGGAGTCCACTGGCCACTAATTGGAAAGGTTCTGGAATAAGCAGTGAGGCTGTGTGACCTGTCATTTGAGAGTGAGAGTGATGCTACCTGGGACCTAGCCACTCATAGCTACCAAACAAACCCAGAAGGGGTGAACGTCTCCTCTGTATAGGTCTTTAAAACCCAGAAACTGCCTCATCTGAAACAGGAAACATAGCTTTGGTTAGAGCAAAAATTTATTCATCGGCTGCTGTTTGCCGAGCATGATATTAGGTGCTTTATGCATATTCTCACATAATCCTCACAACAGCCTTATGAACTATCGTTATTACCATTTCACAGATAATGAAACTAAGACAAAATTATCCAAAGTTACCCAAAAAGTAATTAGTTCTGTGAATATGCACCATTCTGTGTGATTCAGAAACACATATTATAGAACATTAAGACAGATGGAAAAGGATGTTTATTACAGCATTGTTTACAATAGCAAAAGACCAAAAACAACCGAAATGTCCATTAGGAGGGGGCTGGTTAAATGAATTGCAGTATATCCATACAGTGAAATACATAAAAGAAAATGCATGGATTTATATTAGACAATTTTTAATATGTATGCTGTTAAGTGAAAAAAGCAGGATTCCACATACATAAAAATGGGAGAAATATATGCATAAAATATTTCTGGAAGGTGAACTAGATAGAAGGCTGGCATAAATAGGAGACTTATTTTTCACTCTGTTTTTGTACTGTTCGGATTTTTAAAATTTTTACAGAGTGCATGCATGTATTACTTATGCAATGTTTCTAAACTTTCAGAAAACAGTGTAAACAACTTACAAAGGGCCAATTCCCCCAGTAACTTAGTCTAGTTTCTAGAACAGGACCTTCTGCTCCAATCTAAGTGTTCCCTTCAAAGCAACTACCTTCATCTCAAGTCATGAGAAATATTTTGGCAACATGAAGTCCCCAACAGCATACAGCAGTGGTTACCTCTGGGGAAGCTCATTGAGAAGTGAGGGAAGAAGATATACTTTTTAATCTTTTTAACTTTATGCCATGTATTACCTATGCAAAAAAAAAATTAATAAAAATTCACTCAAAGTAGAAAAAAAAAAAACAGTGTAAATTCTGTTTACTCCACACTCCTAAACTGCCTCATTAAAGGTGAATAAAACTGTTCCCGAAGGTGGGTGCTTCCAATAGGGATGACAGGAGCATGGCCTTACCCCCTCTGCTTTACAGATACCCTCGCAGAAATCTTCCACTGTGGGAGTGGGTGTTCTCCTATCTATTGTGAATGAACCTGAGGCTTGGGCTGAATGCCAGGCCTATGAGTGGGGGAATGAGACTCAATCCAAGCCTTGTGTTCCCACATCCCAGCGGGAGGAGAGTAGGAGACCCAGTTGATAAGGAGGAGTGGACCGCCTCCTGCTGTCCCCACTGATGTAGCTGTGGCCCTGGCACATAGCACACTCACCAGCATTGGAAGATACAAGTTACTTGTTTTGAAGACAAGGCACCATTCAAATCTTGGCCTTGCCACAAATTAACTAGGGATTTTAGTCAAGTCACAAAAATTTTCTATGCTTCAGTTTTGACATGTTGTAAAATAATACCTGTCTTACAGGACTATGGTGAGAATTCAATAATAATATATAATATAATAAATTAATATATTTTTGTATTGATATATAATGCATATCAACATATAATTATATATAATTACATTGATTATGACTATATATGAGTGTTAGAGTATTTAGCATGGAGTCTGACACCCAAAAAAAGTGCTTACATTATGTAGCTAGTGTTATTATGGGCACCTCTGACTGCCACACAGGTAAGGGGTGAGTGACATCTGTGTCACGAGGTCCTTACTAGACATAGGCCCAGCTCCATCCACAAACCAAAGTTGGAATCTTCTGTGTACAGTATAGAAATAGACCTGAGTTCCTCACTGCTCATAGCCACATGGGGGTCTCCCCTTGAGGTGAGCCTGACTCTACAAATTTTTCATAGGCAGGCAGTGGAGGTCCCCTCCAGAGCATTGCAATCTCAGGGCTCTAGATCAAGATGGAACTCCATAAAACCTCTCCAGGGAACCCAGAAGCCTTCTCCGAGTGCCCATACAGTGCCAGCTCTCTGCTGGGCCTTCTTCCTGAGTATGAAGGCAATAGCTTTACTAGTATAATTACAGCCTTAAAGATAAGCCTAGGGATCTGGGTTCTAGTTCAGGCATTAAACCACTTTTGGCCAATAAAATTAGGGTCTTGAACTATATTGGCAACAGCTGACAGATTTAAAACACTACAGTTCCAAGTTGTGAGTCTAATTTGGCTAAATTCCTTTTTTTTTTTTTTTTGTTAGCTGAGCCATCCTGCCACCTGTTGGCAGCTCAGCGGCTGCTCAGCTTGGGCCGGAACTCGAACCACTGTTGCTCAGAGCTCAAACTCTTGAGCAAGCTCGTAACCAACTGGGCCGCTCGGCCGGCCCTTAAATTTCTATTTTTAAACAGTTTTCTTTCTCTGGTCATTAATTTTGAAACTTTCTTTTCTCAGCCTGTTCTCTTCCCCTGAGGAGGGGAGGGGGGATGGGGGGGCAGGAATCTGATTCTGTTTATTTGGTGGGGTCTCTGTGTTCCTTTTTTTTTTTAAGATTTTATTGGGGAATTGGGGGAGGGGAACAGGCAAGTTGCTGTCCTTTGGTTCTTCAGTCTAGTTGTGGAGGATGTTGCTTCACTGGCCCATGTTGGTATTATCATTGCGCTCTTCCAGTGTGAGGCAGTTGCTCACCGGCCATTGGACAGCCACTCACCGTGGCTCTTGGCAGCTCACACCAGCTGCCGGCCGCTCATGCCGGCTGCCAGCCACTCACGGTAGCTTTCAGGCAGCCCACCTGCAGCCCCACTGCAGCCTACGCCGTCACCGGCGACTCACAGCAGCCCAGCTCCAGGTCAAGCTGTCATTCACCATCTTAGCTGTGGAGGGCGCAGAGTCACTTGCCCTCATGTGGGATCCGAACCAGGGCCCTGCTGTTCAGAGCCAGCGCTCCCAAGCCAACTCTTAACCAATGCACCACATGGCCGGCCCTCTGTGTTCCTTTTTTTTACCTCTGCTCTTTTGATATTGGGAAGTTTCCAGTTATGTTCAGCCTTGGAAAATAATAGAAGAAACTTATATTATTGGTATCGTCAGTATACAATAAAGCTTGTACCAAAGTACACAGCATTAAAGGTCTCCATGATAATATCTTCATAGAATGGACGCTCAGTTTTATCAAAGATTGATGACAGTGATGTAAGTTAGTGAAGATTCTTGGTCCTTGTTAATAGTATTTCAAGTATAACCTTCTGTAGGCACCAAATTCTTTTTATCTCTTGGGGAAAGTCTGGGTAATGGGTGTGTTGGCACATACTTAGCAGAGAACACTTGTTGTCTGTTCCCTGGAGGCAGTGAGTTTGTGAGCGATGTTAAAATTGAAAGCTTTGCTTGGAACATCTGAATGATACCTCCCAAAAGTTCTATTTTGCTACATGTATATTTGCTGCATAAAAATCAGGTGTGCTCTTAACAAGTAAATATTGTTGCATGTTTTCCCTGATAAAACTGTATTATAGTCGATGGTTTTATTTGCAGAAACAAATTCCTTCCACTGAAGTTTTCATCATCTTAAAACTTACTTTAGATTTGTTTCCCTTTCTTGCTTTAGTATTTACCTGAATTTCATTCTTCACATAACCACACACACATAGAAAAGGTCTTCACATGCATGTTTTTTTAACCTAAGTCAAATGAAATAGGAAACTCTACACATTCAAAAATATGCATATGAAATGGTTTTTTTATTGCCTTAATAGTCACTACAGAGTATATGGTCAATGCACATTTCTACAAACTTGAAGATTTATCTCAGCAATTCTTCATGCCCTTAACCACTAATATCCTTCCTGTTTAATTCCTAAACTAAGGGAAATTGACTCATTTACCTACAGGAACATAATGGGCATTTATAACAAAATGTCATTTCCCATTAAAAACTATGTTTAAGGAACAAAAATAATGGAGGCGTTATTTTAAACTTCTAAGTGACTTTAAAAGTATATTCTTAACTTAGCTTCCTTTTTTTTTTTACATGCCCAACCAAAAATGATATTGTCCCATGTCCCATGTCATACAAAGTACTTTGCTTTCTTAGTATGAATTCAATGAGCTTTCATGCTGTTAAGATGCTTTGGGATTTTATTCTTTCATTCATTGGGCCACATGATGTATAAAGCATGGAATTGGGCCCCACAGGCCCTGAGGAGACTTGGACTTGGGGTTGCCACCAGCAGCACAAAAAAGGGAGAAGATGAGCCCTTCCCTACTATACATGGTGCTTAAGTGTTTATGGAATTAACACTTGTGTATACATGAACTATACAAGTATATAAGTGCCATAATAAAAATACAAGAAAATGCTTTGAAAGTTCAGATTAGAAAAATGAATTCTAGCTTGAGAATCAGGGAATAGTCTTTTGAAGACTTCAAGAGATGGAAAGAATTAAGGCAAACATGTTAGAAATAGCTTTCCAGTTAGAGACAGGGGCAGAGAGAGAAGAAATCACATCACAGCAAAACAAGAATCTTGATGAGTGCCCATATCACAGACAAGGTTTATTGGGAAGTAAAATTAGAACATTAGCCCTGAATGCCAAAGTAAAGATTTATAATTTATTCCAAAGCAGTGGAGAGGCAATGGAGGTTTTTGAGCTGGGGGTTTTGAGTGATGCATTCAAACTGACATTTGAGCAAGAATAATCTGGTAGTGGCCCATGGAATGGAGGCTAGATAGGCTGGAGTAAAGAGACGGGTTGGAAGGCAAAGGTAGGACTAGGATGATGGATCCTAGTGAGACATATTACAAAGATAGAATCAGCTAATGAGGCAGCCACCAACATGAGAGGCTGAAGAATCAAAATTGGCACCAGGTACTGAAAACTGAGATCTTAGCTTCTCCCCATGCTGCACCTTGTCCCATTTTCCTTCAAGTCATCTAAAGTAGAAACTTCTAGAAGTAGGGAAGATGAAGGTGTAAAGAGCATGAAGGACCAGTCAGGCAAATTGTGTCAGTTGCCATTAAGAGAGTGGTGATATCTTTTCTCCTGCACTGATGTTCTTAAAATACTGATAAAGTTTTTCTAAATAGCTATTGCTTTTGTAATATTTTATTTTGAAGCACTATCTCTTAGGAACTCAAAAGTGGAGCTAGAAAATAGAGCTGCTTGCCCTTATGCGCATGTTATCCCAAGAATGTATGTTTTCACAAATATAATAGCTTTTCTTGTTCTCTAAGATGATCTCACTATTGTGAGGTAAACAGTGGAGTGATCTTTAATTTTTGACATTAGAAAATAAAGGATTGGATCTAGGCAACTATTCAGACTACCAAGGCACAAAGCTATGAGGTAGATTAAGTATAAACCATCAGTACTGTAGTAGTAGGTGGCATGGTGAATAATAAGTATAATATTACTTGGAGCAAAGCACATGGTAAAAATCATGAGAATGAGGAGACTTGCCTTAACATACCACATCCATCTATGATCGTATGCATTCAGTGTCCGAATGATGGCTGTGTAACAGTAGATGATGACCACAAATGGAATTAAGAATCCAAAGAATGCCAAGAAGATGAAGTAGTAGAGTTGGAAGGGAGATGAAGATTCGCATGTGTTGTGGACATCATGGCAGGTGGTAATGTCCTGCTGGACAAGATAATACTCCTGCTTCAGGATGAAAAACGGCAGCATGTATAAGAAAACTGTAGCCCACACTAATCCACACGTTACCAAGGCGTAGGTGCGCTTGGGCAGCCCCCGGTAAGTGAAAGGATGGACAACGGCTAGATAGCGACTGATGCTGATGCAGGTGATGAGCAGAATGGAACAGTACATGTTGCCATAAAAGATGATGGTAGTGGCCCGACACATGACCTCTCCAAATACCCAATTGTTCCCATTGAGATGATAAGCTATTTTAAAGGGCAGTATGGCACACAAAAGAAAGTCTGCAATCGCCAAGTTGATATAGAAGATGGTCACACAGATTGGTTTGGTCCTGAAGAAGAGCATCCACAGGGTCACTGCATTGGCTGGCACACCTACTGCGAACACCAGGATGTAGATGACGGGTATCAGTTTGGTACTTAAGGAGTTGCTCAGATATCCCATGGTGGCATTATTGACATACAGAGTTGCAACACTTCCTTCAGGGCACTTAATCTTTACAGTTATGGTTTCTGTCCAACCTTCTATGGCCGAAAGAGGGAACTCTTCAAAAGAATTGAGGGGGGCTCCACGAAAGGTCCTAATAGATAACATTGGCTCTGTTGATTTGTCTGAATCATTTTCCATACCTGTAATTAAAAAGAAGTATTAACATATGGTATTTTGCTGGCCCATATCTAAGGTTCAGAAGAAAATAAAACTAAATGTATTATGCTACATAATTTCTGTAGTTTTAAAATTTAGGATCATTTTTATTTTTAAAAAAATCATTATAGCTCAGGCAATCAACAGGCATATCATATGCTCCAGCATCTTGCTAGCCCATGCAGGGGCAAAATCTAGATAACATCTTCTTACATGTAAGTAATTTGTAATACTGTTGAAGGAAACAAAAATAGTCCATCAGATCATTATAGGCCAATGTTATATTGATTACAAACTGTATCAGCACTCAGACAATAGTTAACAGATTTAGGCGTTTGAGCAAATGTCAAGGAGAAGATAAATGTAAGGAAAGATGAGCAAGGTTCACAAAGAGATGGAATTAAATAGATGAATAAGATTCTGGTAAGTGTTAAATGGGCAAAGGCATACTGTGGGCGGGCATGGGACCCGGGAATGTCAGATAAGTTAACTCAACAAATGTTTATTAATTACTTGATTGCATAAATTTTTAAATAAACTCCATCCCTATTTTCAACTCTCAGATTAGTATTGGAAAAGATACACAAAAATGTATTGTCTTATGCTAATAAAGTGCATCTGAGAGATGAAGTTGAAAGATAAGGTTACAGCCAAATCTCTGAAGGGCCTTTAAACTGTCCTAAGAAATCATGTGTCCATTGATAGATGCAGGAATTGTACAATAAAAAATTATGAAC
Source organism: Hipposideros armiger (assembly GCF_001890085.2). Lineage (NCBI taxonomy): Eukaryota > Metazoa > Chordata > Mammalia > Chiroptera > Hipposideridae > Hipposideros > Hipposideros armiger. The sequence goes on along the minus strand of NW_017731405.1, from coordinate 3,174,023 downwards.
AGAGGAATGAACGTGGTAGACAGCACAGTGATGCCCCAGAGATTCCACGTGCTAATGTAAGGAGCGCGTGAACATGTTGCCTTACATGGCAAAAGAGATTTTACAGATGTGATTAAGGATCTTGAGGTGGGGAGAATATCCTGGATTGTCCTGCTGGGCCAAGTTTAACCATAACAGTCCTTACAAGAGGGAGACAAGAGAGTCAGAGTCAAAGAGAGAGAGATTTGAAGATGCTGTGATGCTGGCTTTGAAGATGGAAGGAACCATGAACCAAGAAATGCAAGTAGCTTCTAGCAGCTGAAAAAGGCGAGAAAGCAGATTCTCCCCTAGAGCCTCCAGAATGAACAGGCTTGTGACCTCCAGAAATATAATGTTTTGTTTTAAGCCACTATGGTGATTTGTTATAGCAGCAATAGGAGGGCCGGCCGAGTGGCGCGATGGTTAAGAACTGGCTTGGGACGCCAGAGGGCCCCAGTTCGGATCCCACATATGAGGGCCAGTGACACTGCCCTCTACAAAAAAAAAACAAAAACAACTATAACTCAAAAAAAAAAAAGCAGCAATAGGAAACTGATATAACCATGATATGATTTGTGTTTAAGGTGACGTTGGTGATAGTGTAGAGAGTAGACTGAAAAGATGAGAAATTGGAGGGAGGCAAAGGGCCTGATTTGGAGTCTACAGTAATCTTTTAAACTCAAGATGGTGAGTTACAAAACTAGAGCAATGGCAGTGGAAAGGTAAAGATGAATACATGAGACTCTGATGGAGACTCAAAGGGCCTTGGCATCCAACTGGCCATGGAGGTGGTGTGGAAGAGGAAGGAGGAAAAATGACTTGGAGGTTTCTACTCTAGATGACTTGGAGGAGGAGGCTGGTCCACGGCACAGGGGGACAGCACGGGGAAAAAGCTAAGATCTCAGTTTTGAATATTCCTGAGTTTGAGCTGCTGATGGGATATTAGTGTGTAGAATGTCCCAGGGCAGGTTAGAAGACTTAGGTGTGGAGCCCAAATGAGAGGTACGGATTTTTTTAGTCTGCATAGAGACTGGAGTTTAATTTAGTAGGAGGGGTCCGATGGCCTAGGTAGAGATGTGAGGAAAAAAAAAACATCCAAAGGCAGATTTTAGGGGTAATGTAAATTTTAAGGGGAGAGGAAATGAGCAAAAATCAGAAGATGAAATTGATATGATGATCTGAGCAGTTGGAAATGGAAAAAAACACACAAAGGGATAGAAACACAACTGCATACTATAAATATTGGGCCTTACATGGCATGTTGATATTAATAATCCTAATTCTTGAAAGAGCAATTTCAAAAACAAAACAAACCTCAATACTCAAACCTGTTTATCATTATATAATTTTTCCATAAATTAATCTTTCACAAATGTAAAGAGTAGATTCTCTCAAATTTCTGTTACCTTAAGCAATGTTATGCTGAATTTAAACCCCATACTTACTGATTTAAAATGCCATTTCTCTGCCAATTCCCTTTCACATGACCTCTGAATTCATATATGTTGAATACTTGAGGTTAGTGCTTAGTTACATGGTTCTCATTCAAAGCCGGCTTCCCTTCCTGTTTTCTCCTCTGCTAGTTCACCCCTGGTAAATTGAAACCTCCCTCCTCACGCTGAGATTGCACAAACTGAATTCAGTATGTAACCCAGATGGAGAGTTCTGCCTGAACAAGCAGGGGCAGGGCGGTGCTCAGGTGTTGTTCCAGGGAAACTAGATTAAAGAAAAGGAAAGAAAAATCTGGGAAGTGGTGGTGGTTTGTGTCTATGTTTAGATGTGAATGTTGAGGCCTGTTGAGGCCTGTTGTGTGACACTTGAGTTGAGCCACACAAAAAGATCCTTCTGCTCACTTTTGCACTTTGGAAAATTCTTGTGTCTGACGTTCACCCAAAGAGACGTGCCTTTCCAGATAGGCACGAAGCTTGAAAATGGTGGCTGAAGAACATACTGTATGAGTTGTTTGCCTCAGGATCTGATAAGAGAGCTGTTGAAACCAAGCGTTTGTCAGTTTTCAGAAAATTCCTGTGGTTGAGCAAGACAAAATGGCTGTAAACATACTACACACTGACAGTGAAAAGGCCTTGATTCTTTTCCATGAGAATTCCAGCTGACCTGGTTTAGCTTGAAACCTTGCTTTAGCACCTGGTTTTCCTTAAGAATAGTGCTCACTGTTAAATTTCATTTTTTAAAAAAAATTTATTTGCATTCTTTATACAGGTGCCCATTCAACATAATGTTTCAAAAATGTTTTTCAACCTGGGCAAAGTCTTGGAGAGACGGTGGTCCACAGGGAACAGACTTCAGCCACTTCACGTTTCTCCCCCACCCCTACTGAAGAAAGAAAATTCACTGCCTTGTACCCAGTCGCCTTTGAATCCCCCACTTTTCACTTCCACCAAACCCCACCAGCATTTTGAAGGAACCACCTCCACAAACCTCGTTTCTTTTGCTATCCTGCTGCATTTTGGTTCATCCACTCCCAGAAATAGCACTTAATACTATTCATAAATCCCACATGTGCTACTATCCATAGGTTCCCTTAGCGCCCTCCTACAACCACATTTGGTGATGCCAACTGTCAATTTTAACAACATTCCTTTATAAAGGTTTGGGTCTTTTTTGTGTAATTTTGGGGTTTTTCCCCCCCTCGTTGTTCCTCTGCCCAGCTCTCCCACTCCTAATAATGTTGACTGGAGTGTGACCTAACAGTAAGCGTGGATACGGATCTATCCCTTATTGTTAATTTTGGAGCAAGCAGGAAGGTTCAGGTTAATGATGTGTTGAGTAAAATAGGAAACACATTAAGAGTTGAATAATAGTGTTTGGGAGACTTCATTTCTAAAATTTTAAAATCATACGTGGAGGTAGGGAGAACTCCTTCCTACCACTGAAAGTTTAAAAAAAGGCATTTCATTAAGAAACACTAATTTATTAGCATCATTGGTTATTAAAAGCAGACCACTCACTCTTTCTGGGAATATTCTGGTTCCCCCCACTTTATGCCTTATCAGAAGGTATAAATATATGATTTTTAAAATCTCTTTTAAAAGTGCTATCTTTGCTGAATGAGAGGAAATTCTTGCAAAACAAAAGCTTCTCACGAAGAAAATTGATTCTTGAATTAATTGTAGAGATCTAAAATCTTGACTGTGCCACAAATTTTTAAATATGAGTATAGAACACTTAGTCTTTGATAAGGTTTGAGTAGAGTGAACGAACTATAGCTATTTTCACTTCCATGATGCCATCTTTTAAAAACTAAGATCCAACTCTGCCTTTTGAGTTGCAATTTGAGTGAAATACCAAGAAAATAGATTCAGTTGACTCTTGTAACACAAGCCAGCACCTCCAGCCTACCCTGTAAGAAAAGAGCTTACCGCTTTGACAAAAAGTGGGCGACAGAAGCATTACTCCAGCAGCTGCAAAGATGAGGGCTTTCATCTCGATGACCTGAGTCCTGTTTCCCAAACGTTATCAAATGTATAAAATTAAGGAGCACGGCTTCACCTCAGTTCCACGTGTTAACAGCAAATGGAAACCTTGCTCTCTGTAGAACTGTGCTCTCTTCTGCTCTGCAGGCAGGAAACTTGCCCCGGTCCTCTTCAGGGAAAGGGTGTGACAGCACTTGTGTTTCAGTGTGCATGACTCAGGCTGAACCTCTGAGCACACTGCATTATCCCCGGAGAAGGTCATTTAACTCTTACCCACCTCTAACAAGCCATTCTGAATAGATGCTGGTAAACTCCTCCCAGTATACTATGTGCAGTGAAAGAATACAGATAGTGGACAGTCCTTTACAGAAGGAAGCTGAAAATAGATGCTGAGTAGCAGTTAGTTTTGACTCTGTCCCATATCTCATTTTACCTATTTTAAAAATGTGGTGCCAGAGTGTGATTTCTACTTAATAATTAGCTGTCAGAAATTATCCTTTCCTTTATCCCCCCAGCTATTTCAAATCTTAATTCGTAAACTCATTACATAATTACAAATTAAATCATGAAAAGTAAACATTTTTTATGAAGTTAAAATTAAGTGCTTAATAATACTTAGAAAATTCTTCATCAGTGTCACATTGATCGGAATTTGTCATCAGTGCCTGGCCAGAACTTGTTTTATGGTATTTTGTTTTGCTGAGCCATTCAATAGGGTCAGATAATCTGGGGGAGGAAAAAAGGGAGGGGGGGGGAATCACAACACTTATTTAAACTAAAATCATAATACAACATTGAATTGCAGAGGACTCCCTTTATTTCATGGGTGTTGGTGAGCAGGTCTACAATAAGCTTTTTTTTTTTAATTGTGGTAAAATACACATAACATAAAATTTACCATCTTAACCATTATTAAATGTTAACACATTAACACAACTCAGTAGTATTAAATACATTCACAGTGTTGTAACATATCAGTTTTTATGAGTAGTTATATTCTGGAGAATATGAGTTAATATGGAGGAAAAAAATACTGTACTACAACAGATTCTCCTATACTTAACAAAATTCAAGGTTAAATGCTAAGTCAGACAGCCCCACAGCCTGTGTCCTATAACATGAAGCAAGAATCAGGAAATTCAAATTTCGCATGAGACTTAAAGGCTTGAGGGACATGGAAGGAAGGAATTGATCTGTGTAAACTTTTCACATCTTGATTAAATTTCACCACACCAAGTTTCACAATCAAAAGTCAGCCTTCAATGCTTCAAACAACATAACATGTGGTAACTGACATAAAACACTATTTTATTGTAGAAATAATAACCAAAAAACCCCACAAAATGTTGAAGAGAGGGTACCGTTTTGTTTAATTAAAATTTTCTTGGAGCCATCTAAATTCAGGAATTTATGACTTGATTTGCATGTGGCCTAGTTTCTGTTCAGGTAATCCATTTGCAACTCATGTGTTGAACCTGGCTGTTTAGCTGGAGGTAGAGCCATGGCTATCCTGTAAATATAAAACTCCCAGCCTTCTGGTGAGCAATTGAAAAGATTAGTTACGTTGGTAGGATTTGGTTTTTTACTCTTGGTTTTGCATTTAACTATAGCAAATTCTTTAGTTCAATGAGTCATGATTTAAATTGTTGACTTGAATTTATTTGATTTGCAAAGTCTCTCTTCAATTTGGCTTATAAAACTAATACCGTCAGCTTGGAAATGGGATTGTAACTTCTCATCTGGGTAAAAGTTTGTATGGTGCATCTTCGACACTGACAAGTTATGAAGGAATTTGGTAAATACCCTTCAAAAAAACTGAGATGTACATCAATGAACTTATATGTTCATTGTTTTAGTTTTAGGCTGTACTTTGGGAGAGGGTTCGGGTTCTCTTTGGCCGTTGAAACAGAAAAAAATAGTTCCTGATGCCCTTTCTCTGTCTTCCTTCTCTAGTCTTCAACTTCTCATCCTACATTCCATTTGAATTGCCCCCATTCATTCTGCCAAGAAATGGAAAATCTTACTAACAGCTGACAGTTCTCATATGGCAGATCTAGCTGGAAATGATTGTAGAAGCAGGGGCCAAGCTTTCCGCAGTGATCTCCATTAGTCCAGATGTTGCAGGATGAAGTAACAGAGATTTTGTCTCATTTTCAGAGCCCTTTCCACATACATTATCTCATGTTAGTGTGTGAAGGAAATAGGTTTGAAGCCTGCCCTAGGAGCTGGAGAATGTTATTTCTCCTTCCTGCCTCGCAACCATCTTGAGTCCTAACTGATGAAACTGGCTCCAGTGAGCTACCTTCTGTCCATCACAATCTTGCTTTAGGATTTAGTACATGATGCTTATTCCTACACATGGAGTTTCGCATTTTTTAAAATGGAATGTCTTGTCTTCCCCAAAATTATTTAATTTTTACTGATAAAATTTACTTGTACTCTTGGACAAGTTTATACATTTTATATTTATATATTTGTAGCAAGATATAAGAAGCAACCAAAAAGTAAATACTAAAGATAATTCAGTACCTTTTCATTGCTATCACTTGCTTTTTGAAGCCGTTCTTAACTGCTTAAGTCTTTTCTCCCCCTGCAAATTCAATACCCCAACTTACTGTAAGTTCATCTCTTCTTGGCTATCTCTAGATTGTGTATTTACAGCTGATATTATCCTAATCACATATTATAATTATTTTTTTCTTTTTCTTTTTTTTTTAAGATTTTATTGGGGAGTTGGGGGAGGGAAACAGTGCTGGGCAGTCAGGGGAAGGGGAACAGACAAGTTGCTGTCCTTTTGTTCTTCAGTCTAGTTGTGGAGGATGTCGCTTCACTGGTGCATGTTGGTATTATCATTGTGCTGTTCCTGGGTGAAGCAGATCGGTCACTGGCCTCTGGATGGCTGCTCATGGCAGATCTTGGCAGCTCACACCGGCTGCTGGCCGCTCATGCTGGCTGCCAGCCACACACGGTAGCTTATGGCAAGGCCGCTGCAGCCTACTCCGTCGCCAGTGACTCAAGGCAGCCCAGCTCCAGGCCGAGCTGTTGTTCATCATCTTAACTGTAGAGGGCAGCAGTGTCACTGGACCCCATGTGGGATCCGAACCGGGGCCCTGCTGCTCAGAGCCGATGTCCCAAGCCAGCTCTTAACCAACGCGCCACTCGGCTGGCCTATAATTATTTTTTGATACAACTGTTTCTTACACTAAAGTGTTAGCTCTGTGAGGACAATCACTATGTTTATATTTGGGGTTTTTTGGTTTTATCTTTGTCTCGTATCTGATGTTGAGTGTCATTGTGTTTCCCTCAAATTTAAAGTATCCCATGGCCCTCTGGGGCCACCTTGGGAACCACAGTTATTCAGTGATTGGGGAGACAGTATTTGACAAAGGTAGCCAGAGAAGCTTTTTTTTTAGAGGAGGTTGAATTAAGGCCTGAATGATTAGAAAAAACCAACAGCCACGTAGCTGGGGAGAATGAGGAAATCTGAAGGAGGATGGTGTGAAGGCCTGGAACGGGGAGTAGAGGAATGTGAGGTTAAAGCCAGAGGGATCAGCAGGGTCAGATCATTAGATCACCACAGTCCATGGGAAGGGAGCATTTTCTCCTTCCAACTGCAGGGGAAACCTTTGGAGGAGTTGAAGCCAAAGAGCGTGTAATGAGATAAGTCATTTGAAGAGATTATCTGGTGGTTCTCTGTAGAGGACCAATGTGGTAGAGGACCAACTTGGAAGCAGCAAAAGCAAATAGGAGACCAATGCAGACTGTCCAGTTGAGAGATGATCGTGGGTTGGCTAAATGGGGTGAGAGTGGAGAACGGAGAAATGGTTGGATTGGGGGTCTAGTTCATTAGTAGCTTAGACAGTATATGGCAGTACTTGGTAGTTGCTAAATAAGAGCTGTGAGGATTATAATAAAATGACTCCTAAGAAGTAGTTACTAATTATGTTTCATCATCATTCACTGTTCTTTCTTTTATCCTATGACAATATTCCCAGGACTCTGTGAGTACTTCTAAAATCCTTTGGCTGGATGAGATACAGCATGCAGTCTATGAGGCCAACACGCACAAGGACAAAGCAAAACAATGTAAGCCCTCGCCTCCTTTTGCTGGCTCAGCTTGCCTTGCTTGTAACTGTTATGCTTCTAATTTTTATTTTAATTCATAATTTTTTTAAAGATTATGCAATTTTTAATTTCTGAAAAGACTTCGACTCTCTTACCCATTTTAATTCCTGAATGCACGTTTATACAATAAGATCCATTGGTTACACTACTTTCGATGATTCGATGCTATCTCCAGCAAATTCTGAGAATGTTGCTGAACAAAATCCAGGAAGCAAAAATGGTTTCTAAACTCTCACACTGATAGTTGAATCAAGTCCTTTTTTATCTTAATCCTTAAGGAACTAACCCACTTCTGCTTAATGAATGCCCATCCTCCTTCCAAGCCCATCATTGTGTTAGTCAGGGTTTTCCAGAGAAATGAACTACATTTTTTTTTCTGGAAAAAAACAGAACTAGATAGATAGATAGATAGATAGATAGATGATAGATAGATCTGTTTCTCTGGAAAGTATCTAGTATATGTACTGTCTGTCTAACACACACATATATATGGAGAGAGAAAGAGAGAGATTTATTTTGAGGAACTGGCTTATGCAATTGTGGAGAGGCTGGCAAGTCCAGAATCTGTAGGGAGGCCAGTAGAGGCAAGGTGGCAGCACTTAGTCACCAGAAGACAAGTGGATGGAATTACTACAATGGACAGCAGAGTCAAAACCGTAATCAGAATAATCTGATTCACAGACAACTATGGAATTGGCTAATTGAACATGGTGTTCCTAGAAGTGAAAAAGACAGTCTACTAAATTCTTACTTGATTTGTACAAGTAGGAAGAAGAATTCTAGGTCAAGTGAGTAGAAGTGTAACTTGAATCATAAAAACAGAAAGTCACGGCCTCTCAAACAATTCCCAGACTTGAGCCAGTTTACAGACCCAGGACGCCTTGAATAAAGGGGAGGCCGAGTAGGCTCCTTGAGAAAGGACACTGCTACACCATCAAAATTGTATACTGTTCATCTTTCTCCCAGGCTTCCCCCAAAGAGGCCTACGGCCTTTTACCATGATGACTGTCCTGGGGGGGAAAGAAGTTTCCAGACTATTCAGGGATTACTAGACCATGGTTCTGAGCTGACAATAATTCCAGGAGACCCAAAACTTCACTGTGGTCCCCCAGTCAGAGTAGTGGCTTATGGAAGTTAGGCAGTCAATGGAGTTTTCCGCTCAGGCCTGTCTCACAGTGGGCCTGGTGGGTCCTCAAACCCACCCTGGGGTTCCCACCCCCACCCCCACCCCCCTTGTCCAATGCATAACTAGAATTGACATACTCAGCCACTGGCAGAATCCCCACATTGGCTCAAATGAGATTTTTTTTTTAATTTTATTCTAATCCTCTATTTTCATAAAGAAATAGTATGAAAATTCACATGGCAACCTAAAATAGCTTCAAGATTGATTTATGCTCTCCATAGTTGAATAACCTACGTAAATTAAAATAAGATTCCTAAAAGTGTAGTTCATTAACCTGTCCATTCATGGCATAACTAGAATCTATCCTGTTCTATCAGCTCATAGGTTGCCGTGGAGATGCCTTAGTCTTGCTCCAGAAATGTGGTTTTAAACTTTGAAGCATCTGTGAAGAACGTCTGGTTTTTATTTCCTTAGCCTGGAAAAATATGTGTATTTCTCCAACCTGAACTTTTATACTCTTAGGATCTTTGAAGTCTTTCTGTTCTAGCACTCTAATCCTTAAGAAAAATAAAATAAAATTGGGAAATGTACATAAGATATTTAAATTTAGATACGAAACTGAAGGCAACTGTAGTTTGAAGAAAGACTTCTCAAGAAATTAGACTGTGATACAGCACTCTAATAGCTGAAAAGGGTTACAATTTATCTCTTCAAAATCAAACCAGTTTAGAAGTTATTTTATTCCTTTCATTCTGTGTTTTTCTTACATTTGGCCAGCAAATGTTAAGTGGATTCTGTTTTTTATACTGAGACTCATGATTCTATGGACTATGAAAGTAAGGTTTTCTCAAATGTGCGATTTTTTTACTCCACACTTGCACATTTAAAATGCTATCTTCTACCTCTGTCCTGTCCCTCAAAAGAGTTGATATAGGTTCTGCTATGCTATCTAACAACAAAAAGATGTTCTGAAAGAAAAAAAAGAAAAAAAAAAGGATGTGTATTCTGATACTGAGATGAGCAGTTTCCAGTTTCTCAACAGGAATTTAATCCTTTAAAAGCATCCTGCATCCTTTGAAGACTTGAAACAGATTCTGGTCACATGTTTTAGGCATCAAACCCACTCCCACATAATTTGATAAAAGAAAATGTGTTGGCTCATATATTTTACCACAGGCAAGATTTAAGAGGGCAGAGGAACTCAGGTCTCCTTCACGTTGGCCACAATGTTCATTTGCACTGCAGCATCTTGCTGTCTTATAGTAGGTTTGTCTCTACTTTTGACTCCTCAGAGCAATGTTTCTCAGCCTTTTTCCATTATTGCACCCTCAAGAATCTTTCTAAACGTGATTTTCCCTAATTGGTCCTCACCATGAAATTTTAGTACCACAGGTACATTGTATATCTCTTTATGTACCATATGTAGATCTGTGCTTTATACATAAAAAGATTTTTTACCCCCTTCCCCCAAGAACCAATTTTTGTGCTATTGGGGGTTATATAACCTCTTTTGAGAATGCATGCCTTAGAGAAAGTTTGCTGGTATATATGGCTTAAGATTTAAAGCAAACATGTTTTTGGATCTCTTAGATGATTTATGGGAGGTCTCTTGTTTCTTAGCAGAAATGTACCTGATTTTATAGAGACCCATTTATATGACATCCTCAGCTATCTGGAACTTAACCACAACCCACCTTGAGACTTTATAGTTCTATGCACATGTGAACATAATTTAACAGTACGCCATTTAGCACTTGTATGGTAGAGTTTGACATGCACGCGTGTGTGTGCGTGTTCGTGTGTGTGTGTGTGTTTAAAAAAAGAACTATCCATCTCTTCCTTCTTTTTTCAAGATCTTTTTTTATCTAGAAAGTATTTTATACTAGTTTCTTCCATTTTTTGTTCTACATTTCTAACTCAGTGCATTTATAGGTTGTGAAACCAGGTCCATTGGTTGGGCCAGAATATTCTTACCTGTAACTAAAGTGAATAATAAAGAACTCACCATGTTAACTTCAGGCAACCAGGAGTTCACTGTAGTTTTATTTATGGGGAGAGGCAGAAATTTGAAATGGGATCAAATGCTTCATAGGTCTAATTTGGTTCCAGAATTAAAATTCTGGACTCCAATGCCCATATCCATCAGCTGTACCTACTGCTTTCTAGAACATTCATTTTGGTTGCTAATGACAATCCTGGAAGTATGCTAGTACTATACAGGAGAATATCAGGAGTTCCATAGCTTTAAGCATTTTTCTTGTTCTAAAATAAATAAATGTCTTTGTAAAACGGGCTCTAAAACACTAATTAATGACCTGTGTAAGAGCTGTATATCTATTATTGGTGTGCATTCACCCCATTTCATAGATTATCACAGTGAGCAAAATGTAGCGACTTAATACCACACAAGAGTAACCAGGAAATACTGTGATTTTTAATAAACTGCTTCTGTGGGATCTTATTCTTAAAGCCTAAACTAGTAGGTAAGTCGGTGACTATCTCTCAGGCATATGTGGTACATACTCTCAAAGGGTAAAAAGGTTTGATACTAGTGCATTCCTAAAAGGTTGAATTATATTTTTGCATGCTGCTAGGGTAAGTAGAAAATAATCATTAACATAAAAAACTTTTTTTTTTCATTACCCAGGGGTTACACTGGTCGTTGATGTTAATCAGTGTTTGGAGAAAGAAAACACAAATGATATTTTGTCTGTTTTGAAGTCTTCTGTTTGTAATACAAATGACATACTCCCTGAATGTGCTGACAGGTACTATGATGCCCTGGCAAAGAAAAAAGAGCAAAAATCTACAAGTGGTAAGCATTTTCATCACTTAGCACAAATTTAATATCATTTTGAATATGGTGATTTCTGAGGTGTTGTATTTTCTTAATTTTAAGACAAATAATTGCTTTCAAATGAACACTTCTAAAATGATTTTTATCATTTATGGCAAAGGAAATTTTTTAGGTGTTTCTTTTCTTCTTTGCTTTTTGGAAAGTTGTCATTAACTTGGTGGCTATGCGGGGGTGACATCATAGATTTTGTGAGAAAATTTAAGTATTCTGGACATTTCATATAAATGGAATCATCATACTGTGTCTGGCTTCTTTCACTTAGCATAACGCTTTCAAAGTTCATCCATGTTGTAATATCAATTGCTGGAATTTGGATTTTCCCCCCACTTTGGGCTATTCTGAATAATGCTTCCATGAACATTTGCGTCCAAGTTTTTGCATGGACATATTTTCATACAGTTGATTTTTGTGTATTGATCTTGTATTCTGCAACCTTGCTGAACTCATTTATGCTAATAGGCTTTTAGTGGATTCCTTGAGCCACTACCTGTTTTTGTAAATCAAGTTTTATAGGAACCCAGCCACACTTGTTAATTTATATATTTTCTATGGCTGCTTTCATGAGGCAGTAACAGAGCTGAGTAGTTAGTTGTATCAGAGACATGGAGTTCACAAAGCTGAAAACATTTACTCTCTGGCCCGTCACAGAGAAAGTTTGCCAACCTCTGTTCTAGAAGGAAGAGTAAACACTTTCTAGGCAATAAAAGACTGATTTCCAACCTCAGATAGAACTATGAACATTGTTTTGGGGGTAAATAGGATGATTTATTCTCATCTGTTTCTCCTGTGAGTCTAGGATGTCTGTTCTTTCCCAAACTGAAGTGTCCACTCTTAGGTGGATCACCAACCCATACAGCTCAGCTTTAGCTCTTATATATAGGCATAATTTTGTCTGGAAGGCATCTAGAAAATATGCCTCCTTTCAGAATGCTCACTACCTCTTAACTAACTGGAAGCTTTCTCTTTTATGGCTTTTTAATTAGTCTTTCCCTTACGTAACAAACCAACTACATTTCTTAGGAAAAATACTCGGACTGCGAGCTAGAGACTCCCTCCTTAGTCTTTCCTCTGACTATAAGTTCAACCAATAAGAAAATGACAAGAATTCTCTTTTCCTGTTATCCACTGATATCCCAACCCAAATAAAGCCTTCTAATGCCTATGTAGTTGGCTGTTAACCAACTAAGACCTTTTTACTTCTCAGTTCTTATGCAAATAAGAGAAGATACCTGATTTTACCATCTTTGTTTACCTTCTTTCCTTCCCACTGAGAGAGTAGCCTTAAAAAGAGTGTTTATTGTTCTGAAAGCATTTGTGAATCTTACAACTATTGGTAATTGAAAATATAATGATTACTTGTGATAATCCTAATTTGACTGTACACTATATTTTCTGGTAGACCAACACTTCTAAATAGGTAACAGCTGTCTGACTGCACATTTGAAAAGAGATATATATCTTTCTTCCTGGGTATTGACAATTAGAACTATTGAGGGCCACTTAAGATCAAATAAAGAATCAACACATATTAAAGTGCCATAAAGTTACATCTGCTTAGTTATTTGAATCCATTTAAGTATTCTATGTGAAAATTGACTTGAACTTTGATTTACCTATAAAGGCATTTCGTCTAATTCTCACTTGGCAATAGTTGACTTAGCTTGGTCTAGGTCAGTGCTTTTTATTTTTATTGTTTTTGTTTTTGTTCCCTCTGGTCTAGGACAGGAGACATGACCATTCAATAAAATAAACAAATTTCTAAATAGAAAGTGTAGCCCATGGATGGTAAGAAGGAGATATTATTATTGACCAACTTAAGCCATGGCTGCCATAGTTTTTTTTTTTTAAGATTTTACTAGGAATTGGGGGAGGGAACAGTGTTGGGGAAATGGGGAAGGGAAACAGACAAGTTGCTGTTTTTTGGTTCTTCAGTGTAGTTGTGGAGGATGCCGCTTCATTGGCCCATTTTGCTATTGTGATCATTGCATTCTTCCTGGCTGAGGCAGTCGCTCGCCGGCCATTAGTCGGCCACTCACGATGGCTCATGGCAGCTCACACTAGCTGCCAACCACTCACGGTAGCTTACGGGAGCCCACTGCAGCCCCACTGCAGCCTACACCGTCGCCGGCAACTCCTAGCAGCCCAGCTCTAGGTCGAGCTGTTGTTCACTGTCTTAGCTGTAGAGGGCACAGCATCACTGGCCCTCATATGTGGGATCTGAACTGCAGCCCTGCTGCTCAGAGCTCACACTCCCCAGTCAACTCTTAACCAACGAGCCACTCGACTGCCCAGATTTCTTTTCTAGTATGCCCCTACACCCAAATTAAGTCCTTCCAACATTTGTTTTTTACTCATTTTGTGTGGTTGTGTAGAGCAAGATGAGTCAAAGGAATCAGAATTTTCCTTCTCCCAACTTAGTGACCTTAGTGTTTACATATGCCGGTTAGTACTTCGGGTAAAGTTGTCAGCACAGATGAGCCACTTCTGCTTTTGTTTACTGCAGATCACTGACCATCCTTAAATAATGAGCTACAGTCCTTGTAGGTCACGACTCAGAAAAGTTGCAGGAAGGCTTTCTAAGCAGAAGGTTCTTCTCCGTTGCTGTCCTCTGTCTACTGTGGTGGTGTTCACATTTACCAGGGGCATAAATCCCTTGTTTTGTTTTGTTTTGTTTTGTTTTGTTTTGTTTTTTAAAAGATTTTATTGGGGAATTGGGGGTAGGGGAACAGACAGGTAGACAAATTGCTGTTTTTGTTCTTCAATCTAGTTGTAGAGGACGTTGCTTCACTGGCCCATGTTGGTATGATCATTGCGCTCGTCCTCGGTGAGGCAATTGGTCGCCGGTCATTGGTTGGCCGCTCACAGCAGCTCCCAGCAGCTCACACCTGCTGCTGGCTGCTCACATAGCTTGCGGCAGCCCACTGTAGCCCCGCGGCAGCCTATGCCGTCTCTGCCGACTCACAGCAGCCCAGCTCCAGGTCGAGCTGTTGTTCAGCATCTTAGTCTTAGCTGTAGAGGGCGAGCATCACTGGCCCTCAATGTGGGATCTGAACCGCAGCTCTGCTGCTCAGAGCTGGTGCTCCCAAGCGAGCTCCTAACCAGCTGAGCCACTTGGCCAGCCCCATAAATCCCTTGTTTGCTTGTCCTTCTTGTTGGCCATTTGTGACTCCTGTCATCCTCATGAAAAGTTTGGGATCCAGAGCTAGCATTAACCATCGCTCTCTCCTTCTTGTTTGGCTTAGCAGAGAGCTGCCATTGAATACATAGCATGCATTCTATTTTAGTGAGTCATTTCTAATGATTTTAATTTACACTATCTGAATGCTTGGTGAAAAATATCTTCATTAAGTTATTTTACATATTGAAGAAACTACATTTATGTGGAAATGTTCAGTGTTCCTCTCTAGAACATAACACACTTTTTTTCTTTAGTGTCTACTGAAGGTTCATGGCTCAAACTCACCCTTCAAGAGAAATATGATTACTACTACAATGTCGACTCAAAAGAGAGTTCCTGGGTCACACCTGAATCTTGTTTGCTTAAAGAATCATGGCTCACAGGAAAAGAAATTGAGGTAGGAGGTTGGTGTTTAATGGAAAACTGTACTATTAAAAATAAATGATTATTTTTCTATTTTTGGATCGTGGAAGTAAATGGGAGGGACTAATTGATTTATTTGAAGGCTGGGTATGTTGCAAAGTCTTCATGAACTGCAGTTGGATGTGGCTGCATGGTTAGCTTTCAGGATTTTTTCCATATTGACATAACACCAAACAGGAAGGGAAGAAAGCTTTTGCAGCATTTTGGGGGATGGTAGATTATCCTAAGAAATTAATCTTCAGGTGTTCCTTGACACAAAAGCTCAATTAGTGATAATTTCTTTGTTGTTATTCAAAATGTCTCATTTCTTTCCCCCTCTCAACCTACAACACAGATATAATAGGTCCTTTCAAAAGTGAGTAATGCTTCCCAGGGGGCAGTACTCTTGAAGGAATGTTCACCAAGATTACTTTGCACCTGAAACCAAAAGTTAGACCCAAAAGATGTGAAAATTGCTGTTTGCTCCAGGCTTTGTAGTATGTTTAAAGAAAAAATACTGGTAATAATTGAGTTCCAATTTGAAAAAACTAAATGGAACACAAAAATGTACAAAAGATCTTATAGAATTGTTCAAAGTCACCAGCATCAAAGATACCGCAGTATAGCAATATTGTGGACAGTACCATATTTACTAAAACTCAGAGAAAACCCTGTGGCCAAGGGCTGACAATGCCACCAGAAATCCTGACTGACAAGAAGATAGCGAAGAATATAGTTTATTAACTAATTGCAAATATTCAAAGTTCCCACAGTTTACAGGAAAATGGCATTGTGGCAATGAATTACTACAGCTACTTGTTGAAAAATGAAATTATGGACAATATTAAAAAACCATATGCTATAATTGAGAAGATGTATTAAACTGTGAAGAAGCAGCATCGAAGGGTTAAAAGTCAGAGCCAAAAACTGTACATGTGACATCCAGAGATGTCCCAGAAATAACTTTGTGAAATTGAGCATCAGCCTAAGATTATTAACAAGTGGAGGATCTACACTGTAAAATTTTATTTCATCTAAGCAATCTAAAATTACTGATTTTATTCAGTGAATGGACATATATGTCTTCTCTTAAAGGAATTTATGCATCTTTTTATATAATTTCACTTTTAATTTTTTTAATTAACCATCCATTGATTCCAGTCACACAGGCTAAGAGGTGTCACCTGTAGAAATGAATCCAGTCTTGGCATCTCTCAAAGAACATAAAAGTAAAGCCAGTTCACAGTCCACATAAAGACTTCTCACAATTCTCTTACTTCCTTTTTTCTTATTCTTCTAAGTTTCCCCTGTCTGCCCACGATAGTGCTTATCTTTCCTTACCAAACCCCTTTTCTTCTGCCCCATGTCTTTTATTTTCCCCCAAATTTGCATTTTCCCCAGCTTATTACAGGGATCTGCCTACTCTGGCTTGGGCAAGACAGGGGCAGAGAAGCCCGCGGGCCTCATGGGCACCGCAGTCTTTTCCTTGGTAGCTCTAGTGAGAGAGGAGTGATGCGTATTCTTACTGTGATCATCCTTGTGCCTTTTACACTCTGTGGAGCTCAGGCCTCGCGCGTGGCAAAGGCCAGCATCATCTGTACATCTGCGATCATGCAACTGCATTCTCCAACCACCTCAGCATAAAGTTTGGAGGATTCCCAACTCATGTCGCTAGAAAGAAGCTAAGCCAGTTCAGCCCTTGGCGCTGGTCAAACCTGTTTTTAAACCAAGCCGGAACGAGATATCCGTATCATTTTCTGAAAGATAAAATTTCCAGAAGCTGTGCTCTATGCTTCTTTCACCTGATGTGTGAAGTGTAACCATAAGAAATGTCTCTTGCCAGGACATTATTGAGGCAGTCACAGCAGATTACATTCGTGAGAAGATGTGGTCTGCTTCCGAAGATATGCTTCTTCGCTTTCAAGCCACAAGCTCAGGACCCCTCCTTAGGCAAGAGTACGAAGCTAGGAAATCATTTTTGTATGAGCAAGAAGCGAATGTGGCCAAAATACAGGTATGTGACTCACCTACCTCTAGTTACAGCAAACTGTCATATCTCCTAAAAATGTTTTATTTGATAACAGGACAGTCAACGGTCAGCATTCTAATAAATAAAACTATCTGCACATTTTTCTCTTAATCCGTGCCGCTGAGTCTGCTTCACTAAGGCTCCGAGATGGGAAGCATGTTGAATGATTTTTCACCTCTGGTGTTCTGGAGAGTATTTGGGGGCACTGTGGACTCCCACAGGTTTGCCTGCCACCAACCCAGTCGGAGCCAGAGCAACATCTCAGATCAGAGATGAAATCATGTTTCTCTACAAAACTGAATCTCCTTGTGTCACCTTCTTTCTGACTCAGGTGCTTTGCAAATTGGTTTTCTATTGCTCAGTGGATGTTGAGTGGCGTCTGAAAGAATGCAAGAGCTAATGACATAGATTGAGCATCTCCAAGAGTGTCTTCTCCCTTATATAACCTGTCGTTCTTCCTTTAGTCCTGCAGGAAAGTCTTCAGTCCCAACTTCTTTGTTGTAAGTTGTTCTTATACTTCCTTGACTTGTCCAAACTTTCTGATTGGCAGGAGAGGACCTTGCCAGATTTGGGTGTTTCTCCTTTGTGTTCCCCTAGCAGCCTCTCCCAACCACCATGATGGCTTCCAATAGGTTGTCTGTTTGTCCTTTTTTGTGCATGCAAAGTGATACTGCTATTGACGGGCAGAGTTTGACGGGTTTTTGCTTTGGCCAATAACTATGAAATTTCCTAGATTGAAAGTTTTTAAGTTGAAGAGCTTCTCTTTTGTGGTCATTGGTGTACTTAGCCTGCTTCCCCCACCGAACTATAATATTGTTCAGGACAGAAAAAGAGTTTTTAAACTTCTATATTCTTATGTCTTGCATATGGTAGGTGCTCACATGTTTGAATTTGCTCAGAACTTAAGATGTTAGAAGGCAGAAATTATTCATTTTTTAAAAAGAAATTTCTCCTATAAATCTGACACTCAAAAGAATTTTTCTAGGGGAGGCAATAAGTTTTTCAGTTTATTCCTTCTTTAAACAAACGGTAGACAACATACACAGGAAGTGAACAAAAGCATAAAAATAGAATCATCTACACTGATGCTAAGGCTCTAATTTGCACAAAATTCGAAGTGTCAGCTGTTGTGGCTCAATTTGGACGAACCCTAAGCTCTTCAGTCTTGGGTGGACATGGAGCAGTGTTGGCAGTTGGAAGACATTTTGAAGAGCCTGCCCTGTAAAATCTGTCTGATATCAGGACCCAGGGCTGAAGTCATGAGAGGGCTCAGGAAGGACAGAAACAATCATTTGGAGCCTTTTTTCCTCCATCAGAATCAGCAGGATTGAAGAAGCTAGTCATCAAACTATGTAGTCACTCCGCCATGCCTTTTTTTTTATTCTTCTGACAGGTGGATGAGGTGTAAGGCAAGCTATAGACTGCAGATGAATATGTAGTCAATATAAACCTGCTAACCCACAAAACCAAAGGATCATGAACCAAAGGGGATCATGCTAATCTCATTTCTTCCCAAAGTGGCTGATTGACCCTGAATTCAGGGAATGATCTGAAATCTAAAGACTTCCCCTGGGCCGGCCGAGTGGCGCATTGGTTAAGAGCTGGCTTGGGACGCCAGCTCTGAGCAGCAGGGCCTCGGTTCCAATCCCACATGAGAGCCAGTGACACTGCCCTCTACAGCCAAGATGGTGAACAACAGCTCGACCTGGAGCTGGGCTGCAGTAGAGCTGCAGTGGGCTGCGGTAAAGCTACTGTGAGTGGCTGGCAGCCAGCATGAGCTGCCAAGAGCCGCCGTGAGCAGCCATCCAATGGCCGGTGAGCAACTGCCTCACCCAGGAAGAGCGCAATGATAATACCAACATGGGCCAGTGAAGCGACGTCCTCCACAACTAGACTGAAGAACAAAAAGACAGCAACTTGTCTGTTTTCCTTCCCCGATTCCCCAACGTTGTTCCCTCCCTCAATTCCCCAGTAAAATCTTTTTTAAAAAAGGCTTCCCCTCCATAGAACAGCTCACCCTTCCTAACTGGCTGAATCAGCCCCAGACACAATAGTCTTAACAAATTCAGTGAGAAAGTTCCCAGGCTGAGCACAGCTCCACCATCCTCCCTCCCTCAGTCTCCTCCCAAGAAACTGAATAGTGGCACAGAGAATATATGTCATCAATAGCTAAGCCTCTATCTCAAGTGCTTATGGAACAAATCAGAAGGTGCCCAAGTAAACATGGAAAGTCAAGAAGAATTTATATAGCCATATTTTTGGTTTTTGGTTTTTTTTCTTTCTTTTTTTTTTTTTTTTAAATAATGGACTTCCTTGTCTCACTCTGATTTTAAAGGGAATGAGTCTTACATTTCACCATTAGGTATAATACAGATTATTGTTAGATAATCTTTTTCTAAAGATTAAGTTAAGGTTAAGAGTTTCCATTTACTTTTTGTTTGTTGAATTTCTTTTTAAATTGAAAAAGATACATAAATTTTATCAACAATGTTTTGCACCTATTGAGATAAATTTTTTTAATTTATTAATGTATGATTAGACTTTTCATTCATAAATAATTCTTCATGCAAACACTTTGTATGTGTGTCCATATATACACACATTCAAATGCATGCATTGTGTGTGTCTGTGTGTATAGAAGTACACATATACTATATATAATTCTTTACTAATGTTTTATTTAAGATACTTGTTTTCAAAAAAAAGATATTTGGTTTTCATATTCATTGAAAAGATTGCTTATGATTTTACTCTCATGTCTTCTTTTTGTCTTTGTTACTCTTGCAAGATGTTTGTCAATTTTGTAGATCTTTGAAAAAAACTAGATCTTTGTTTCATTGATATTCCTTGTTTTGCCATTTTCAATGTCATTGATTTCTACTTATTTTTATTATTTTTTCCATCTGTTTGCTTTGGGTTTATTTTGCTCTTGTTTTTCTAGTTCTTGGGGAATGACCTTAGATTAATGATTTGAAACTTTCCCCCTTTTTTAATGTATGCATTATTGTTCTGGCTTTTTTTTTTTTCCTGTTTTTTCCTACCTTCCTGTGGGTTACTGGATTTAAACATTTTAAAAATTACATTCTGATTTAGTTATAGTGTTTTTCAGTGTATCTTTTTATAAAGCTTTCTTAGTAGTTGTTGTAGTTATCATGATAGATAGATAGATAGATAGATAGATAATGTATACTGTATATGCTATATAACCAGAATCTATTGGTGTCATCATTTTATCAGTTTGAGTGCAGAAATCTTACCTGTCTTTATATCCCATTACACCTCCCTTCTTTATAATTGTGTTATATGTTTCCTGTATATTCATTTAGAACCACATCACCGAATTTTATAATTTTTGTTTCAACATTCAAACATAATTTAGAAAACCCAAAAGGAAAAGGAACCTCTGTTGCATTTATCAATGTACAATATTTTCTTACTGTGGTTTTTTTCTTCCTTCCTGATGTTCCAGAGCTCTTTTCTTTATCATTTACTTTGTTTAGAGAACATTATTTTAGGGTAAGTCTGCTGATGACAAATTCTGTTGGATTTATGTTGACAGTTCCTGTTTTCCAGCACTTGAAAAATATTGTGCCACTTCCTTGCCTCTAATGTGTCTGATGAGAAATCCACTGTCATTCATATTATTTTTCCCCTATAGGTAACATGTCATTCTCTCTCACTACAGAGAGAATTTCTTCAAAGAGAGCCTTGAGAACAGTGAGAGAAAAAATTAGCCATATTATTGTTGAACAGTAAGAAGGCTCTGATGAAATTGCCTACATTTAAGAATGAGTAATCCAAAAAAAATTCTCAAAAAAAATTATATAAAAAAAAAGAAAAATGGGGCCGGCCGAGTGGCGCGTTGATTAAGAGCTGGCTTGGGATGCCAGAGGACCCTGGTTCGGATCCCACATATGAGGGCCAGTGACACTGCCCTCTACAGCTGAGATGCTGAACAACAGCTCAACCTGGAGCTGGGCTGCAATGAGTCGCCAGCGACGGCAGGTGGGTTGCCAAGGGCTACTGTGTGTGGCCAGCAGCCAGCGTGAGAGGCCAGCAGCCGCTGTGAGCAGCCGTCCAGAAGCCGGCAACTGATCTGCCTCACCCAGGAAGAGCACAATGATGGTGCCAGCTTGGGCCAGTGAAGCAACGTTCTCCACAACTAGACTGAAGAACAAAACAACAGCATCTTGGCTGTGCCCCTTCCTCCGATTCCCCAGCGCTGTTCCCCTCCCCCAATTCCTCAATAAAATCTTAAAAAAAAAACACCAAGGGCCGGCCGAGTGGCGCGATGGTTAAGAACTCGCTTGGGATGCCAGAGGGCCCCGGTTCGGATCCCACATATGAGGGCCAGTGACACTGCCCTCTACAGCTAAGATGCTGAATAACAGCTCAACCTGGAGCTGGGCTGCCTGTGAGTCGCTGGCAACAGCGTAGGCTGCAGTCCCTGTGGCAGTGGGTTGCCATGGGCTACCGTATGTAGCCAGCAGCCAGCGTGAGAGGCCAGCAGCCGCAGTGAGCGGCCGTCCAGAAGCCGGCAACTGATCTGCCTCGCCAGGGAAGAGCGCAATGATGGTGCCAACTTGGGCCAGTGAAGCAACGTCCTCCACAACTAGACTGAAGAACAAAACGACAGCAACTTGTCTGTTCCCCTTCCCCCAATTCCCCAGCACTGTTCCCATCCCCCCAATTCCCCAATAAAAATCTTTAAAAAAAAAAAACACCAAAACTTAATGGGAATTATTAAATCATTGAACTTCAGATCAAAAAGTGCCACAAGCATCCAGGCAAAGAAAAAGAAACAAGCTTCTCTGAAACAATTTCACATTCCAGAGCAATGGCAGAGTCTGCAGACTCCAAGGAAGAGGATGTGACCTTCATGACATTCTTTTAATGTAACTGGCTACTCTTGTAGATTGCTGGATTTTTACCTTTGAGCTGAGAGGAGAAAAAGATAAATGTTTAGGGCTTTTTTGGCTAACAGAGAGATCACACAAGAATTTGTGCTCCACAAGATGGAGTTGGTAATTTGGATATTACTGTCATGGGTGCCCAATTACCAAGCAGCACAACCAATTTTAGCTGACCAGATTTTCTAGAGACTTGACAATTATAATCTGTGAAACAAAGAAGTAACCTCTGAGGGCTAGATATTTTGAAAGACTCCTTTGTTACAGATGCATTACACAGAAAATATATTTATGGTAACAATGAAAAACAAAACAAAAAAGATGACTATTATAAATTTTCCCACAAGTTTTCATACCAGTCAAGAGGAGACTGGTATTTTTGTAAATGCCTTCTTGTCTCTATTCGTATTTACAAAGCTGCTTCTAATTGACTTTATGGTTGAGAATTTTGTCTCCTTCTGCATGTTCATCAACAGCTCCTTCCTCCCAACTTTATACCCATAATTGTTTTTGATAAACAGCCTCTAAGTAAAAGAGCCTGCAATCTCATGGCCTTGCATAGGAGTTCTGTTAGCATGGAATGAGAAAATTCTATGGAACCAAAACTTACAAACTGAAAAAGAAGACTGTAGAATTTTGACAAATAAGAAGCATGTAATTCTGCTTCTGTACACCAAAAATTCTATACCCAGCCAACTTGCCCTGGTGTAGAAAGGTAATAATAAAATATTCGTAAACATAGAAGGATTCCAGAAAAATCTACATAATCAACAAAGAGATGAAACACAAAATGAAATCTCAAGGAAAATACTGTTGGTGAGCATTGAATTCTTAGTACCTTAAAAGTACAGAGTGGACATGTGTGCTTATTCCACCAGTGCAAGAATGCTTCAATATTAGATCATCTGTGATGACAGATTACCTCTCCAGACTGTTTGTGAATCTGAGCTAGTAGAGATTAATAGTGTTTCTTGAGTTTAAATAATTCCAGAAAAGCAGAATGAGAACTTGAGCTAATCCCAATATCTTATTTGCCTTTCAATTTGGATGAAGGAATAGGATTTATAATATATATTTGCACTTCTGTGCTTTGAAATAGTGTTACCCACAAATACTTATGAACCGCCCTTGAGACTCATCACAACAAATATGTTACTAGTTAGGTTGCCATGGAACCCAGTGACCTGCAATTATTGGTAGCATCAGAGAACAATTTCTCCCATGTCTCAGAAATGCCACACTGACAAATCCCACAGTGGCTTTTTCTAAATCAATGAACAATTAAAACTTATTTGGCTTTGTTTATGTCTTTATTACTCAAAAGTATGGACCATACACCAGCACTGGCATTGCCTAGAAGCTCCACCCAGACCAACTGAGTCCTAATCTGCATTTTTAAGACCCTCAAATGATTTTGTATGCACATTAAAGTTTGAGAAGCACTGTGAAGCTCACTCCAGTTTTAAACCCTCAGATAATTTATTTTCCCGCATAATTCTTTATCACCATAATAGCTTAAAGGATAAAAACCATGCGCTCACTTCGATAGCTAGTGCCAAGGAATTTGATCAAGTTCTGAACCCATTCTGAATTTTCTATTATGATTGCATTGAAGTTTTAGTTTGAGGAGATTTGCATCTTTGCGATAATGAATTTTCCAGTTCAGACACCAGTATATCTCTCCATTTATTAATCTGTCCTACAGTACAGGATTAGAATTTTATACCTTCATATTCAGTGTTATTTAATTTTTTTGGTATTGTGAATTTCATCTTCATTCTATTATGTAGTTTATTATTGACATAAAGAAAATTTATCAAGTTTACATATTCATTTTATAACTAGTCATCTGGAAGTTTTAATAGTTTTTTTAGGTGGCTGTTATAATTATAACTGTTTTTCACACCTCTGTTTTTTTTAAATTCTGTAATCTACAAGGAAACAAAATATAAAGAAAAACCAAACAAATTTTTGAACTGAGATATAGAATGACAGTTGTCAAAAACTCAATGGGTGGACTTAACAGCAAAATAGAGGGAGCACAGGACTGAAGTGGTGAACTGGAGGACAGAATGAAAGAAATTACCAGATCTGAATAACAGAGAAAAGATTGAAAAAATAATGAACAGAACCCAAGGCTATTTGTGGGACTCTAACAAAAGATTTAACATTTGTGTCATCAAAGTCCCCAGAGGAGAAGAGAAAGGAGCAGTACTGAAAAAGTACTTGAAGAAATAATGGCTGAAAAGTCCCAAAGGATAGCCAAGCACATAAAACTACAGATTCAAAAAGCTGCACAAACCCCAAACAGGATAAACTCAAAGAAATGCACACAAAGATGCATCACAGTCAAACTTCTGAAAATACAAGACTGAAAAAAATCTCAAAAGCAATGAGATAGAAATGGCAGCTTATCTATAGGGGGAAAGCACTTCTTATGACAGATTTTTTTATAAGAACCTATGGAGACCAGGAGAAAGAATCACAGCATTTTTCAAGTGCTGAAAGGAAAGAGTTGTCAACATAGAATTCTTTATCCAGCAAAAAACATCCTTTAGAAATGAAGGGGAAATCAAGGTGTTCTCAGATGAGGGAAAACTAACAGAACTTATCACCAGCGTACCTGCCCTATAAGAATATGTAAGGAAGTTCTCTAAACAAAAAAAGGAAATGATAAGTGAAGGAATTTTGGAACACCAGGAAAGAAAAAAGTACAACTGAAAGAGTAAAAATATGGGTAATTACATTTCTATTTTCTTCTTGTATTTTTAAAATTATGTTTGACAGTTGAAGCAAAAATTATAACACTGTCCAATGTAGTTCTACATGTATGTAGAGGAAATAGTTAAGACAATTGTATTATAAAGAGAGTAAGGATATGTGAAGGAAGGTAAGCTTTCTACACCTTGCTGGAGATCAAAATATAAGTAAAAATGAGACAGCAGTTTTCATCAGTCAGTTGGATATCATCAGTCTTCTTTTTACCAGTTCAGTGAGACCCTTGGAAAAGAGGTATCTCTCATACAGTCTTTGAAGGACAACTTGACAGTAAATATTAATTTTAAATGTCAATTATTGATTGACCCAGTCATTCTATATCTATTGATCTATCTTGATGGAAACATTCATGCAAAATACATAATAAGGTGTGTGCAAGGTTGTTTACTGCAAAAAAAAAATTATGACAATTTAATGCACACCAGCAGAGAAATTAAGTCATAGTAAATCTATACTACAGACTACCGTGTGATCACTAAAATCCATAGGGAGGGTCCGAGTTATTTTTATATAAAATAATATCAATGCTACATTTAATTTAGAGGGGAAAAAAGCAAACCTTAGCATAAGATTGGATCCCATGTTTTCAAAAGTAAAGGATGCATAAACACATAGACATATTTATATGTTTATCTTTTGTATACAACAATAAAGTATATAGGCATTTATGTTTTGCCTGCTTCAAAGTGTACATAGCAAAAAATTAGGCAATCCTTTGAAGAATAGCTGAGTTGAAGTAAGGATAGGTGCATAGGCATATTTTACTTTATACCCTTTCTCTCTGTTTGTTGTATATCCTAATAGATCATCTTCTAGGCTTTGAATACAGATTGTTTGCATAGAAATATACATTATTTTATGTTTGTTTTTTGTTTGTTTTTTTGTTTTTTGTCAGCATGCTGTGTCATAGGATGTGCAGTAAGCTACAATTTCCTCATTTAGTGTATTTTGGAGATCTTCTATTCCTCAAGATACAGACCATTCCCACAGTCAATATATGTGACTCTACCTCATTCTTCTTAATGGTCATGTGACATCCCTCAGTCTGAGTGCAATCACAATTTATCTAACTGTTCCCCTATTTGTAAACATTCTGCTCTATACACATATTTGTTTTTTACGAACAATACAACAAAAATTCTTATATATAGTTTTTCTACACAGGTACTTGTGTTTCCTTAGGCTAGATAGATTGAAAATTAGAAACACTAGGTGAAAGGCTAAATAATTTTAAATTTCATATTGCTAAATTCTCTCCAGAAAGGCTCTATACTCTTTTCTACTTTTCCCAACCCCACTCCTCCGTCTATGCTTTTTTGTCCACTGATTGGCAAGTGGATAAGGTTACAAGTTTCCCAAAATTATTCTGACTACTGCTCAAGGCTCCCTCAAGCTTGGAACCACCCAACGTGTTTGGTAAGATATTCCCACATTTTTGTAGAATTTTGTTCTGCGGTTCCCTCTTTCAATCCAATTCTGGCGGTATGCTCTCTTCCAGGATCCCTCATAGTTCTTGATCCATATGCCTTCTCATTTTCCAGCACTACTGTAGATTGCTTGAAAAGCATATTTATAAGATGTTACGATTGAGGGAAGCTGGTAAATGGACTCACATGGTTCATAGAACTCAATGTATTGTTTTTGCAGCTTTGTGAGTCTGTAATTATTTCAAAATTAAAAGTTCTTTGTGAAAAGCCTACTTGTCATTTCCAGGGATTTGCACTGAGAGGGGAAGTCTGGAGCAAGTGCTCAGTTGATCACTTTTAATTTATCCTGACTATTTTGTTTTGAATTATTACCAAAAAAGCATATTATTTTTAAAATAATAATAAAATTCCACATACAGTTTTTAAAGAATAAAGTAGGTTGATATGTGAAACATGAAAAGAAATTTATAAAAATAAGATTGTTTTTGTTTTTGTTTTTGTTTTTGTTTTTGTTTTTGTTTTTTAGCTGAGCCATCCCGCCACCTGTTGGCAGCTCACGGCTGCTCAGCTCGGGCTGACTTGAACCGCTGTTGCTCAGAGCTCAAACTCTTGAGCGAGCTCTTAACCAACTGAGCCACTCAGCCGGCCCTAGATAATTTTTGTATTTGTCTCTTTAACAAGAAACTTGTATTTCATTTCTAATTTGAAAAGCAAAATCAAAGAATCGGGGTAAGTTACAAAGGTATCCAAAAAAAGCTACTCATAAATGAACTGGAATGAACTTATAACAGTTATGGGTTTAATCCTTCTAAAGATCCCAGTTTTTGTCCAGTTTTTTTTAATGTTTCCTATAAAAATTCTCTTTAATGATAATAACCTAGTAAAGCTATAGATGGAGCATCATTAAACTTGCTATAGAAATTGATGTAATCATTAATGTTCAATCACAGCACTCCTATTTTTAGGGATTGTGAGTCACAAGTTGGTAAAGCATCTTTCTTTCTAGTCTGGGCCACAGTGGGCTACTTGTTGGAGTCAAGATACTTACTGGTCATTATTTTGAAGCATGTTATGTTGTTACCAAATAATACCAGCACCCAGTTCATCTGTTTGTATGTTTTGGGGCAATTCCACTTTATTGTTCCTTCTCGTTATCCAGGGTCTTGGTAAAATGAAGCTTTTGATCGGGAAATTGGGTAACTCTATCTGGTAACTCTGTTTGCCCAAGGTTGGGACAAGTCTCAGGTGTGAGCTCATGCTCCCTGCTCAGTTTAACGTCCACCCCAGAGATTGTGTCAGATGAGATTTGCGGGGGAGGGTCCCTGACAGCATTCCAACACAGTGTCTCTTCAGATAGTCTCTGTTCTTGCACTTTCCAAAATAAACCGAAAAACTTGTTGCGCATCATTAATTCTGTAACTCACTATTTCCCACAGGCTTTTTGGAAGGGACATAAACAACGGATAGCATATATCGACAGGCGACAAACATTCATTGATCACATTCCTTCTATTGTGAAGGTAAACATCCTTTCCCGCCTTATCAAGTGCTTGACTGAAACTTCCCTTCCTTTTAGTTTTGCTTTTGGAAGACAGACTATGGAAAGAGTAGGTATGAACATTATGCTAAGTGAAATAAGTCAGTCAGAGAAAGACAAATATCATATGATCTCACTTATACCTGGATTCTAAGGAACTGAATGGATGGAAGATGTGGATGGAGATAGTCTCAGAGACACAGGAAAAACTGAGGGTTGTTATTTGGGGGGGGTGGGGATGAAGAAGAAGGGGAAGGGATGAGACAATACAAATTGGTAATTACAATACGGCCTCACGGAAGGAAAAAGACAGTCTGGGGAATATAATCAATAATGTTGTAAATATTTCTTAGGGGACCAGATGGACTCATGTCTTGTTAGGGAGACTACTTCATAGACGGTATAGAGGCCTGACCACCGCACTGTATTTCTGAAGCTGATGTTGAATAATATTGTATATCAACTATAATGATATATACATATAGTCATGGGACATGGAGTAGAGAGTGGGAATGGAGTCTATGGAATTGTAATAGATAAGCATGATATCGGGCGGGGGAGGGCAATACAGGGGGAGAGGGGGGTTGTTACTTTGTGAGGGTGAAAAGGGTAACTATTGCATTGTACTGTACACCTGAAACTAACAATAAAAAAAAAAGTAGGTATGAACATTGAAATCAGAAGCAAGTCCTGGGTTTGAGTCCCCACCTTCACTACTCACTTAGCTGATCATGTATCTACAAGCAAGTCCGTTAAACACTATCACTGGCTCAGGTCCTTTATGTGGTTCTGAAAATCAAAGGTGAAAGTGCTTAGTAACCAGCATCACTCTTTCTCTAGAAAGTCCAAATTGATTACTTAAAGTCTGGGGGAAACCCAATTTTATTTCATGTTCCTCTTGCCATGTTCACTAATAATATTTAGAGTATTCATATTTAACAGTACAGAACCTTAATTGTAAGCCAAATGCAAAAGTTAGGACCTGAATTTGGGTGGTGAGCCAGTGCAATCCAGCTTTCCACCCAAGCTGATTGCTTTGAGCTTAGAGAAAGAAAAGGCACTATGATGCCCACTCTCTCAGAGCTGAAAACTGAAGGACTGGACAGAAGTGCAACTTCTGGAAACAACTTGGAAATCCAGATGAGAGTCAGAATAGTGGGCCTGGAGAGAGAATGGAATCAGATGAGATTAGTTTAAAAGACCTTTTAAACTGTGAAGACAGAGATTGACGTGGTCTAGATCCGTTGTACATTAGCTCCTTAATGTTGTCCTGGGCTCACCATAGAACACACGCCTGTTCTCTCAGAAAACTGGCAGTTGATACCTTGTGAAACCTCTTTGGATGTTTTCTGTAAAGACCTGAAGTATATTGGATGCATTGAAGGGATGCTGGAAGAAACCCTGTATTTGGTTTCATTTGATTGCTAGACCCATTGCAACTTTCAGGAAAATGCCTTGCCCTCTTGGATTTTATTTATTGGGATTAAAGCAAAATAGTACAAAGCTACATTACCTTCTCCACCATACAGTATAAGATGTTTTGAACCCCTTAAGAGAAAAAGCAACGAAAGAAGTAGATGAAGATTAGGCTTTAGATGTTTATTATTTGGAAGACTGCTAATTTTTACTTTTTTATCAAATAAAATATTAATATTTTTAGAAAGATGCATAAAAAGATATCAAAGTTGTTTGTTAATTGCTTGATTTCTCTACTTAACTTATTTTTAGATTCAGTCCTGGTTCCGAATGATAACAGCACGGAAGAATTACCTTTCACGACTGCAGTATTTCAGAGATCATGTAAGAGACGTGCACATGGATTTTTATCCTGGCTGAGAATGAACTAAATGAATGCTTAGTTAAATGTTAGCACTGAATGATTCTTATCAAATGGTGAAAATGAACACCATGAGGAAAAAAATAGGTCTTAGAACGCAATGTGATAATATTTGGAGGCTTACATTTTGTTTATTCAGAACTCATGTTCAGAGGGAGACTTCAACCAGTCAGACGGGATAGGAAAAATGGGTGAGCGGAAATGATTAGCAAAGAGAAACAATTTCAAAGGAGTATTTTCCAACATTACTTGCTAACCAATTAATTTAAATGGAAGCCCACAGGAGGAATTTTTTCAGGATCTTTGAAGAAGAGATATGTGAACATAGATTGGATCACCTGAAGTTTGGTGGAAAAATTCTTTTCCCTTTTTAGAGCTCTTTCTTTAAACAATCGCCATACAATCTTGTTTATACTTTTAGCTAATTTATCTGGTCCTTTCTTCAAAGAAAATGGAAAAATAAACATTACATACACCACAACTAAATACTGTCATTTCTAAATAGTGTCCATTCTTAAATATTGTCAGTTCTTAAGTCGTTCAGAATTCTAAAACAGTGGTGTAGATGGGACTCTGGAAAATCACGACTGGTCTCATTCTTTTGCAGAAAAATGAAATTGTGAAAATCCAGTCGCTACTGAGAGCAAACAAAGCTAGAGATGACTACAAAACATTGGGTAAGTGGGAGTATTCTGAAACAAAGTATGCATCCCTTATAAACCAGGCTAGACAAACTATTTCTATCTTAGTCACTTCAGAGACTGCCCCAAGAGGATTCCCATTGTTTCCAGTAGATTTTGACCGTCTCAGACCCCAGGTTCTCAACTAGGTCACAAAGGAACATGTAATGACAGGAAAAGGCCTGTCTTATAATAAGTGGAAGGAGCAAGTGGAGTGGATATAATTCCTTCAAAAAGAATGGCATAGGCATAAAGTCTGACATTTTATGTTGAATATGAGCTAGAATTTGGAATCTAATACAAAAGAGTTAGCGAGAATACAAGCTTACATTTGAGTTATTTAATTTATTCATTGGCCTATGATTTTTCACCCCTAATTTTAAACATAAGACATTCATGTAAGAAATTTAAGAAATATGAATAAGAAGGAAAAAACATGTAGTCTCATCTCCCAAAGATAATTGCAAACATCTTCCTCTAATTTCATTCTGGACTTTTCACAGTAGCTATGGTTTTTTTTAAGTATTTTTTTTATAATAGTAGAAGCCATTTGTAGCAAGTTTGAAAAAGCAAAATAAAATAAAAATCACCCAGGAGTAACAGTGATATTTTGCACTGTCTCTTTACAGTCCCAACTCTGCAGTGTTTTTTGTTGTTTTTTTACATAATGAAGATCATTCTTTACATGCTGAATTTTTTTTTCATTTCTTGTATTTTAATAGAACAATCACCAAGCGCTGTAACATAAGTGTCCTTTAATGCCTTGTTAAATAGATGATAAAAACTATACTAGAGAGGCAGCCGGTGAGCTAGCTGAGTTGGTTAGAGCGCATTGCTCATAATACCAACGTTGCTGGTTCGATCCCCACATGGGCCACTGAGTTGCGCCCTCCACAAATAGATTGAAACAACTACTTGACTTGGAGCTGATGGGTCCTGGAAAAACACACTGTTCCCCAATTTGAAAAAAAACATATGTATATATTAGAGCATATCATTTGGAAGCCAAACCCTTTATTCTTCCCTAAATATATGCATGGGCTAGACATACATTAATTCAATTCAGAACCCATTATAGTGTTATTCCCTTAGTGGCTGAAAAGATGGAAGTCTTACTCAGCACAGTTTTTCTGAGCCAAAAAAAAAAAATATCAGCATTAAATGCAATTACTTCCAAAATCGTGTGATGATGCTCATATATTGTAGGAAAGCATTCAGGCTTGACAGCAAAAAGCAGTTTTACTTTGGGAAAGCCTTTAGTTTCCAAACGTTTCCCCTGGTTCTTATTGCCCCTTTGCATTCTAAGGTCACTAATGTCCCAGTCAAGCGCACTCCTCAGAACTTTTGTGCACCTTTCCCAGTGTGCTTATTTCCATCGTGAGTGCTGTCTAGGAAGAAATGTTCATCTACCGCTACTTTTTCAAAATAAGTATTTCTCCCTAATTGATGTAAGCTCTTAGGTTGAGCCACACGGAATTATCAACATTTAACCATTTTGATCTATGAAAACAGTATTTTCAGATGGTTTAAACTAATATTATCAAAATACTGAGAATTTCTTCATATCAGGAAAAGGCGATCTAATAGTCAATCATAGAAATTAATTTTCTTCTTAATTTGTAATGTTCCTGAGATTTTAATTTTCCTGGATCTAAACTTATCTGCTATATAGTATGGATAGTCATTATTTTTGCCTAGTATTATTTCTGGCCCCTCCCCTTTGCTAATTTCGGGGACTATTTTAGTCTTGAGTTTGGTTAGGAAAACAGCACTACCGGAATAAGGGGTTATGTATAAGGATTTGAGCTTATATAATTCTGTCAGTAACAAGGGAAACAAAAATAGGTAAACCTAGAGCTTGAGGACTGGAAAAAGAATTACAAATGATGGCGGCTGAAGCACAGGCTAAGGAGGATGTGAAAGAAGCCACAGAGCCACGGTCACTTTCAATGAGCTTCCTTCTCCTTTCCCTAGAACTGCACGTCAGACAGGTTACCAATTTTCTGACCTGCCCTAGTGGCTATCACATCACTTCCCCTTCCCTAATTTCACTCTAGTTTCTCTTAATAAGAAAATTCCTCTAACTTGTGCTAACACAGAGAAAGGGATTCCATGGAAAAGTATGCCCTAGCCTTAGAAGGAAGTGATGGGGCCGGCCAAGTGGCGTGTTGGTTAAGAGCTAGCTTAGTACGCCAGCTCTGAGCAGCAGGGCCC
>NW_017731405.1:3117968-3141410 GCF_001890085.2 Hipposideros armiger | reverse complement strand
CCTGGAGCTGGGCTGCCGTGAGTCTCCAGCGACCGTGTAGGCTGCAGCCCCTGCTGCAGTGGGCTGCCATAAGCTACCGTGTGTGGCTGGCAGCTGGTGTGAGCTGCCAAGAGCCCCTGTGAGCAGCCGTCCAGACACTGGCAACAGATCTGCCTCACCGGGAAGAGCACAATGATAATACCAACATGGGCCGGTGAAGCAACGTCCTGTACAACTAGACTGAAGAATAAAAGGACAGCAACTTGTCTGTTCCCCTTCCCCTGACTTCCCAGCACTGTTCCCCTCCCCCAATTCCCCAATAAAATCTTTTTTAAAAAAAAGAAAGAAGTGACGGCAATTCCAAGTAGACCATTCAAAACCCACCACAGATTGTACACCTGTGGTGGATTTTCAGTAGTCATCCTGAAACTGCCATCACCTCCTTCCAAGGCGAGCTACATGCTGAATTTTTAACATTCTAATTATCACAAGAACATATGATAGATTAAGAACTGACTCTGGGTGGTGAACACACGTGATATATAGATGATGTGTTACTGAATTGTACACTTGAAACCTATATAACTTTCCTAATCATTGCCACCCCAATAAACTTTAATTAAAATAAATATATATATATATATATATATATATATATATATATATATCCTAGATTGCATTGAGAAGAGCTTGCTGATAAATGTATTAGTACTGCCCAAGTTTTTAAAATATTTTATTTAGGTCACTCAGAAATAGTTTCAAGAAGGTAAAAAAATCATTTCTTGAGTATCTTAGTAATGAAACTGGCCATAATGTTGTCTCTAACTCTGCTTTTTCCTTTTTCTTTTAATTTTTTGAGAAAGTAGAAAACTAGCTAGTAATTTTCCTAGCATAGTGCCTAATACATAATTTAGACAACACACTTTATTATTCAAAGTCTATCTGAATTATGGGGTAAAGTACATGGCTTCAGAAAATCTTACCTGGTGCTTGTTAAGGAAAAGCCTCGGGAAGCTTAGAGGCCAGGCTCTGTCTCCAGCGTCCAGAATCTACTGGATAAATACCTCATTCTTCTAGATTCCAGAATTGAGTATGCAAGCTTAGTAAGGCTAGATCAGCCAGTCTTTTCTGTGCCACAATTCTCCACTTTGAATTAATGAGATTCGTCTCTCAATTGGTAGATATCTTTAAGTTTTTTACTGAAAGTCTAAGTCAGGGGTTTGTTTTCTTTATTTTAAGATTTTATTGGGGAATTGGGGGAGGAGAACAGCGTTAGGAAATTGGGGAAGGGGAACAGACAAGTTGCTGTCCTTTTGTTCTTCAGTCTAGTTGTGGAGGACGTCGCTTCACTAGCCCGTGTTGGTATTATCATTGTGCTCTTCCCGGTTGAGGCCGTCGCTCACCGGCCATTGCGCAGTTGCTCACCGGCCATTGCACGGCCACTCATGGCAGCTCTTAACAACTCACTCCAGCTGCCGGCCAGCCCCACTGCAGCCTACACCGTCGTCTTGTGGCAGCCCAGCTCCAGGTGGAGCTGTTGTTCATCATCTTAGCTGTAGAGGGTGCAGCGTCACTGGCCCTCAATGTGGGATCTGAACCAGGCCCTGCTGCTCAGAACTGGCATCCCAAACCAACTCTTAACCAACACGTCACTCAGCCGGCCCAGGGATTTGTTTTCTGAGCCCTTACACACTAAGAGGTTTGCTATTGCTTTTGCACATGGAAGACCATTTGAGAATAAATGTTCCAAATGAACACTGGTTGATTTTCATTTCATTATAGGTAATACGTTTTCATGGGTGCTTATGGTGATGATTTTCATTTACTTACTTTTTTTAATTACAAAAACAAAAGAAATTCCAATTTAAAAATCTTGGTGATTTTATATTAAAAGCATACAAAGTAGATAGATACTATGTTAGTGAATGAATTAGACCTAAGCTTCTCTGGACTTTGGCAAATAGGGTGATTTTATGGTAATTGAAATGTAAATTGTCATTTCTCAATTCAGCATCTTCAAAAAATTAAAGCTTTTTTTTTTTTTAATTTGAAAAAAGATCGTTTTTCTTAGTCAATCATCGCCCATTTTCATTCATTCCTTCTGGAAAGGCATTGAATGTATTCGAGCTTAGAAGTTGCTAGAAGTGTAATATGGCCACTTGTGAGTGCTGACTATGAAGTTGTCTGATTTTCTGAAGTTGAAATACCACTAAGTGGTATGAAGATGTCATGAAAATGCCTAAAAGCCTACTGTTGATAGAGGAAATATTAAACTTGAGCCATAACAATTAGTAAAGCTAAAATACTAATTTGTTCCAAACTGGCCTATTAGAACATAAAAAGATACACAATCCAAAAGAGCAAGGAGAGAGAACTTTAGACACAAATGAGGTGGCCCATGTTCTCAGTTTAGCTGCATAAATGAACCCTAGTGCATAGCTCAGGCTTTTTCTGAAATGGCCATGTCATCAGCAACATCATGCCAGAAATGGAAAGAAAATAAATTCACATGTGCTACAGTGACCAGGAAACAAAGGGTCGCATCCATAATCCAAGGTAACTTCTCCAAAAAAGACCATCAGAAATAGCAAACTAGTAATACAGATGACTCTAGATTTGGTGGTTCATACTGGTTCATGCTATTAATTGTTTGTGTTGTTGGTTGAATTTTATTTTTGGAGTGTCAAAACACCACAGAACCAAGCTGGAAATAAAAGGAAGATTAGACTAGGGCCTTAGATGTAAGGACAGGATGGGTATTGAGGTAACCACAACAGGGCTGGGCTCGTTCAAGTCATCCTTGTATCGCTTTGTCTCATCATTCATCATTGAAGGTCCACACAGTGTATTACTTTAGTTTACCCAGAGTAGATCTCACCAAACACCTTAAAAAAATACACTTTTTCAAAAGTCAGAGTGCCAGGGAATTAACACATAATTAATGTTCAGGGCTCTAAGCAGGGGTGTCAAACTGGCAGCCCGCGGGCCACATGTGGCCCTCGAGGTAATTTTTTTGTGGCCCGCGATGCTCTGAAATAAAATGAAAATAGAAAAAATTGTTATGAAGAATATAGCGCTTAGGGGAGATCGAGGCAATACCGTACACACAATTCCCTTGTTAACCCTTTAACTACTGAAGACGAGTATACACATGGCCCAGTGCCTTTCCTGGGGGCCTGGGGGTGTGTATAAACGCGCTGACTCAGTTCCGGCGACGTTTGGAAGCGATATTTCTGCCACTCTCAGTGTCACATAATGTAAACAGATCCCAATAGCGAAAAGGTTAAAAAGAGCACTTGGGTAAAAAAGAATAATTTTAGTTTTATAAATACATTAAATAAAATAAATGTTTAAATAAAAGCAATTATATAGTGGTTTAATTATCCTATCCATATTCCTGAATCCTCACTTCAGAATATAAATTTAACAAAATTTGTAAATGTGATGTGGCCCGCGTGAATCTTGCCTGTTGCACCAAATGGCCCGTGTTTTAATTGAGTTTGACACCCCTGCTCTAAGAGAAAGCCCCTTTAGAATTTATATAGATGCCCCTCTCGACAACAGAGGCTTATCTCCTAGATTCTGAGTGCCTTCCGTTGGTCCATGCAGAACAAACAAGGACTAAATTTCAATTTCTCAATTTTGTTTTTCTGACAACTAGAATATGTATTTCACTTGTCATTTCATTGGCTCCTGTTTGGCCTTCAAGTCTTGCTTCATCCACCTTTTCTAAGTCACCTTTTACCTAGTTCCTGCTCCTTCCCAAGGGTCTTTTGGGCCAAGAGAAACTACTTTCTGCTTCCTGCAGTAAGAATATACATCTCTTATCTGGTTCAGCCACAGGCTCTCTGAGCCCAAGTACTTAAACATTAACATTCTTTCCCAGGGTCCTCATCAATATGGCACGGATAGATAGAATTGTCTTCTCAGTGCCTGAGTCCTGGAAACAGTGTGAGAGAGGGCTGATAAATGAGTGTGAGATAATTGGAAAATTGTGAGTTCAGACATTATCAGCTCTATACATTTATCAGTTTTTTTGTCCAGATTTTACATGGGACAGAATGATTCACTCCAAAAACCAAGTACGTACTTCCATTGCTGTATTTTTCTAGTAATGCTTTATTTGAAGACCTGGTTTCTTGCCTCTTGATCATAATTCCAAGCATGCCTAATTAATGCCTGTTCCTTTCCCTGCAGTTGGCTCTGAAAACCCACCGTTAACGGTAATCCGCAAATTTGTGCACCTGTTAGACCAAAGTGACTTGGATTTCCAGGAGGAGCTAGAGGTTGCACGACTGAGGGGAGAAGTGGTGACCAAGATCAGGGGCAATCAACAGCTGGAGAAAGACCTGAACCTGATGGACATCAAGATTGGGCTCCTGGTAAAGAACAGGATCACACTGGAGGTCAGTGGGGCTTGTGGGGCTCTCGGCTCCCAGAAGACAGGAGATGCATGTATATTTGTGCACAGTGTTTCGGTCCAGCTGAGCTCATTTGGAACCCAGAATCAGTGGTCCAGAGTTCACGTACCATTTTGATTACGAAGTTGTGATTCTCAGACTGCAAAATTCTATATCCCCTTTTATGACATTTTGTAAGGCTTCTTTACCATTATGAAATGAAATTTATGTGAAATAACGCCTGCTTACATATGTCCCTTAATAACAAGACTAAGTCCTTTATATAAACATAAAGTAGAAATAGAAAGTAATTTATAATAAAAACACGTATTTCAAAATTAAAATACACGAGCCTGATGCCATTAGAAGATGAGATCAAGTTGCCAGAGGCCAGGCCCTCTTCCCAGAATAAACACAGATGGAGAGAGCTTCAGATGAGACTCATCAAGGAGAGTGGTAGAGCTGCTGGTGATTTCATTTTCCAAAAATGGAGAGAAACTCTTTGTAAAGTTCAGATTACGCAAAGCGTGCTTCCCCCCACCTCCTGGTTTACAGAGAATTGCTGTCCTAGAAAATTAGGTGTAGATTAAAATTGTGGAGGATATGGGTTGTGCTTGTATGTAAAACAATTAGATTCCAGGTTTAAATAATTAAACAAAGAATTTTTATCTACATGAATGAATGACCAGCAGGACATTCAAAACACCAGCCATTCAGGATGTGGGACAGTTATTTACTGAGGGCAGCAGAGCATCCGTCATCCCTCACCCAACACTCACTAGAAGCCAATAGTGCCGTCCAGTCGTTAAGATGCTAAAAGATAATAATGATAACCCCTACACATTTCCAAAATGCCCTCTCCAGAGTAGAACTGCCCCAATAACAGTCTCTAAATAAATAATGCTGTAGGTTTGGATTTGTGTGAAACTTGACAATATCAGATCTCCCTGAAACCATGTAAAAAGTTTAATTTTAATCAAGAAAAGGAGACTTTTCAGGTAGGGCCTCTCTCCATGTCCCTGCTTTGATGCCACAACAGTTTTCAGAAAACTGGTAAGTCCAGGGAGGAAGCTGATGTTCTGGAAGCTCTCAGAAGGCTACAGCGGGTCAGAGGCAGAGCGTCAACTGCCAGCGACTGAAGACATAGTTCTGGAAAACTGGGAGATGAGCAGCCATGGGAGGTGACCAGATGCGTGGACATGTGAATGCCCCACTCTTGTCTTCAACCCTAACAGAGATTGCAGTGAAATAGTTAAAGAGAAAATAAGGAAACTAGAGCAATTTGTAATATAGAAAAATGATCCTTTTTTTCCAATTGTTAAGGAATAAAACTACAATTTAAATGTTCTTCATTTATTTTCATTATTTTATCCAGAAAAGCAACAGTACTTTACTCTTAAAAAAAAAATTTTATTGTTTGACACATATGAAAAGTTTTAAAGTATAATATATTCCAGAAAGTCTGCCAGGAAATGCCTTTTATAGCTTTAAACTGCTGTTTTACTGAATCCCCATAAGGTTGTCAACAGGAAATGCCTTGCCTTTCAAAATAAAGGCTTAAGTTGCAAAACATTAAGTACTATAAATAAGATGTAGATTGTGGAAGTACAATCATGCCAGAGTTTCAGATCATGAATGTTTAAGATTTTTTTAAGAAGTATTCTTAATTGGCAACATTGTGAAACAAAGTTAATTTTTCAACTTACCTTTTAAAACACTAAGTATTTATCAAACACTTATTAGAAGTTAAACTAATGATTATTAAATACATAGCCAGTCTAATCATTGACAGTAGCATTTTTAGTTTGATGATAACAATTATGCAGTTGAAACTTTATTTATAGTAGTGAAAACAACCCAACATAGAAGCAACAGAGGACGATAGAATTAGTTTAACATGTA
This sequence comes from Hipposideros armiger, assembly GCF_001890085.2. Classification (NCBI taxonomy): domain Eukaryota; kingdom Metazoa; phylum Chordata; class Mammalia; order Chiroptera; family Hipposideridae; genus Hipposideros; species Hipposideros armiger. The sequence goes on along the minus strand of NW_017731405.1, from coordinate 3,135,129 downwards.
TGTTATGCAGCCCTTAAAAGTGTTTTTGAAGAACATTGAAGGGCAGGGGGTAAGGTTCACAATGTAATTGGGCAGAAAATAGTACCTAAAACAGTACAATTTCATTTATCACACTAAGTATATGTATATACTTTTAAAAAGCTAGAAGAACAAAAAGCTAAGTGATTTTTATTTGGGTGATAGAATGAAACTTATCTTCATCTTTCTTTTTTTTCATGTGTTCTGAGCATGTGTTTAGTGAGAAAAAAAAAGATTTTAAAGGAAAGTAGATTAGTTCTTATAGAACAACTCTAGATCTCTGTAGTAAACCGTGTGTTTTGCAATTCTTTTAAAATTTGCATTCCTCCTAGAAATCTCAAAAAGCCAGGGGTGAATGAAGTGGTTAACAGTGGTTTTAGGTTAACAGTGGTTTTAGGCAAAAGGAATGGTATGGAGATGGAGGAGACAAAGCAACTGAAGTAAAAGCCTCTTACAGGCATAGGGAGGAAGAAAGATATAGACTCCACCTAGCTTGCAGGAAAACTGAAATAGATACTAAAAGTAATCTTGAATCCCTGAAATTCCCATTGATGAGTGTGATGTGTCACCTGAGTGCAGACTTGCAGACCAGGGCTACTTGAATCCCAGGATTTAGATTTATTTTATTGCTTAATTTTACCACTTCACTGCTTATATTATTGGCATGTTTCCTTGAGCATGTTTCTTAACCTCTCTGAGCCTTGTTTCCTTTACTGGAAAATGTACTAAATGCATATATTGTTTTAGTCTTCACAGCAACTCAGTAGGATTACTATTATTAAGCCCATTTTACAGATTTAGGAAAGTGGGCCTTAGAGTCTAACCAGTGCAAAGTCACAAAGCTAATTATGTTTTGCAGATACCCATGTTTTTATGACTCCAAAGCCCACGCCCTTTGTACTAGTCCACATCTTCTACAAAAATGTTTATATTATTGCATGTTACCTACATGCAGATATCCTGTTATCAGGGGAAAGGAAAAGATGGTGGTATTAGGGCAACACTGAGATGTGGGCATATCATACTCGCCCAGTCCTGTCTTCACCAAATGTATTTCTAATGGAAAGGAATTTAGTTCTGCCCCAGAGCTTGCTTACCACCCGCGCCCTCTCTTCTCTTCTCTATATGTGGAGAATCATTGCCCTTAAGATGAAGTCCAGAAAAAAAATCAGTGTTAATGTTTGGTATATTCTTATCTGAAGGCCCTTTGTTCATGACCCTTTAAGCTCCTGAAGAGGATACAGCCTGAGGTGATTCCTGGATGATGTTTGCAGCCACACATTTCCGAGATACCCTGTAAATGGTTAAAGGAGCATGATTGGGGGGAAAGCTTAATTTTGTTAAATATTTAGAGGATTCCTTTCCCTTCCATCTCTAATTAATTTCTGTATTACATATTTTTGCAAGTGCTTTTATAAATTGAAAAGATATAATTCACTTTTTTTTTTAAGATTTTTATTGGGGAATTGAAACAGTGCTGGGGAACGGGAAAAGGATCAGACAAGTTGCTGTCTTTTTGTTCTTCAGTCTAGTTGTGGAGGATGTTGCTTCACTTGCCCAAGTTGGCACCATCATTGCATTCTTCCTGGGCGAGGCAGATCATTCACTGGCTTCTGGATGGCTGCTCACGGCGGCTGCTGGCCGCTCACCTTGGCTGCTAGCTACACACAGTAGCCCATGACAACCCACTGCAGCAGGGGCTGCAGCCTACGCCGTCACCGGCGACTCAAGGCAGCCCAGCTCCAAGTTGAGCTGTTGTTCACCATCTTAGCTGTAAAGGGCAGTGTCACTGGCTCTCATATGTGGGATCCGAACTGGAGCCCTCTGACATCCCAAGGCAGCTCTTAACCAATGCGCCACTCGGCCGGCCCTATAATTCACTTTTAAAATGTACAATTCAGCATTGTTTAAAATTGCATAACCATCACTTCTGTCTAATTCTAAAACATTTTTATCACCCCACAAAGAAACTCCAAAGAAAGTGTTCTGGAATTAGATGGTGGTGATGGTTGCACAACCTTGTAAATATACTAAACACCACTGAACTGTACATTTTAAAAGGATGATTTGTATAGCATGTGAATAATAATTTTTAAAAAAACAAAGAAAGAACACCCCTATTCATTAACAGTCATTACCTATTCCCTGTCCCCCCAGCCACAGCAGCCATTAATCTACTTTCTGTCTCTATATAGATTAGCCTGTTCTGTATATTTCATATTAGTGGAATCACATTATATGTGGTCTATTGTGACCAGCTCTTTAACTTAGCATAGTGTTTTTAAAGTTCACCAATGTTGTAGCATGAATCAATACTTCATTCCTCTTTATTTATGAATAGCATTCCATTGTATGGGTGTATCACATTTTGTTTATCCATTCATCAATTGCTGGACATTTGAGTTGTTTTCTCTTTGGCTATTAGGAATAATTCTGCAGTGAGCATTCATGTACACATTTTTGTGTGCACTTATGTTTTCAGTTCTCTTGGGTATACATCTAAGAGTGTAATTACTAGGCCATATGGGAATTCTGTGTTTGACTTTTAAGGCACTGCCAAAATGTTTTTCTAAGTGGCTGCGCCGTTTTACATTCCTACCAACGTGAAGTTTCCAATTTCTCCACATCCTTAAGAATATTTGTTATGCTTTTTTTGTTATAGCCATCCTAGTTAGTATGAAGTGGTATCACATTGTAGTTTTGATCTGGATTCCCCTAATAACCATTAATATTGAGCTTCATGTGCTTATTAACCATTGGTAAATCTTTGCAAAAATGCCTGTTCACATCTTTTGCCCATTTTGACTGGGTTATTTGTCTTTTTATTTTTGAGATTTAAGAGTTATTTATATATTGTAGATACAAGTCCCTTATTCACTACATGATTTGCAAATATTTTCTCCCATTCTGTGGGTTGTCTTTTTATTTCATTGACAGTGTCCTTTGAAGCACAAAGATTTTAGTTTTTATGAAGTCCAATTTATTTTTTTCTTTTGCCACTAGTACTTTTGGTGTCATATCTAAGAAGCCATTGCCTAATCCAGGGTAACAAAGATTTATACCTAGGTTTTCTTTCAAGAGTTTTATCGTTTTAGCCATTACATTTTAGCTATTTGATATCTTTTGAGTTAGTTTTTACTTATGATGTGAGGTAGGGATCTGATCTCTTTCTTTTGAGTGGCTATCCAGTTGTACCAGCCTCACTCGTTGAAAAGACTATCTTTATTTAATTGTCTTGGTGTCTACATTACAGATTAAGAGCAAATAAGTACAGCTTTGGAGAATGAATATTACAAAAGCCAAATTCACTGGCAAGCTGGATTTCCTTAATTTGTTTAATAATCTCTGTTCCTTTGCTTCTTCTTGAGGGAAATGTATAAAATTACTCTTTCCAACTATGTATGTTTCAGGGTGTATATGAAGGGAGGAGGTAAGGAGTACCAGAGTAAAAGTAATAATTTCATAAAAATTTTTTCCAGGATGTAATTTCACACAGAACGAAGCTAAATAAAAAGAAAGGTGGAGAAATACTAAATAACACCGACAACCAGGGAATCAAAAGTTTGAGTAAGGAGAGGAGAAAAACACTGGAAACATATCAGCAATTGTTTTATCTTTTACAGGTGAGAACAATTTATTTTGCTATGAGTTTTAGATAAATGCTATGTTCTATGCTTGTGGTTTACAATGGATCTATCCCCATGTCAAAACTATTATAGTTTACATGTTTTGAGCACCTGCTAAGTACCAAGTGCTATTCTAGGTTATTTACATACATTATCTCATTTAATTCTTACTATTATAACCCTGGGAACCATCAGAAAATAATTATTATTTTAATTCCACATTACATATCAGAAAACTGAGACACAACCTGTAAATGGTTAAAGCAAGGGTATTGGAACCCAAGAAGTTTGACTTCAGAGCCCATGGTCTTCATGACTATGTTATACTACAGTTATCTGCAGAAATGTTATAGATCTAATAACATAAGCAGGTACAATCAACCTAGAAAAAAATTAACTATGTGAAAAATAAATGTTTAACGGAATCAGCTTGTTCTTCTTTTGTGGGAAGAGCCAGAGGGTTTAGATTAGGGTAATAGGGTATCTTTTTTATTTCATCATTTTCATGGCATTATTCTGACCTAAATGAGCAGTAATTTTCCAATGCTTCCAGAGTACAGGTGAGAACGAATAAGTTGAACTAGTTATGGTTGGACTGTGGTGGACCAGGTACTGTTTTGTCTGACCATTGATTTACCTGACCCATCCTACCACACAGTCCTAAAGGAAGCTGAGTAAGTGACAGTGATGGACATAAAGTTCCCTTCAGTAGGAAAACTTTCCCAACAGAGGTAGATAAGCAGTTCTTCCTTGAGAGTCAGGTGTCCCTATGTGTGGGGCCACTGCTGTTGGTGGTGACACTTGAATCTGTGCTTGAGGATGTCACTGGCATTAGGTGTACAAGAACACATGAGCCAAGCCATGAATGAAGTGTGTCTAGCCTCACTGAGAGAAGAACTGTTAATTTTGGTAGAGTTGAGAATTCTCTATTTGGAATAATACAATAGATTGGCAGACAGGTGTAGTGCCATAGAGGGCCACCATGTGGCAGCATAAAAGGAAAAATTGCTTAACACCAGCAACCTTTCCAGAAAGAAAGGGGGCTCACACTAGGCAGGGAAGGGTTTTTTGTCTGCCTAAATTAGATTAATAGTTATCCACCAGTTCGAAATTTGGTCTTAGGAATTTATCATTTTTGGCATCCATGAACTTCCAAGTGTATGACGCTTCTATTATAGAATTTGTGTCATAAAGAAAGTAAAAATTGATAGTCATTGGCCTAAGATTTGTATTGTTTACCCTGTTATATAAGCAGAGGCTCATTCATGGAAAGGAGAAAAAGCACAGGAGTTTATTTAGAATAATCCCATCAAGCTTTATTCCCTAAACAATCCAAAACCGATAGTCCCAGGACACTGCCATTCAGTTGTATCAAGCAAAGTGTCCCTTGTAATCTCGTGTTTTTCTTCCCCTTTTCTTCTCTCTCCTTTGGAGACTTTAGTCCAAGATCAGTGAAGAAACTATAGAATAGTGAATAGTTGGGATTCCTTTGGCCTTTGAATTAACAAAGTAGCCAATCAGCTAGTATAGGTTTTGCTCTGGGTTTGTCTCTTCAGTATGAGCCTAAATTTAATGTTTTTAGGTCATCTGAGAAGAATGAGGTGGGGGCTTCTTTAGCTTTAGAGTAAGTTTTCTTTCTTATAACCCCATGTGCTTAGTGTGGGAAAAGCATCGCTACAGAGCTATAAAGAAAAAGTTTTCCTGAGCTGCCGATTCATAAAATTTCAACTGATCGTTATAAACTTGAAGGTAAATCTAACTAGTAGAGTAAACTAGAATTTGGATTTTCTTTAAAAAACTAAAGCCAAACTACTTGAGTAGAGTTATCCTTTGATGTCCATGGGGGATTGATTCCCGGACCCAAGGACACCAGTATTCACAGATGCTCAAGTCCTTTATATAAAATGGGATAATGTTTGCATATAACCTATACACATCCTCCTGTATGCTTTTTTTTTTTTTTTTGCTGAGCCATCCTGCCACCTGTTGGCAGCTCAGCGGCAGCTCAGCTTGGGCCGGGACTTGAACCGCTGTTGCTCAAAGCTCACACTCTTAAGCGAGCTGTTAACTAACTGAGCCACTCAGCTGGCCCCTCCTGTATACTTTAAATCATCTCTAGATTACTTTTAATACCTAATACAATGTAAATAGTTGTTATACTATAGTGTTTAGGGAATAATGACAAGGAAAAAAGTCTGTACCCATTCAGAATTGATGTAGCCATCATAGGCCTAATTATTGATTGGGTTGTCGGAAAACTCATGACGTTTTTTTTGTTTGTTTTTCATTGCAAAAATGTGTCATGACTTTTTCGACAACCCAATACATAGTACATGTCAGCAACAACATAACTTTTCTTTCCAAATAGTTTTTTATCTGTGGTTGGTTGAAGCCACAAATGTGAACCCGAGGATTCAAGGAGCCAACTGCATATTACATGAATATTAGTTTCATGTATGGAAAATTTTCTTTTTTCATCACAATGGAGATGAAGAGTGGGAGTATAAAATTAATTTCTCTATAACCTAAATACCATTTTTTCTCTGCTAACCTCCATCCGGTTGCTGTAGCTACTAGAGAAAAACCATATCACTATGAGGACTGGTTCCACATCTCATGGACTCCACCCTCACTCAGCTAGACCCTCGGGGCTCTATTTCAGTTTTTTTTAAAATTCTTGTCAATTTTTAAGTTGTCTTTTTTTTTTCTTGTCAGTTTCTTCTGGCATTTTGCCCATCAACCATCCTGACCTTCACCTCTCCCTTTAGCCTCCCTACCTCACCCCTACATTCTCACTCCTTGTAAACAATCATGGCCATTCCACTGTTGCCACGTGTAAATATATCCTTTTCTTTTGCTTTCTAGTCTCAGATTATGGGATGTGTTTCTTTCTATTCATTCATCAGTCCACCCAGGACAGTCTATTTAGCTGAGCCCTTGGTCTGTATCTGCCAGTCTCTTCAGATACCAGATTCTATTGTCTGTCACCTCTCTTTTCTTTATCTCTACAATGAATATTGATATGTGGCTCAAAATGGTTAGCAGTGTAAAGTGTATATAATACAATTATGTTTCATTAAATATATATCACACAGTATATATAGTTAAATCCTATTGTAACTTTCTAATGTAACTCTCTATAGTATAGTATTAATGTTAGCTGATACCTTTTAAAGTCTTATTTTGTGCCAGATACTCTTCTGTATGCTGTTTACATATTAAGTCATTGAAGAGCAGGGAACTGGGTACCCCTCTGACTTAATAATATATTAAGTTTTGTGGATTTTTTTTCCTTCCTCTTTCATTTTAGACCAATCCGTTATACCTCGCTAAGCTGATTTTCCAGATGCCACAGAACAAGTCTACTAAATTTATGGATACTGTTATTTTCACACTATACAATTATGCTTCCAATCAGCGGGAAGAATATCTACTCCTCAAGCTTTTTAAAACGGCTCTGGAGGAAGAAATAAAGTACGTATGTAAATATATATGTAAAAATACCAATGAACAGATTCTTTCATTAGTAGTGGCTATCTCTGATTTACTAAAATAATTTAAAATGATTCTTATAAGTCATTTATACTATTGAAATATGTCAAATTTCTTGAGAAATTTCTACATCATTATAGATATATTCAGGTACGACTTTCTCCCACCAGTGAGACATTTTCTAGTGCTAAGCTAACTTTCGATTTTTCAGCTGTACAACAACCAAAAATCAAGAGCTTTTTGAAAGTCAGTGAGCAATTTTAACTTAATGAAAATTCTGTGAGTAATAACACCATAAATGGATGAAAATAAGGGTCTCTGCTAAAGAGTCTTCCCTTCTTACTGGAACTTAAGCTTATTTTTGCTAATTTATTTTCTGACTCAGTTAATGTATAAAAAAAGAAAAAATGTGTAGGTAGCTAGGCCAGAAAAAAATACGTGAAAAATGCCCTTAGCCAACTAATGGACCTTAACTGCCTTCCTGACTTCTTGATAACTGAACCTATGCTAGTTCCTATGGGTCTGAAGCATATTAGCCAGGCACCTCTGCCCTCGGGGTGTCTGTAAGCCAGCATGAGAGGTAGGATTCATGAGAAATAGTAATGCTGTGCAGTGGAATAAGGTAAGAACTAAATAAATGATATGCTGTGTTAAACAGATCAGAGGGATGGAAAGAAAAGTTCCAATGAGATAAATTGATAAATATTTTAAGGAGAAGGAGGTGGTTGGCCCAAAACCTTGAAGAATATCTACAGGTTTATAAGAAGAAATGGAAAGTGGAAATAAGGCACAATGGTGATAGAAATAGCGTGGGCCAAGGTACAAGGAAAATAAATAGATTAGTCTAACCAAGATGTGACTTAATTAGTGGCCACCAGGAAATGAAGCTGGAAAGATAGATTGGGCCACACCATGAAAGACCTGAGGACAGGCCCAAGTGCTGAGGCTTCTTACTTTCCGGGAAGCTGTGAAGGTTTTTAAGAAGAATATACTGACATAGCCACATTGGGTTTTTGGAAGATCGATCTGCTGGCTGTGTATGAACAGGATGAGCTAGAGCTACAAAGGTCAAAGAAATGGGGGAGTGAGAAGGAAAAAAAATAGTTTGGATTTTTAACACACTAAGTAGAACATCTGGGGGAAAATGTCCAGCAGAAAACTGGAAATTCAAAACTAATTCCCAGGAAGGAAATGGGGATTAGACATTGAGATCAGTTCCAGAGAGATGGTAATTGAAGTCGTGCATGTGAGTGAGGGCTGAGGGGAGAGCAGGTAGAAAGTGAAAGAAAGCAGAATTAGAATGTAGGAGGAGGAGACAGCAAAAGAAACAAAAGGAATTAGGTAAGGTAAGGACCAGAATGTGGCACTCCCAGACCCTAAAGGGAAAGCAGGTGAAGGGTGAGAGTTTGCACAGAGGTGAAAGAAGAGACAGGGAAGGTCAGAGAGGTGGGAAATGGAAGTCAAGAAGCTCTCTCCACCATGTGATATAGTGAGAAGCCACATTGCATAGAATTGGAATGGGACTGGAAGAAGTGGAGATAGTTCGTTCAATCAAGGAAGTTATTTTTGAAATGTGGTAACTAGAGAGGGCACAATACTTGTACAGTCTCACCCAGTATTATTAGCCTCGGTCCATTTTCAGTTCATTCCTGACCTCTAGATTGAAATTAAGGCTGAGAACTTATTTTCAAATCCTTAAATTTCTCAAATACGAAACCCTCATCTTACCAATGATAGCTTCCTTTTAAATCACACTATCTTTGATCTTCAATGGAGAAAACTATAGCCCCACAATGCTCTTCCCTGCCAGAGAGAATATATATCCTGTTTCAAACTGTATCTATAGAGGCAAACCATTTTGTTTTGGCTTGGGCTTTTTTCAGATCAAAGGTGGACCAGGTACAGGACATCGTTACGGGAAATCCTACAGTCATCAAGATGGTCGTCAGCTTCAACAGAGGTGCCCGTGGACAGAACACGTTGCGCCAGCTCCTGGCTCCAGTGGTGAGAGAGATCATCGATGACAAGTCCCTGATCATCAACACAAGCCCCGTAGATGTGTACAAGGCTTGGGTGAACCAGCTGGAAACACAGACTGGAGAAGCCAGGTAACAAAACCAGGAAGATACTGGTTTTCAATTATATCTTATGATCATTTGTACATGTGTGTGAGTGTGTGTGTGTGTATATATATATATATATATATATATATATATATATGTTCTTAAACTCTTTTAAGCTCTGTTAAAACAAAAGAACAAAATTTACTGTAAAACGTCTGTTTTCAATTCAAGATATTCACTCCCTTTAACATATCGTGCAGGTCACGTTTTTGGACTCTTGCTCATCTCGATGGTACATGATATTGTCACATTTCAGTACCAGCTGATCCCCAAAGCCACAACTTCTATAATTCTCTCCTTTGATTATTCTTTGTTTCTAAATCGAGACCTAGAAATGGGGCACACTTTCTGTTCGCCTGACAATACACACTTTTTTACACTAACCGAGTGAGTAAATAACATGTGAGCATCAACAAGCCAGGTGGGATTGGCTTGTTCTGGGTGGTGATTTGTAGATCCTAGCAATCCCAGCTTTTTATTTCCTGCAAAAGGATACCTTGTAAAATCATTAAGAAATGCACAGAGAGTGGCCAGCCGAGTGTCTCAGTTGGTTAAGAGTGTGAGCTCTGAGCAGCAGGGTTGCCAGTTCAATTACCACATGGGCCAGCTGAGCTGCCGCTGAGCTGCCAATAGGTGGCAGGATGGCTCAGCTGGTGAGAGCACTTGCTCCTAACAACAAGGTTGCCTGTTCGACTCCCACGTGGGATGGTGGACTATGCCCACCCACAACTAAGATTGAACACGGCACCTTGAGCTGAGTGGCCGGATCTGCCATCGGGCAGCTGGATGGTGACTGGACTTGGAGCTGAGCTAGCTGCGCCCTCCACAACGAAGATTGAAAGACAACTTGGCTTTTCCACTTCCCCAATTCCCCAATAAAATCTTAAAAAAAAAAAAAAGAAAGAAAGACAGAAAAGAAATGCACAGAGATTTTCATAAATGGTTGTCACAACACTGTTTGTAATAGCAAAAGTGGGAGTAAGTCAAAATATTTAGCTTTGGGGAATTTGGTTTTTTTGTTGTTGTTTTTATTGGGGAATTGCGGTGTGAGGTCCATATACATACATGATAGAGGACCCAGAAAATTATGGAGTAAGATATGAAAAGGGGTTGTCTATGAATTAGTTTTTGTTTTTCGGGGGTTTTTTTTAAAGATTTTATTGGGGAATTGGGGGAGGGGGAAAGCGCTGGGGAATCGGGGAAGGGGAACAGACAAGTTGCTGTCCTTTCGTTCTTCAGTCTAGTTGTGGAGGACATCGCTTCACTGGTCCATGTTGGTATTATTGTTGCACTCTTCCTGGGTGAGGCAGTCACTCACCGGCCATTGGATGGCCACTCACGGTGGCTTACAGCTGCTCATGGCAGCTCACAAAAGCTGACGCCTGCTGCTGGCCAGCCCCACTGCAGCCTACACCGTTGCCAGCGACTCACAGCAGCCCAGCTCCAGGTCAAGCTGTTGTTCACCATCTTAGCTGTAGAGGGCACAGTGTCACTGGCCCTCATGTGGGATCCTAACTGGGGCCCTGCTGCTCAGATCTAGTGTCCCAAGCCAACTCCTAACCAACGTGCCACTCGGCCGGCCCTGAATTAGTATTTTTTTCTTGTTTACACGTATGCAGTTTTTTTCTGTAAAGAACATACTGCTCTATAATTTTTTTTAAAGGAAAGAGAAAGTTAGCTGGGTCTGTGTTACCTGAGTTTGCCAGTTATTTTACCAGAAGAGCTCAGAGGGAGAGCCTGGAGTCCCCCCACTGTACTAGTGGCAGAGGGTACCGTCTGGGCATGTGAGGGCTCCCCTCACTTAGCTAACATTTTGTCATTGGAGTCAGTGGGCAAAGTCCAGTTCACTATACAAAGCTTGACTGTAGAACCAACTTGGCAAGGATACAAACACTTGTACCTAAGCTTCATTAATTGAAAGCCCTCGTTGTCTTTTCAGCAATCTGCCTTATGATGTGACCACAGAACAAGCTCTGACATACCCAGAAGTGAAAAATAAACTGGAGGCATCCAATGAGAACCTGAGAAGGGTCACCAACAAAGTCTTGAATTCTATCATTTCTTCCCTTGATCTACTGCCGTAAGTTGTATATGTATCATAGCAACTTTAACATTCTTTGCTGGAAGTTCTTAAAATACTAACTAAAATAAACCTTGGTACTGAAGATAGGGGTTTTTCTTTCATATTGTGTTTACTATTTTGAATGTTTGCCTACATTTGCATTTTAAATTCATAATTATTCTCCAAGGAGGGAATGATACAAACCAGTACTCGGTTACTATAATCCATGGAAGTCCTGTGATTCCATTACCATCTCATTTTATGTTTAATTTTTAGGAAAATGCTGAGAGCTCTAGTTGACTGGAACAATTGCTGTGTGTTTCTTCCTCACTTAGCCTTTTTCCATTATTTTCTTTTGTCATCTGTTTTACATGTAGTTATGGATTGAGGTATATAGCCAAAGTACTGAAGAATTCCATCCATGAGAAATTTCCCGATGCAACAGAAGATGAGCTATTAAAGGTAGATTTTCAAGAGTAATCTCACCATAGCTTCTCTTGGGGGTATGAGCCAAAATTATCAACACATCACTTTGTAATATTTTTCCCCTTGTCTGACTATTTATATAAGCTCAGGTCTTCTATTTCTAATGGCTATCCTGATTATTGAGTATGCTGAGGTTAACCTGGAGATCTCACACATTATTGCGATGCTTTATGTTAGAGCATTTGGGGGGGAAATAGCCTATTTTTCACCCAAAATAATTGTTTAACTATATGAGTAATGTGTGATTATATTCACTACCTTTATTTAACTCATTAGAATTCAAATCACAAAATAATTTGCTTTCTTGGGAAATGTCAACTAATATTTCCTGTTATTAAAAAAAAAAAACACCCAAACCCTTGAATTTTCTCTCTTAAAAATAGTCTTTTCTTCTGCATCATTCCAGATTGTTGGAAACCTCCTGTACTATCGGTACATGAACCCAGCGATCGTAGCTCCAGACGGCTTTGATATCATCGACATGACAGCCGGAGGTCAGATAAATTCTGACCAGCGGAGAAACTTGGGGTCGGTAGCCAAGGTCCTTCAACATGCAGCCTCCAATAAGCTGTTCGAAGGAGAAAATGAGCATCTCTCATCTATGAACAATTATTTATCAGAGACGTATCAGAAGTTCAGGTGAGAGGGGGTCATTACTTTTTGGAGAAGTTTGCAAGAGGGTAGAGAAGAATCTTGTGTTCTGCGCCCAACGCTGGAGTTGGAGCGGGGAGGAATGTCAGGTGGCTGCGTGTATTTCTTCTACATACCAGCAGGCATTGTGGGGAAAGAGGAGGGTGGAATGAGCAGGCGGGGTTACTTCTACTGGCGTTCCCCATCCCACCCTCAGCCCCAGTGCCCTGTGACCTTGAATCGTCCCCATATGTATGATTTCTGCTGTCGACAAAATGAAATACAGTAAAACCTTGGATTGCGAGTAATTTGGTTGGCAAGTGTTCTGCAAGACGAGCAAACATTTCTGATACATTTTGGTAAACAAGCGATGTCTTGCAATACAAGTAGTTTGTTTCCAGAACGAATTATGCTCACAATCCAAGATATTACTGTATTTATTCTTGTTGTATGTTAACAGGCTTATAGTAAGTAGAATTTAAAAAATCAAAATAACGGATTTCTGCTTTGTAGAAACTTAAGAAGAGGGTTTTGTCCTTTTTTCAAGAACTTGTCCAAACAGGAAAATCTTACCTCATCTACACCAAACAATAGTCGGAAACTGAGTATTTGGTTTTGAAAGACTGGGAAAATCCAGCTTTTATATTTGTTGAGGATTGTATGTGTTCTATTCTCAAACTGTTCCTAATTATTCATGTGAGACATGTCTTTTGACTCTAAATGCATTTGCAAAGCATATCACTAATCATTTCAGGGGGACGTGAAAGGAGTGAGTCCTGCAGAAATATTCACTCACCTAAAGCTCTCTGAGGAAGTACGTTCATCTTGGCATTCATTTTTTTCTCCTGTCTGCCATTTAGTCAGTAGGTCATAAAAGTGTGACATAAATGTGGCCTCTTTCACTCCTCACTTGGAAAATGATAATTTCTCAATTCCTTGGTTTTCCTCTGGATTAGTGACTTATCTAGTGGCAATGATAGTTCATGATTATTAATCTCTATTTGGAATGTATGACCTCTTGTGAAAAAAATTCCCTAAATCCTCCTCCTATAGGAAGTTGCAATTTCGCAAGCTGCTAGTTTTAGGTCTTCTCACTGACGAAAAAAGTAATATCCATTTCCCTGTAAACCTTTATCTGCTATTACAGTTTCCCTTTACTTCTTTTTTTTCTCACATTATTCCTATCAACGATCTGTGTTCCCAACTCTTCTTCATTTAAAAAGAAATAGGGTCGGCTGAGTGGCTCAGTTGGTTAAGAGCTCGCTCAAGAGTGTGAGCTCTGAGCAACAGCGGTTCGAGTCAGCCCGAGCTGAGCAGCCGCTGAGCTGCCAACAGGTGGCAGGATGGCTCAGCTAAAAAAAAATAAAAATAAAAATAAATAAAAATAAATAAAAAGAAACAAAACCAACAGCCTCTCCTCACCTCTTAAATTCATTTTTTCTCTTCCACTCATATTTATCCTTTATAATATCTCAGCAACTCATGAAAAATTATAACCAAAAAAGTGCAGAAGACCAATTGTCACATGGAAACATGCTCCCCCCCACCCCCACCCCAGCATGACTGCCTGCCATTTAACCTCCAGCCTTGGGGTGGAAAGGTAGAGGTCATTTCTGGTGTATAAGCCTTGGGTACCCTTAGGAGATATATACCAAGGATGATTTGCAGCATATGAAACATTTAGAACTTTATAGAATATAATACCTATTCTACCTGTGCAAAGGATCACTCCAAAGCTGTGATCGTAGCACAGCTGGCTTTCTTGGTCTCTCTGTCTAAATTTGCTGGAGCTTAGAATAGCAGACTTTTTAGAGTCTGAGTACTGGGCATTGTACACAGTTATGTGTCTATCCTTAACAGCCTTCCCATCAGCCAGCAATGGTTGTTTAGATCAGCTAAGTGGAGTAGGCTTAACTCGAATTTTTGTCAAATTGGTTAACAGAGTCTCTGAAGAATTGTTGGGTATTGAAGGCCCAAGAGCTTGTGCCATTTAAAGTAGAGAATTTGATTGTTTTTTGGATTGTTTTCTCTAGAAAGTCTTGATTCTCAGATCAAGGAACATCAACCTTGACATTTTAGGTTAAATTTCAGGGTCCATTTTTTAAATAATATTTTTTAAATGACCTGCCTATAATTCGATTATACTGAATCACAAACAGGGCCCTTCCTGCTCTCTCCTTTCCTTTCTGAGGGGCTGGGTCCAACATCTAGAAACCTAGACTCAGCTTCCACAGGTAAGAGCCAGCCTAAATGATGCTATAATAAGTCCTCCCAAGGTTTGGGGTAGAAAACAAAGAACTAGCCATCAGTCAAGATTTTCTCACCTTTTATGAAGCTGTTTCACTTACACATACGACTGTCTTAAGACTTTTTTGTTGTTGTTGTTGTTAGGAAATATTTCAAAGAAGCATGTGATGTCCCTGAGCCAGAAGAAAAGTTTAATATGGATAAATACACAGATGTGGTGACAGTCAGCAAACCAGTCATTTATATTTCAATTGAAGAAATCATCAGCACACATTCAGTAAGTGGGGTTGGAGGAGCGTCTCAGCAGTGGGTCCATTGTTCAGACATCTGTTTCTCGAAAATGCTTAGTCTCTCTGCAGCGTTTACTGTAAGCATGTGCTAATACTCATATTCTTAATCCTAAGAAACGTTAGTGTATTTATTTCCTGACTCTTGTGCATTAGTAAAATTCCTTCTCCAAAACAAGAAAAGTTTACTTTTTCCATGATCCTTTGGCAAAGTCAGATTGTGAGAGTGTAGTTGAAGCCAAGAGCAGGGGCAGGCCATGGTATTTTCCCCAACCATCAAGGCCACACTGCCTGAATCCCCATACTCTATCTCTCTCCCTTTCAGGAATCCTCTCAGCTTTTCCAGTAATTTTCTGTAAAAATGAGAATGTTTTCTCTATTCTAATATTTGGACATAAAGAGAGAGGAAATAAACAGGCTGCTCAAGGTTAAGGAAGAGAAGACACCCCCACCCAGCAATAGCCGCCTACAAAGAATCACTTGTATTGTCCCAGAAACCCCCATTTCTTAGAAGCAGTCAGTTTCAGTCTGTGCTAATGTTGTAATGTCTCAAACTGGTTCTCGTACCAACATTACCACCATGAGCCAGGAGCATGTATTGAGTGCCTTTTGGGGGCAAGGCAGTTTGTTAAAAGGAAGTAAAGGAAGTAAAAAGGAAGGCTAAGCATTGAGAGGGTTTTTGATTGCCTTTTAAAAACCAGTTGGAACTTATTTCCTGAAAAATCTAGGTTCTTAAAAGGTAACCTTTTCAAGAATAGTTTTGGACCTTGCTATTCCAAGCCAAGTCCTGGAGATGTGTTCAAAATGTACCCAGAACCTGCATTCTAACAAGATCCCAGGCGATTCAGATACACACTACAGGTCAAGAAGCCCTGGTTACGGATGCACCCAACTCGGATGATACAACTAGGAGGAAAGCATAGCAAATCCACTCTTCTCAAAGGTCCTGCTCCTGTTCCCATCAAACAAGATATACTAACAAATGGCATCACTGACTGCTCAAAATTTCAGTGTTTATTATTCATCTCTTTTAAGAAACTAAAGCTGGACTACAAGTTTGGAAGAAAGATTGGATCTACTTTTGGTTTCCCTCTTTCAGTCTTGGAACAGGGAACTCCCTGACATTTGCAACAAGCTCTCCAGAAGTATTGGGAGTGACCCCAAACAAAGACAGGTCTGAATGTCCAGCTGGAGAAGAGAGCTGGTTGATTACACAAAGAGGCTATACTTCTTTTCTCTGTACAGAAACACCCCAAATCACAAAGAAAACATGTTCAGCAGTGCATCGTTAACAAAAATAATTTTCTAAGGGGCAAGTGGATGCACTCCTATTTGAGTTGCGACCCCTTTATCTATTTCTATGGTAGATTATCCGTGTCAAAGAAAATGTCCACATGTTGGCCGCACATTTGCTGAGGGCAAGACCCTCATGCAGAAAAAGTGCTGGGAAGTTCTCTTTTACAACGAGAGTTTCTTTCCCAAGGACAGCAGAGAGAAAATGTTATTGTATTAATTTAGACTGTTACTCTTTAAGGAGAAATAGTCTGTTCCTTTTGTTAACAAAAATTGAAAACAGAATCCAATCCTGGGAAATAGCGTGTGACTGATTTGGAATTGCTTCATGTGTTAGGTTGGAAGCAGATGTAATAGTGTGGGAGTATTGGAATTGCAAAGACTGTCCTGTTTACTGTCTGTCTCAAGTGAGGAGGTGTCCACATGCAGACATAAGCACAGCAGCAGCACGACATGCCAAGTCTGTGGCCACATGCCCGCCCCGGTTCTCTAAGGAATATGTAGAACCTCAAAATAAGCTCTTTAATGAGACCTTTTCAGCCAGTTTTTATATTCTATAATTATTAGAATAAAGGGTAAAAGCTGGCCATCCCTTTCCAGGGACAGGGGCCAAATCTCTGCAGAGGACAAGGTCATAAATGTATCCATCTTGCTTATTTTATTCTTGTCTATAACGTACCTTCCCCAAAAAATATCCTATGTACAATCCATCCAGATTTCAATATGTTGTCTATATATCACCTCTATTATTTATATCATGTCTTTCTTTAAATCAGCTCACCTTTCAAAGAAAAAGAAAAGTATATATCTTTGCTTTAAAACAAAATGCCTCTGACCATAGTGAAAAAACGAGCATGCCTTGTAATAAACAGAAACTTTAAAAGTAAATAAGTAGGG
>NW_017731405.1:3114377-3115887 GCF_001890085.2 Hipposideros armiger | reverse complement strand
TGAAAAGATGCTCAACACCACTAATAACTAGGGAAATTCAAATCGAAACCACAATGATTTTGCCTTATTATGTTAACAGAGACAGCCAATAAATCTACCATTTGATTTGGGGGAAAAAAATTTTTAAAAACTTCAATGAGATACCATCTCACATCCATCACGATGCCTACTATAAAAAAAAAATAGCTGGCAAAGATTTGGCAAAATTGGAACACTTTTACACTATTGGTGGGAATGTAAAATGGACAAGCTACTATGGGAAACAGTATGGTAGTTCCTCAAAAAAATTAAAAATAGGGGGCAGCCGGATAGCTCAGTTGGTAAGAGTTCAAGCTCTGAACAATAGGGCTGCCGGTTCAATTCCCACATGGGCCAGTAAACTGCACCAGTAAGCTGTACCCTCTACAGCTAAGATTGTGAACAATGGCTTGACCTGAAACTGGGCTGCCGTGAGTGGCTGGCAGCCTGCAAGAGCTGCCGTGAGCCACCGTAAGCGGACGGATGGCGACCGACTGCCTCAGCCAGGTAGAGCACAGTGATCATAATACCAATAAGGGCCAGTGAGCGGCGTCCTCCACAACTAGACTGAGAAAACAGCTCAGAGGTGGGGGGGTGGGTATTAAAAATAGAATTACCATCTGATCCAGCAATTCCATTTCTGGGTATATACACAAAAGACTTGAAAGCAGAGTTGAAGAGATGTTTGTACACCACGTTCACAGCAGCATTATACAGCAGCCAAAAGGTGGAAGTAACCTGAATGTGCATCGATGGATGAATGGCTAAATAAAATGTGGTACATACACACAATGGAATATTATTCAGTCTTCAACAGGAAGAAAAATCAGATGCATGCTACAACATAGAAGAACTTTAAGTAAAATAAGCCAGTCACAAAAAGACAAATACTGTATGATTCCAATTACCTGAGGTACCTAAAGTAATCAAATTCAGACAGAAAAAAGTCAAGTGGAAGAATAGTGAATTGTTGTTTAATGTATATAGAGTTTCAGTTTTACAAGATGAAAAGAGTTATGGAGATTGGTTGCACAATGTGAATGTACCTAACTACTGAACTGTACACTTAAAAATAATTAAGATGGTAGATTTTGCATGTCTTTTACTACAATTTTAAAAATAAAAATTTTAAATGAACAAATGATCTGAATAGAGATTTCTCCAAGGAAGATATACAGACATACCTTGTATCATCAGACTTTGCTCTATTGCACTTCACAGATGTTGAATTTTTTTTTTTCAAATTGAAAGCACAATCTTCCATCAGCAAAAAGATTACGACTCACTTTATTACAATACTCTTTACTGTGGTGGTCCGGAACCGAACCAAAATATCTTCAAGGTATGCCTGTACAAATGGCTGATAAACACATGAAAAGATGCTCAATGACATTAGTAGTCAGAGAATGCAAAATAAAAACCACAGTGAGGGGTGACCGGTTAGCTCAGTTGGTTAGAGCATTGTGCTGATAACACCAAGTTTGCTGGTTTG
>NW_017731405.1:3109839-3111993 GCF_001890085.2 Hipposideros armiger | reverse complement strand
GCCCTCTAAGGATTTTAATAGTTCTCTCTTTTAGTAATTTTTTCTTATTTTATTTTATTTATTTTAATTTTTTTTTAAGCTGAGCCATCCTGCCACCTGTTGTCAGCTCAGCGGCTGCTTAGCTTGGGCCGGGAATCAAACTGCTATTGCTCAGAGCTCAAACTCTTGAGCGAGCTCTTAACCAACTGAGCCACTCGGCCGGCCCTAATTTTTTCCTATTTTAAATATCTATGCCCCATTTAGTTATTTTAATGTTTAAATCAAAGATTTTAAAAGCCACTTTAAGTATATTGGAGTGTGATTGTTTATGAAGACCATGATCTCCTGCCCAACTACTGTACCCATCTGTCCCATAGAACCTTCATCTTCCATTGTTCATGCACCATCCCAGTGAGCGAATTGGGAAAATAACAATGTTTTTTTCTGCAGGGGAAGGAGCCATTGACCCCAGTGATCCTAACAAGGCAAATACACTAAATCAACTCTCAAAGACTGAGATTTCCCTTTCCTTGACAAGCAAGTACGACTTAAGGGATGGTGAAGCCATAGATGGTCAAAGCCTCATGATAAAGTAAGTTTGGGGCTTAAAGGGCACGTGTCTCCAATTAAGCATCTTAAACCGTGCAAACTCAAATAAGGCCTAAATCCCTAAAGAATTCATTTTAAAATGTCTAAGTATTGCAATACATTATGTTTATCCATCAAACATCAAACCAAGCAAAGGATAGTAGACTCTTTATAATTTAAGAGAGAAGTAAACATCATAACAGTTTATAAAGCCTGTCTTATTGTGTCGTTTCCCTTGTTGTAATGTGATTTCTTCCCTTTAAGAAATGAAGTGACTAACTCAGACTGTGAAAATCCTTAGGTAACCCAAGGGATATATCTGTTTCAGAGCGGTCAGAAGATTTGAACCAAATTTAATTTGTGGTATAAAATGGTAACGTAAAAGGCACATACGCGTGATAAGACATAATGCTATCATCTGATTTATTAGCCTTCTTTCCTGTTAAAGTTAGCCTGGGTATGTTTACCAGCTTTGACTTTATTTATGCCTTACTTCCTGCCCTCAACGACTTCACAGGAAGCATTCACATTTTCCATTAACAGAGTATTTTTTCCATCAAGGTCGTGTGGATATTCTGTAACAGTTCTGTACACACAGAGTAAGAAAGAGTGAGATCCATGGTAACACCATAAATTAAAAACACTGGCTCACCAAACAATACAGTTTTTAAGAACTTATGTAAACAAAAGGATGCATATTAGCACATTAGAACAAGTGTGTATTAGGATGAGATGGAGAACGGAAATGGGAAATAGAGACGAAAGGGAATAAATGTGTATTGAAATAATACTTCACACATCACTTCCAAGCTACACGTCCTGAATTCTGAGGGTTTTTTCCTTTGTGACAGAACGTTCTGTTCTGCCACTGACGTGCTCCAGACAGCACTCATTTCCAGTTGAATTTTTTTTCCAGATAGTCACCCATGAAAAAGCCAAAAAAAAAAAGGCTTACTCAGTGTGCTGTGTTGTGACATGTGCTGCTTCCATTAGGCTTAGTTATTTTGTCCTCAGATTATCTAAGGCTCTATTCATTCATGTAGCAAATGTCTGAGTACCTGCTCTGTGACCACGGCACTGGGCTTGATGGTGGGGAGACAGCGGTGAGCAAGCCAGCAATGGTCCCTGCTTTCCAGTGATCTAAAGCATGACGGTGGAGAGCACAGCTCAGCTGCGGGGCAGTGGACAAGGTGCAGGACTTGCACACAGCCTTGGCCTCATAAAGATTGAGGGCAGTTCTTTTAGACTACTGATTACCTAGTCAGATTGAATTTGCAGAGCGGGGACTCAGGGTGGAGCAACAGAGCAAAGAGGAACAACTGTGCAGTCCATCCCTGGGTTCCTCTGAGCAAGTGCCAATTATAAAGGTAACTGGAAATACAGATTGTGTTGTTCCGCCACACAGATTAAATTAGGTCAAGTATTCTATGATCTCATAAGGTTTGTCCTTGGGAGTAATGGGAAGAAATGTTTCCATAATTGTTTTTGTCTGTTATTTGAACATTATTTTCTAAATGCGGTCAACTAAGATGTCTGCATTAATGAATGGAAATCACAATTTGGGTAGTCTAAAATATCAGATAATCT
>NW_017731405.1:3106166-3107544 GCF_001890085.2 Hipposideros armiger | reverse complement strand
AATTCCATGTGAATTGCAGGATGAACTTTTCCATTTATACAAAAAAGGCTATTGGTCCAATGTCTGATAATTCACTGCTTTCCTAGACCTCTGGGGTCCCGAAAGCCTTGCTGTGGGCACACTATGAGGTCCTGCCGTTGGCAGAGTCCTTTACTTAACAGCTCAGTGATCAATGTGAATAACAGTTTGAAATGAAGATTTACCAAGTAGCCTTCCCTGAAAGTGGAATTTGGGTATTGCCCAAAAGATTCAATAGAGTTAGCTCCACATGTTACGCAAGACTTAACTTCCAAATACTTTATACTTCAAGTATATTTAAAAATTTTGCCACTAACATAAATATAAAATGTGTCATTGACAGCTTGAAGACCATTTAACCTGAGTCTTTATCTCTGAGGTGAGGAAATTAAAGTCTAAAATTATGAGAAGCAAGTAGCTAGTCTCTAACATGCTTTAAATTCATGTCATATGCCATTGATAGTCCATTAATATACACTTTGAAATGCTGATTTATGGGAATGACCTTCCAAGCTAATAAACCAAATTCCTAACTCAAACATACAAAATGGCTTTTGAGACCCTTCATTAGAGAACCAAATTTAACTAAACTAAACTCAGACAATGCCTTTCAGAAGCTACTATGAAGTGGATAATCATGGAATGTAGTGTTGTTGGGACATGAAAATACCTGGCTTTTCTCTATCAAAGGACTATTTTGCTTCTTTATTAAAAAGGTTGTGTTTTCAACTTTCAGAAATGCCCTCTATGATTAATTACAGAATCATTAGCTTCCCAATGATGAGTATTTCATCTTCATGTGAGTCCATACAGTAGCAGAATTTGAGGCATTGTTAATCCTTATGCTTGCAAATTTAATTCCATGCTAGTTTCATAATTCTTACTAATTAGATGAATATGAATATGATAATGATAGCAAACATCCAGTGCTTACCATGTGCCAGGGACTGTCCTATATATACAGATAATAACGTATGTCATCTAATACTCTCAGTGACTCCAAAAGGTAGAGTTTATTACCTATATTTTACATATGAGGAAACTAGGCACAAAACAGACAAAAACCCTTTCCTGAGTAGTGTAGCTAGTAAGTGGGGCAAAGATTCAAACTCAGAGGATCTTAAATCTTCCAGGGCCTACACTCTTGATCACAAGGTTTTGCAACTCATGGAGGGCAATTGCTCTTTGTACTCTTAAGAATCTTAGAATAAATAATGAGAATGATAATAGAGCAGCTATTGCATAACAGGTGCTGGGTCATCTTTCTAGGCCAAAGAGAAGGAATGACTGATAGATGTGAGGGACATGAAGCACATATTGGAGCAGGAAGAAACATTGTATTTCTGTTTCCCTTTTGTAT
>NW_017731405.1:3101231-3104547 GCF_001890085.2 Hipposideros armiger | reverse complement strand
GTGCCCTCGCCAAAGGAAATTTAATGTGAGCCACACAAGTAGTAATTTTAAATTTTCTAGAAGCCCCATTTTTTAAAAACAGGTACAATTATGTTTTATGTAACCCAATATAGCCAAAACATTTAATTCAATACATAGTGTAAAACATTATTGAGATATTGTACATTCTTTTTTCATACTAAGCTTTCAATATTCAGTGTGTGTCTGACACCTACAGCACAGTCACCTTGGGCTAGCCATGGCTCAAGGGCTCAGTTGTCACCTGTGGCCAGTGACTGCCATCTGGGACAGCACAGCTTTAGTGACCGTGTGAGTGCTTACCACATGTCAGACCCTAATGAAAGGCTTGGCATGCATCTTTTCATTCAATCCTTGCATCAGTCCTCAGAGATGCCCATTATAATAAATAAAAAAAACAAAAAACGGGAAAACCTATAGGGATTATTTAATTTACCCAAATCCACACAACTAGTATGCCACAAGAGCCCCAGTTGGACCTCAGATCCATCTGATCCCAGTGTTCTTAACAATCAGGCGTGCTGCAGGGGGAGGCAGCGAGCTCCCTGTCATGAAACTGGATGATTAGCGGATGGTTACATCTGCAAGATGTCTGGGACAGAACTGTGGGTTCCACAGGCCTGACATAAGCAGAAGTCCAAGGAAAGAGGCTGTGTGGGCAGATTATTCTCCAGCAACCCCCAAACAAATAAACATTCTGTGTCCCTGGCAAGGCACGCTTTAGTAACCCCAGTCATTTTGGCCATCAGATAGCTTCTCTAAAGAGATGAGCTGGGAGTTTCTTAGAAGCATATATCATAAGTAGTTCCTAGAATATTATTTCAAATAAGAAACAGTCACTGTGTTTACATTTTTTAAATCATCAAAAGCTTTTATTTTTAACTCGATGTTCCTGTTTAAATATATTTGTAATGATGATTGGAGGAAGGAGTTGTGTGGGGAGGAAACATCCTTGGCTCTCTAAGCCACACCCCCTTCTGAAGAGTGCCATCTCCCACGTGGCTATAATTAGCTGGGTGCCCACCTTTGACCCTTGGGAGAGTGTTTATCTGCATTCCCAGACAGCCCATAAATCCCCAGCAGTGAAGGGTCATGGGCCAGAGGAAATGGTTGTGATCATTCTTCTCATACAGACTTGCAATAAATAAGTGAGAAAAAGGATGTTTGCAGATGGTTTATTAGATTTCACCCTATTTTCAAAAATAATATTTTGGGAATTAACTTTAAGGGTTTCTTCTGTCATTTGGGAACAATGTTTTGTTTTCATTTTCCAATTTTCCTGTGTGAACATTTCCTGCTGTACCTGAGGAAGAAATTCACCATCCAGTGATACCCTGTAATGCCTTTGAAAGAACTGAGCTTAAATGCAACAACAGAACTACAGTAAAAGTGAAACTTCACACAGTGAATAGACATGTTTATAACTAAGGCAATTTCTGTTTCCTTTTTTTAGAAGGAAAGCTATATTCAATAGCACTGTTCCTACTTAACGTAAAAGTGAACAAACTTGACCGTTTGTCTTTTATGTGAAAATCTTTTTACATCATTATATAACCTGATCTTTAATTAGGAAGGGGTGGCTGATTACCATAAAGAACACATATGGAAAAATACATGGTTTTAGCACTTCCAGAGGAGTTTCCCAGTTCATAACTTTTTACTAAGCCGCTCTTCTATTCCCCCCCACCTGAAATCAGGGATCCAAGCCAATCTGTTAGTTCCTCTACCACATCCGAGGTTCTTAGACACCCATCCTCCTAGCTGCTTTGTCGGCCAGCAGCCAAAGCCTCCACAGTCCGCACAGGAGTTCTATTTTGCACTAGACTTCCAACTGTTACAGAACTTTCTCAGAGCCGGAAAGCTACCAGTTGGTCTGGATCCTAAAGTCTTATGATGTATTAAACAAGCTCAGAAGTTTAAATGTTAAAGTCAGGAAAGGGGGCTATTAGATATCATTCTTGCACCCTCTACAGTAGCAGGCCAAATGGGCAGTACTTGTGCCTCCTGCTCATCAAAAAGAAGTCTTAGTCTAAAAAAAAGAAAGTATTTAGATAAGGAACCGTATGACATACTTGTGCCTGTGTTACTGACAGTATAATCCTACTACATTGAGCATATAAAACCCAGACTTCAATTATCAAGCATTCACAAACTTTTAGGAGCCTTAGTGCAGATGTGGTAAATTTCTACAAGAGTGTTTTATTTTAAGGGATTATTATCTTTGAAGCTTCATTTTTGCATGAGTTTGTGCACTCCCTCAGGAGAAGCAGATTGTAGTACACCAGGACTGCGTTTGAAAGTCTGTCTCTTCTTTCTCTCTTTTGTAAGGACCAAAAAGCTGATAATCGATGTGATCCGGAACCAAACAGGAAATACATTGACAGAAATCTTAGAGACACCAGCAACTACACAACAGGTAATTGGTCTTTGAATGTAAAATTATAAGTACCATAGATTTGAGTTGACTTTATCAGTCTTCATGCCAAATGTTTACTGTTATCTCAGAGAAACTATATCTGACATGGCTTAGAAGTAAGAAAATCTATCTATTACCCTGGCCAACTGAATTTGGCTATATATAAAATCCATATGAAGTATCAATGAGAATGAAATAGAAAATGCAGCACCCAACTTATGCTGAACGTAGCTTGTCCTAGACTAGGAGAGTAGTTCTGGGTCTTTCAAAGCCTCTGAAGATTCATCACAAGCTTTATCAGTCAGAGGATGGGTAGATAAGTCAGTTAAGAGATAGTTCTGGTCAACAGGATATAGAAAAATACCTTTCATGCTTTATGTATTTCCTAACTTGAAGAAACAAAAGTGTCTCCCATTAAAACTGTTTTCTAAATGCATCAGAAGCAAATGTCTTGAGTCTATTGGGTCAGAGCACCATTATCCTGGTGTAACTAACTAAAGTTTCACAACAATCTTGCATTAAACTTTTCATCAACATCTTTTAAATTGTGTCATTGTTTAGTTTCTTCTGAATTAATTTCAGTGTTATTGCTTTAGTATTAATAATTGCCACATCCTAAACAAAAGTTAACAAAATTATCTAATCAGTTACTTCTTAGCAGAGCTACACATAGTTTTCCTGATTCATTCTTAATTTAATTGGTTGCTAAGAAATCATTCTGTCCCAGTTTTTTAATTTAAAAGATATAAAATAAAACCAAGTTATCTGATATTTATTAATGTGTGAATATTTTTTAAACAATGTGGGTAGAATATCCTACTAATTAAGTATGAAAATTTTAGTCCTTGTTGATATTTTATTTTTCCCCAAATGTAGCAGAAT
>NW_017731405.1:3089098-3094176 GCF_001890085.2 Hipposideros armiger | reverse complement strand
AAATGATTTCCAGGCATTCTGCTTGTATCTACATGAATCATTTGAATAAGCCACTGGGAGTGATGGTAGTTCCAGCCTCACTGCCTGCTCAGCCCATCCCTAACAGTCCTGAAATTATCTCCCCTCCCCTTCTTCTCTGTCTTGCATCCCTAGCTTGAAAAGAAAAATGGGAACTAAATGGGCATGATAAGGCCATTGGGATTATGGAGTAAATTAGAGTACAGAGAGAAAATTAAAGATGTTTTTTTTATAAAGATGTATATAAAGATTTTATAAAGATGTATAATTATGAAGAGTATACTTAAGTAAACAGTATTGTTTTCTAACCTAATTTAAATTTCACTAAATGTATCCATCTGACAATTTAACTGAAAGTCTTGAGTTACTTTCTGTAACACTTAGATAAATACAGGAAGAGAAAAGAATGTTTTGGTGGTGATGGGCCTTAATTAGTGATTCTTCTCTAGAGGTGGCAGACATACCATGTGATTGCCAGGAAGGAAATGACCCAAAACCAATAATGTCAACTGGACAGATGAATCCTAAGTGACCAGTAAACACCTATTTAGAGAGGCCTCAGTAATTCCACGCAACTTCCTTTGAACACTGGTGCAAATACCAAGCTTCACTTGTTCCTTTGTTAAGGATTCAGTATGCAGTGGAATTAGCTATTCACACCATTCATTTATACACATGACTGTGAAATGTTACTCCTCAGTTGTATGCAGATGGCTAATAAGCCCCAGACTTTTAAAGTCATTACTGTACAGGACCAGCTATAGGATTTGCAGTGCTCAATGCAAAATGAAAATGCAGAGCCCTTTATTCAAAGTTATTGAGAATTTCAAGATGATGACAGCAGAGCATTAAACTTAGTGCAGGACCCTTCTGATCACGAGACCCTGCACAGATTGAGCGCCCAAGGAGCTGGCCCTGAATATAATAGCTGTCACACATACAATCAGACTTTCATTTATACATATTACTATGAGACGATTACATGATCAAATGAATTACCAAAGAGAAACATGCCGTCCAGGTTTTTAGTGTGAGTCAAGGACTGGAAACAGCAGAGAAGTTTCTAAGAGGTCTAAGGGAGACCCCTTCTAACACTACGTGTCTAGGTTTTCTTCAGCCCACTCTTCCCTTAGTTCCTAAAGATTATATCCTACTTATATTCTATAGCTATAGGCCATATACGTAACAGGAAGTCGTGACTTACGTGAAGACATTCTGTTCATACAAATAATAGCCCGTGTGTATTGAGGGCTGCTGGGATGGCGTTCTCGGTTTCCCAGCGGAAGCACGGAGCTTCAAAGAGCTCATTATGGAAGAGGCAGCTGGAGCCCAGGCTCCTGGTCGCTCTGCTTCGCTGCCTTTCTCACAGGGTTCCCGCTGATCCTGGCAAGACCAGGGTGGCTTTTCAAAGGATTGATCTCATAGGCCCAGTAACACCCCTGTCAGGTTGGGAGTGTTCGCTTCAATTTACACACAAGAAAACAACTTCAGAGAGGTTATGTGATATTACAAGGTAATAAGGTAGCAAATGGCAGAGCTAAGACTAAAATCTGGCCTTCTAACCACAGTGTGATTATATTTTCTCTGCTCCCCCACTTCGGGGCACAGCAAATTCCCCTGAACAAACCATTTCTTCTCAACCATATTGATTTCTTTTCCAAGAGACTTAAATGAACAGATATTGCCTTTCCCAAAGGAAAAGTGAATCTCCACTACATTTTAATGGAGAAAATCATTCTTGATAAAAAGGCCTTCAATTCCCTATGGAGTTTTTGTCCTGGACGCATATCTAAATAATGTAGGGTTTTAGTTGAGTGCAGTTGGAGGTAATTGAGGAAGTGGAGGAGGAAGCTGGCAAGAGTCCAGTTCCCTCAAAGGTGACTCCACCTTCTGCAGGTGGCCTTGCTTAATGTATACACAAGGCATTACCATTAAGGACCAAGAAATTTTCACAGCTAGAAACAAGAAAACGAGACCTAGGTATTGGGCTATAGAACAGGGGTCGGCAAACTGCGGCTCGCNTATCCTTAAACTTTATCTATGTGTCAGTTAATTGTCTAGTACAATGAAATGAGATCACCAGTCTCTTTTTATATCCTTAAACTTTATCTATGTGTCAGTTAATTGTCTAGTACAATGAAATGAGATCACCAGTCTCTTTTTATTACTGTTTTGTTTTGGTTTTTTTAACAAACTATCCAAATTGTATTCACTCATTTACTCATCATTTATTTGGGAATTTATTACGTGCTAGAATACCCTTATTCCCTTTGGTTGAAAGAAACCCTGCAAGGTTTTTCAGAGATTATAGTTTGAGCATGATTCCTTTATCAGAACGAAGGTCTCTGCGTTTTTGGCTTGTGAGTCTCCATAAATGTGGCTGATGTGCAAGAATTTAGTTGGGTTCTGGATGTTCACGGTTGTCATAGCCAAGTTTTAATGGATAATCTAGTTTCAGTTTCCTCAATGGCACTATCCAGTAATTGAAATTTTTTCATCCGGGGAATTACAAAATATTAGTTATCCATTGTACTATGTTCAATACTCAGGTGATTTGTCTCCTTAGCAATAAAGTAGCTATGAGAATTTTGCCTAAATTAAGCCTTCCACCACTCCCATGTTTCTCAAAAATGTGAAGTAATTCCTTCCCCCAAAGGTCAACTTCAAAACCCATGAAGAATACATTCTAATCTTTGGACGTTGGTTTGAGGACTCCTTTCGTTTTTGACATTAACTTGCCTTGTGCAGGTTCTAAATCTGTGAGATTAGGGTATCAGAGGAAAAGCAACATCTTAATATTCCTTTTTCAGGAAACAGATCATGCCACAGACATGGTGAGCCGTGCAATTAAAGATTCCAAGACTCCAGAAGAAATGAAGCATAGCCAGTCTATGGTTGAAGATGCACAGCTGCCCCTTGAGCAGAAGAAGAGGAAAATCCAGAGGAACCTTCGGACATTAGAACAGACGGGACACGTGTCATCCAAAAATAAATACCAGGACATTCTCAATGAGATTGCCAAGGTTTTTGGAAACAGTATTCTTTCTTCATGTAGCAGACATTTGCTAATCATTGGTCACCTGCTGGGCAATCTGTGAGGTGACATGAGGGGTTCATAGTTGTGTATGCCATGGTCAATGCTACAGACTCGTAAAGGTTTCAGAGTAGTTGATAACTTTTAATGGAGAGTAATCATAACTCCCCCAAGCCATTAGAAGAGTTGACACACACCAGAAATAAATTATCAGGAAATGTAGTAGACAAGTTTCATCCATGCCTTTAAGAAATACCTAAAGGCATTGGTTTCTAAAATGACACTTTTAGAAGAGCTCTTTCTCGAGTTGTTAGTTGTAATGCCCAGTTGCCCTTAGAACCTGCTGCTGAGATGGTAACTCTGTGTCACAGCGAGTTTGCCTTTAAGCAATGTAGACTATATGTAGTCTTGACTTGAAAGTTAGTTTCTGTTTTCTCATCCCATATTTTGACAATTCAGAAACTTCCTGAAAAAAGATCTCAAATTAGTGCAAGGAAACATTACAGGAACTGGCTGAGATCTGTTTGCCAAGGATAAGGAAGATCTGGTTTCAAGGGATATTTGTGTTCAAAGGATATTTCATTATTTTTACCCAAACATGCTCATTGAAATGGGTCTGGAAGTGAAGGGCAGTTAAGTGATCAGGGGGAAAAAATTAATTTTCTTAGCTTCTGGGAGAGAAATGCACTCAGCTTCATGCTTCTATGGAAAGTCATGGTCAGACTTATTCCTCCTAGCCCGAGTGAGTCAAGGAAAGTAGCATTTCTTTCTATAACTCTGGGGTGGAAAATATTTCTCTTTGGAAAAATGCAGTAGAGAAATTGACGCTTTTGCCTTAAAAAAAGAAGAACAGCTATTAAGAAGGCATCAACCAAAGGATTCTATTTAATGAAGAATTTTCACTTAAGAAGGGTGTGTCTGTCTATCTTTGAATTCCTAGGGGAATGTTTTTAATTTGTCCACAATGGAAAAATAATATTAAATAGGCACCATTTTCTTAAATGAAACCTTTTCATAATTTACCAACTAGAATTCCAAGAAAAGGAAAAAACAACCTGGTATCTGTGAGTTTAATTGTAGCATAGTTCTTATAAGCTCTAAGCAACTTGGACAACTTTATGTTCTAGGAACTCTATTTAAATCCAAGTATTAGTTATATAATTATCAGTGTTCAATGTTTTCAGTTAGTCCTGGAAGTCCAGTTATGGTTTTTGTAAACCTTGAGAATAGTTCCCAGTTTTATTTAAAAGGGTATTTATTTTTTTCTTATTTCTAAAATGAATGCAATTATTAAATTTAATCCTTTTCAGCATATTCTTCAAAGTGGAATGTTTGCAGTATCCTGAAGAAATTGCTTTTCTACTGCTAACGTCTTCCTTGTGCCCTTTTTAAAACACTATTCTTCTTTAAATTAATTGTATGGTCATTTTAACATTGCTTCTTTGCTTTTCCGCCAAGAAAAAAATAAATCTTAGCAGCTCTCTTAAAGTGAAATAAGGACACTTGCCAGCTCTGAAATGAAAAGGGAAGGATGTGAGAGATTAAAATACAGTGACTGACTGAGATAAACTACCAGTTAACAGTCACAAATGGTGATTTCATACTTGATAATCTTCCTGTCCCAAAGTGGCAAAATCAGAAAGCAAACTTCTGCTTCAGTCTCATGTCATAGCCTTTCCTTGTTGTTTTAGGACATTCGAAATCAAAGAATCTATCGTAAGCTTCGAAAAGCTGAGTTGGTGAAACTTCAGCAGACCTTGGGAGCTCTTAACGAGAAGGCAGCATTTTATGAAGAGCAAATTAATTATTATGACACCTACATAAAGACTTGCTTAGACAACTTAAAAATAAAGTAAGTTCAAATCATATGTTCATTTGCAATGTCATGATTGATAAGGGGTGTCCATTTTTTTTTTTTAAAGATTTCATTGGGGAATTGGGGGAGGGGAACAGCACTGGGGAATCGGGGGAAGGGGAACAGACAAGTTGCTGTAGTTTTTTGTTTTTCAGTCTAGTTGTGGAGGAC
>NW_017731405.1:3081652-3087583 GCF_001890085.2 Hipposideros armiger | reverse complement strand
GGTAGTTTTTGCAACTACTTTAAGGCATTTTACAGGCTGTGCAGTCACAGTGAGCTGGATTTGGGTTCTAATTCTCTCTCACGTTGTGTTATTTTGAACCAGTCCAGTGAACTTCTTTGGAGCCTCAATTTTCTCATCTTTAAGGCGGGATTAGGAGTACCAGCTTCACAAGTTCTGTTATGAGAGCTAAATGAAATAGCATATAGGAAAGGAATTTTACTTATTTCAGAGCACTGTGGAAATGTTAAGTTTGTAAATGTGAAGCAATATTTATAAAGCACTTAGAACAGTGCTGGCTACTTAGTACTTGTTAAATAAATTAAAGTGGTCCTAGTGACACCTTTACGTAGGAGTACACAGCGCATGGTATTACACCAAAGCTGCTTGCGAAGTGACTTAATAATATAGCCACTTAGTTCAATATGCCGGAGAAAATAGAATATAAGTTTTTTGAAAAATATTAGTCTGTAATTCCAACTTCAGTCCCTTTGAAAATAGCTATCGCTGAAACAGTTCAGTGAGGTTTTACTACATGGGGAAAATTGTTACCTACTATCACAAAATAGAGAGTTGTGTATTCGATGCCCCGGGGGGCCAGATCTGAGCAGTGGAGAGCACCCTGGGCGTGGTTATTGTACTACCAGCAACATCTGGGTTTGCTATCATGAAGACAGACGGTTTGTTGTTATTTTGCTAGAAATTCTCGGAGATCAATTAAACTGGATGGAAAAGGAGAACCCAAGGGGGCGAGGAGAGCGAAGCCAGTGAAGTACACAGCCGCTAAGCTGCATGAGAAGGGTGTCCTGCTGGGGATAGATGATCTGCAGACAAACCAGTGAGTGGGACCTGGAATGTGCACAGAACACACACACCCTCTAATCGCCCCCATAAAACCTCACTCACATTCTTTGGTTTCCTGTGGCCTTTGAAGAGAGCTTCATTTGGTCTATCAAGGCTTACCCCTGATTACAGATGACAGGGGAAACGTATGTGTATTGTCATTTGTGGTCTTCCCATCAGGCCTTGAGCATCTGGTGCCATGGGTTATATGAAGTGATGATCAAGTGATTGTGTTTCCCATGGCTTGTCCAGTGCGCCTGGATTTGCCAGCTTCCCTGTTCCCTCCAAAAGAGCTGAGTCATACAGTGAGAATAAAGGCTGTCTTTTGGTCTTGAGAGATGAGATCATTTACAATTGAAAAATAGTGCCTTTCGAATTTCAAAGCCACAGACTGTGTGCCAGTGCTTGGGTCAGAGCCCCACCAGCAGTGTGCTGTCAGTGTGTGCCTTTGAGAAAACCAAAACCCCCTCCTCCACAGCCCCACACTAGGTGCCACTGGGTTCTCTGTTTTAAAGGGACCATGAGCTCTGCACCCCATCACTCCCTAGTCCTTTGTCTGGGGGAAACCAGACCCACTACTTCTTTCTAACTCCTGCCTTCCTTCAAGGCCTGGCTCCTATTCCATTTATCCCATCAAACCTTCTGATTATTAATACAATGACTCAGAGAAAATTCTTCTTTCTCTTGGAAGTTTCTGTAAAACTTATCACCTGAAATACCCAACTGGCCCGTCAGTGGTATAAGTCAACAAATAATTCTCATATTCTGTGAGTCTCATATTTCCCTCTATATTTTGTGCTCTTTAAGAGCAAGAACCAAATTTAGCACCTTCTTTTATAATAAGGTACCTACTTCAGTGCTCCGTGAGCTACAGATCTCAACAACAGCCATCAAACTTAGTGAGCAGAGTAGGGGTAATGATGGGAGGTTTGGGGTGATTTTCTCTGGCGTTCCCAGTAGACTGTTCACTAAGGATGGTAGCCTAGGATTCCATTGATTTGTTTCAGCTTTAAGCATATATTTGCAGTGTGTCCCTTTCTTCACTAGGTTTAAAAATGTTACATTTGATATCATATCTACTGAAGATGTGGGCATCTTCGATGTCAAATCAAAATTCCTGAGTGTTGAGATGGAAAAGGTACAGCTCAATATTCAGGTAAGCTGGGGTTTCTGCAAACTGGCGGTGAGTGTGATAGTGTGGGTCATTTGTGGCTCCCCTGGCTTGCACTCTTCATGATGGCAATGAAATCCAACAAAGAAGACTAAATGTAAGCTTTATTTGCCAATATTAACCTTTTAAGCATTGATTATTTTTTTAAAAGCTATGATTTTTCAAATTATTGGAATTTAAAATGCTTTTCAATGGTAACCATAGCAGTCAGTTTTTCTAAGCCATGTTTCCATTCTGAGGCTTAAAGAAAATAATATAAAAGTATTCAGGAAAGTTCCCTGGAAAGTTTTCTTTTATTAGAAACTTGCATTTCTTTCTAAGAGAGTGTATGCCTATAACTGGAGCTTTCCTGATTCCATTGCTCCTTATTCCTTTCACATCAGCTTCTTAAATCTATTTGTTATACATTTGGGATCATATGAGTGAAAGACATTATGCAAAACAGATCATCTTTAAATAAAAAAATGGTGTTTGCAGTCTGGATTTTTGCTGTTTTCTCATAAGAACCAACCACATTTAAGCTAAATATACTTGAACAGAAACTGAGAAATCCAGTTTATGTGTCAAAAAAAAAGAAAGGTGGGTACAATCAAATGTTTAAATTCATCTACCCCCAATTTCTTAATCCTTAGCACAGGAGCAATTCAGAGATGTAATTGAGTTTTTCTTTTTGGTGTAGGAGTTTTTAAATGGAAGTAACACCTATTTACCTGGGCCCCAAACTACTTGTAAAATGATTTCCAGGCATTCTGCTTGTATCTACATGAATCATTTGAATAAGCCACTGGGAGTGATGGTAGTTCCAGCCTCACTGCCTGCTCAGCCCATCCCTAACAGTCCTGAAATTATCTCCCCTCCCCTTCTTCTCTGTCTTGCATCCCTAGCTTGAAAAGAAAAATGGGAACTAAATGGGCATGATAAGGCCATTGGGATTATGGAGTAAATTAGAGTACAGAGAGAAAATTAAAGATGTTTTTTTTATAAAGATGTATATAAAGATTTTATAAAGATGTATAATTATGAAGAGTATACTTAAGTAAACAGTATTGTTTTCTAACCTAATTTAAATTTCACTAAATGTATCCATCTGACAATTTAACTGAAAGTCTTGAGTTACTTTCTGTAACACTTAGATAAATACAGGAAGAGAAAAGAATGTTTTGGTGGTGATGGGCCTTAATTAGTGATTCTTCTCTAGAGGTGGCAGACATACCATGTGATTGCCAGGAAGGAAATGACCCAAAACCAATAATGTCAACTGGACAGATGAATCCTAAGTGACCAGTAAACACCTATTTAGAGAGGCCTCAGTAATTCCACGCAACTTCCTTTGAACACTGGTGCAAATACCAAGCTTCACTTGTTCCTTTGTTAAGGATTCAGTATGCAGTGGAATTAGCTATTCACACCATTCATTTATACACATGACTGTGAAATGTTACTCCTCAGTTGTATGCAGATGGCTAATAAGCCCCAGACTTTTAAAGTCATTACTGTACNCCCAATATCCTTGGGGCATCTTTCCAAGGCCCTGTTCCCCAGCCCCTGGGAGCCACTAATCTGCTTTCTGTCTCTATGAATTTGCCTGTTCTGGAAATTTCATATAAATGGAATTTCATATGCAATACATGGCCTTTTGTGTCTGGCTTCTTTTACTCAGCATAATATTTTTGGCTGCATAATATTCCATTGTATGGGTATTCCACATTTATCATGTCTATTTGGGCTGTTTCCATATTTTGGCTGATGTGAGTAATACTGCTGTGAACATGTGTACAACTTTTTCTTTGAACACCTGTTTCCAGTTCTTTGGGCTATATACCTAGGAGTGGAATTGCTGAGTCATACGGTATTTCTATGTTTAGCTTTTTTGAGGAACTGCCAAACGTTTTTCTATAATGGCAGCACCACTTTATATTCTCACCCACAAGGTGTGAGAGTTTCAGTTTTTTCACATCTTCACCAACATTTGTTTTGTTTTTCATTATAGCCATCCTAGTAGGTATGAAGAGTAGTATCTCTTTGTGGTTGTGATATGCATTAACCTAATGATTAATAATGTTGACCATCTTACTATGTGCTTGTCAGCCATTTGTGTATCTTCTTTATAGAAAGGTCTATTCAAATCCTTTGCCCATTTTTTAATTGAATTGTCTGTCTTTTTATTGCAGAGTTGTAAGAGTTTTTTATATATTCTAGATAGTAAACCCCTATCAGATACATGATTTGCAAATATTTTTACCCCTTCTATGGGTTGTCTTTTTATTTTCTTGGTAATATCCTTTTCTACACAAAATTTTTTTAACCTAACAAAGTCCTGTTTATCTATTTTTTGTTGTTGCTTATATTTTTGGTGTCATAATATAAGAATTCATTGCCAATCCAAGGTAATGAAGATTGACTCCTATGTTTTCTTCTAAGAGTTCTATAGTTTTAGCTCTGTGGCCTATGATCCCTTTTGAGTTAATTTTTGTATATGGCATAAGGTAGGGGTCCAACTTCATCCTCTTTTGCATGTGGATATCTAGCTATCGCACAGTCATTTCTTTGTTCTTTTTTTTTTTTAAGATTTTATTGGGGAATCAGGGAAGGGAAACAGACAAGTTGCTGTCCCTTTGTTCTTCAGTCTAGTTGTGGAGGACATTGCTTCACTGGGCCATGTTAGTATTGTGATCATTGCGCTCTTCCTGGTTGAGGCAGGTCGGTTGCCAGCCATTGANGGGCTGCAGCCTACTCTGTCGCCGGTGACTCAAGGCAGCCCAGCTCCAGGTCGAGCTGTTGTTCATCATCTTAGCTGTAGAGGGCAGTGTCACTGGCCCCCATGTGGGATCCGAACCAGGGCCCTGCTGCTCAGAGCTGGCTTCCCAAGCCAGCTCTTAACCAACGTGACACTCGGCCGACCCAAGGGGTGTCCATTCTTTTACAGTCCTGGGCTGTTGGGTTGGATTGTGGAAGCCAACTTTTTGTTTTATTTTCTAACCAAAAACTAGAATCTCTATTTTATGATTCCACTGTAAACTAAAAAGTCAGGAGTGCATTTAGAAACTTTTTAAATTCTCCATTGGCATAATTTCATACTTGAAGTAGCTTACCCTGTTGTATTTTAAGCAAGTAGATTTAACACTTGAGCAAGAACTTTCATTATTCCTTTTGTCTTTTTTAGTCAAAGGTGTGTTTTAAGCTCTATTATAAAAAAATAATAAAGCTACTCTTGTTTTTGGAATGTTTACAGTAAACAGTATTTTATATTCTTGATAATGTTGGTGCCAGGTGTTCGCTAATTGCACAGTGCAGCTTAATGGTTTTAAATTGCTTAGTGGTTTTAAAAAATCATATTGATACAAAGACAAAATTTGGCAGTTCTCTTATTACCCATTAGCATACATATTATAGGTTTTTAATATACAATATAGCCACTTTTAATGAGTATGATTTGCTCATAATAATTCTTATCCCCAGACTAAGGTCAATACTAATCAAATTTTAATTACCCATTAAAAATGTAATATAATATTTTTATGTAATCCTTGTAGTCAAATCGACAGTAGGAAATGGTGCTGCATGCAAAAATCAATTGCAATACTCTTAGAAGATTTGCTGAAGGAAAATAACCTAATTTAAACCTTATTTGTTTGAGCGCTACTAGTTCTGAATTTCGGTTCATTTGTTTGTGGCCTGTAAATTACTTTTACTCTATTCCTAGGAGGAAAAAGTTGATCAAACTAATATTTACTAGAAATAAAGTTGTTGAGGGTTTTCTTTACATACCGCATTTCCCCATGTATAAGACGCTCCCATGTGTAAGACGCACCTTAATTTTAGGGCCCAAAATTTGAAAAAAAATGTATTACATAAAGTTATTGAACTCAAGTTTTATTCATCATAAAAAAGCGAAATTTGAAAAAAGCAGGAAATGCAAG
>NW_017731405.1:3059918-3075837 GCF_001890085.2 Hipposideros armiger | reverse complement strand
ATATCTTCTATTTGGGAAAGGCCTCCTGTCCTGTGTTATTGTGAAATTTTACTGCCTCCTCTCGTACCTATGGCTGGTGTGATCCAGTTATGAATTTTAGCAGGAGAGTTTATTTCCTTTGTCATATGGTGGCAGTGGAACACAGCATGGTAGACTGACTTGGGAATGAGGGCTTGTTCTCAGTACAGGACCAGAAGTAGTCTAGATCAGCAGTCTCTTTGTACGGTGGTTCTCCACATTTCAATCACACAACCACATCAGTAAATAGCGTGGTCCCTTCTCCCCCATTTGTACATATTTATTCATAAAGTGTACATGCTCCTACCACTGTCCTCAAAATGACCATTATAAAATAGATACAAAATCTAAATGTTTACAGAATGAGAAGGAACAAAAATAAATGGTTCTAATATTCTTTTTTACTCCCCAATGAATTGTCCTACTCACTCCGCTTTAGAAAACACTGCCATTCTAAAGGATATACCCCATCTTGCAGCAACATTTGTATTTTGAATTTTTCAATTAAAAATTAAAATTATATCTGAATTAACAGTCATAATGATTTTCTTTCACATGGTCTATATCAATTCTAAAAATCTATTTTCTTTCATCTAGGTAAGTGATTCTGAAAATACACCCCCCAGACCAACAATATTGTCATCACATGGGAGCTTGTTAAAATGCAGGTTCTAAGAGCTACCAAATCAGAAATTCCTGGGGGTGGGGCCCAGGATTCTGTGTTTTAATTAGCCTGTGTTTTTAACCAGATGATTCTAATACACATTAAAGTGTAAGAACCCCCCACCTAAAACATGAGGCCATTTGAACCTTATTTTTGCCAACAAATTCTTGTAGAACGTGTCTTTAATGTGCTAAATGTCAAGTTTGAGATTTAATGACATTCCTTAACAATTTCAGGATTTACTGGAGATGCAGTATGAAGGAGTAGCTGTAATGAAAATGTTTGATAAGGTTAAAGTGAATGTAAACCTTCTCATATACCTGCTGAATAAGAAATTCTATGGAAAGTGAAGTGCCTCCAGACATTTCATGGATTCTGCATCATCTGGATCGGGAAATGAGTCTGTTTAGTATTTTTGTTTTTAAACATGATTGAAATCACTGCTTATAAATGTGTGATGTTTTTAAAAAAAAAAAACCAAAACTATTCTGAAGAATGTACCCATTGTGCCTTGTTGATAATTTGATACTACAGTAGAATGATACACAAAATGAATTAATGTAAACACTTTCACATTATACTGTGTGATAGGTACTCTAATTTTAAACTTTGAACATTTTGTGATTTGTTTTAAAGTAGGGAGAAAAGAAGTTTAGTTCACTAGGGACAAATGTGTAAACCTATTTTCCTATTAAAAAAAAGATTTTAAATGTCCCATTTGAATAATGTAATTCTTCATAGATCTTTTTTATCTGTGAAGAAATGGGAACCTAATTATTTGTAATGAATTATTTAGACAGATACTTAGCTCTAAGCCCTGTCTTCTGGGAGTTATCAATTTTAAAGAGAACTTTTGTGCAATTTAAAATGAAGTTTTTATAAGTAATTGAAGGTGACCATACAATAACACTTTCTGTATAAAAGTATATATTTTATGTGATTTATTCCTATTAAATGAAGTGCACTACTGCCTCATGGTAAAGACTCTTCTACCCAGAGCCTTTAAGTGACTAAGGAACAACGTGGATAGCAAGCAATCTTAGGTCGCCACCTGCACCCCTCACAATTTATTTCAATACTTCAATTGTGCCTCTCAAATTTTTGTAATGCAATAAAATCAGCATCTAGATGGTTTTTAAATGTATTCTTTGAAAATTGTTTCATGTAAAATAAATGTTACTGAATTACCTTAATTTGGCTCTTTAGTTGTCTTAATAAATCCAAATCATTTAATGGAGAAGACTCTTGGTGGGGCTTATCAGGAAAAGAAAAAATACACCTATAATTTATGTGTTGGAGTACAGAGTAAGCTGCTGTGACCAGGAGACCCAAAACCCTGTGGCTGAAACGAAATAGAAGTTTATTTTTCTCAAATTGAGCAATTCCAAGGTAAGCGAGTAGGCACACAAGATTATCCAGGGATCCAGGCTAGCCAGCTGGCTCTGTCGCTGTCACTGATTCCTGGCGATCAGGAAGGAGGAAAGAAGTCCAGGGCAAGCGTTTTAAGTTACATGTCCCGTCAGCTTACATCCCATTGGCCAAAACTTAGTCATGTGGCCACAGCTTATTTCAAGAGAGGCCGGGAAACATGGGCCCCAACCAGACAGCCATGTCCCCAGTTAAAACGTGGGGTAGAGAGGGAGGTGGTGCTATTATTAAAAGAAAGGGAGAGTGATTCCTGGGGACAATTTAGCAGTCTCCACCTCAGTGGTAATCCCACCTCTCAGACTGGAACACCACCACACACTTTGTACTCTGTTCATTCATTCAACAGGCTTTATTTTCCACGGGGATTACCATAGATTGAGAAAGTGAGTTATCCACTTTTGGCACAAATGAACTTCCAGAGTACAACCAATAAAAATTGGAAAATTCAAATTTTAAAAAGTGAAATCTGCTACTTTAGTGATTGTTTCAGGCTACACATATTTTTTACAAAGAACTTAAAAGCCTTGAAACAATTCTCATTGTCTCAACAGTTTGTGGATATGTTTTTTAATTGTGTTCACCTTGATACAGACTTCTGTAAAAGGAGTAAAAATAAACATACAGTTAAGTTCACTTTGAGAGTAAACCTCCCTTTTCCCTACAGCTAGCATTCGGTGAGGAGCAGGAGCCAGGTGCAGTGAGGCAGGTGAAGCTTCCTTCTTCATGCTCCAGGAAAGACTCCGTGGAAATGTACAGAAGCCAAAAAGGGAAAGAGGTTTGGAGGCAAAAGCTAACCTTTCATAGCATCTCTAAAAGGAGCTTGTCTTAACTTATTCCAACAGTGAATGAAATGTTTGAGTGTTATTTGTATGAATAATGATCTTTTTGTCAGGCCAACACCCTCAAGGAAAGGGGTGAATGTTTTCTCTCTGTTGGCCCAGAGATGTGGTTATTGTTGAAGATAATACCAGTGGTTATCTGTTTGAGATCTTTAAAGAATGTGATTGAATGGATGCCTCAGAGAAGAAAGCAGGTGATGAAGAAAAAGACCAAGACCAAGAAACCAGTGGAGGCCTGGGACGGAGATGGTTGGAGCCAAGGCCAGTGCCTCTACCAGGACCAGGGAACCATTTTCCAAGCCAGGGGTGAAATGGGCCAATTCACTGAAAGGTAAGAAGAGGAAACAAAGGTTGCCCTGCCATGCTAAGTCTCAGGTGAAAATGTGATCTCTGGCAATAGCTGCTGTCTTCCTGGTACAGGCAGCCTTTCCAATGTAAATTTCTCTTACAAAAGGGTAATGTCT
The DNA here is from genome assembly GCF_001890085.2 of Hipposideros armiger. Taxonomy (NCBI): domain Eukaryota; kingdom Metazoa; phylum Chordata; class Mammalia; order Chiroptera; family Hipposideridae; genus Hipposideros; species Hipposideros armiger. Next base: position 3,072,424 of record NW_017731405.1, on the reverse strand, counting down.
ACTGTTTTCAGAGCTTCTCCTGTGTCTGCAGTTTCTCAAAATAATCAGTTCAAAATAAGATTGTGCCAAAGATGCATATTTTGAGGTGGCCCATTCTGCTACCCATCACTATCTTGCTCCCCAGGACTCATAGCTTTTCTTAGGAAGAAGAAAAAAAAAATTTTTTTTTTTTGGCTTTTAAAACACTTAGCAATTGAAACAATAACTTGATTTTTACATAGCTTACTCCTGTATTTTGATGTATATTTGATCATGTTTTCACTGTTACAAAAATGGTCTTTGGAGGACTGAGAAGATCCATGAACTCCATTTTTTAGCACCCAGAAAGGAAAAAAGCAAAACAGACTTAAAGAGCACTCTAACTACTATGGGGGGAGGGGGGAGAGAATTTTCCTTCGGGAGTTCCCTAAGAATATGGGACCCCAGGACAAATTGGGCAGTTGAGGCTTATATGCCATTCTTTCTTGACTAAGGAGAAGAAGGCAGGTATCTGGGACTTCAAAGGGCAAGTGGGCAATTTGCAGGTAGGTGACAAGAGCAAACTTGGTAAACAAATTCTCTGCCAGGCCACCTAAAAACAATGGGACACAGAGGGGAGTCTATGAAACTTGACCTTGCTAAATTCCTGTCTGTCACATTTAGTCCACATTATGCTAACAGAATAGCTCCCCTCCTTCAAGCAGGTTTTTCTATTTGAATTCCTTTAGGCAGGTAAATGGGAAGGTCAAAGTTTCTGAATCTTTTGTTTCTTAATATAACCAGCATAAAATAATATCCCAAAAAGCATATTTTGAGGTGGCAAACTGCTTCCCCTCAGTACTCTCAAAAGATATGCTTTAATGATCTCCAAGAAGGGGAAAACCTGTGCATACTACAATATTCTGCAATTCTGTGGTGAAGAAAGAGACTACCTCAGTGTGATCATTGTCTGATATGACACATCTCCCTTACCAGAACCATAATGTGTGTGTTTGTATAAAGACCAAATGTCATTGAAAGAACAGGACCATAATGTGTGTGTGGTTGGGCACTAATTAGAGATGTTATTCATGATGTAAGTTTTACAACTTGGGCTGTGGTTAAGTAGGAATTTGTGGTATTCTCAAACATTCCAAGAGGCAAACTGCAGAACTCTGAATGGTGAAAGTTGTCTATATTTTGAGAGATTCTAGTGATCATTGGATGATCTTACTGCTGATCAGCTTTTAGAAACATCGATTGCCTCTGTTACCGAAACCAAGATTTAGTAACAGATTAAGATACAGCCCTCTTAAATGGTCTCTGAGCTCCAGAGGACAGAAACTGTTCGAGTCACTGCTGTGAGTTCAGAGCATTGGCAGTGCTTTGTAAATGGCAGAGAGGTGAAGTCCCAGAGGCAGGTGCTACAGTGGATTGAGAAGAAATCATATGCTACCACCTCACTGCCTCTCAGGACTCCTAGCATTGCTTTCAGTTGGCGCTGGTGTTGTTGGGACAGATACTGATTATCTCAGTCTAACAGTGCATATGCGTTCAACTCAATCTCCAAATAAAATAGCTCATAAAGCTTTTTCTAGGATGCTTCACTGTTGTTTTCCTTAGACTATAAAATCTCTTAGCTAAAATACATTGGAGGGTGTGATGGTTAATTTTATGTGTCAGCTTGAGCAGGCTCAGGGTTGCCCAGACAGCTGGTAAAACATGATTTCTGGGTATGTTTGTGAGGGTGTTTCCAGAATAGGTTAGCATCTGAACCTGTGGACTGAGCAAATTGCCCTTACCAATGTGGGCAGGCGTCATCCAATATATATTGAGATACCAAACAGAATAAAAAGACCCAGGAAGGGCCGGCCGAGTGGTTCAGTTGGTTAAGAGCTCGCTCAAGAGTTTGAGCCCTGAGCAACAGCGGTTCGAGTCCCAGCCCGAGCTGAGCAGCTGCTGAGCTGCCAACAGGTGGCAGGATGGCTCAGCTAAAAAAAAAAAATAATAATAATAAAAGACCCAGTAAGAGCCAATTCTCTCTCATTGACCTGGGACTTCTATCTTCTGACATCAGACATCACATTAGAGCTTCAGGGTTCTCAGGTCTTCTTCAGATTCTGGGAGTTAGACCATCAGCTCTGGTTTTCAGACCTTTGAACTCACATTGAATTATTCCACTAGCTTTCCTCCTCCTTCAGCTTGCGGACAGCAGGTAATGGGACTTCTCAGCCTCCTTAACCATAATAAACCTCCTTATATATAGCAAATATCCTATTGGTTCTCTTTCTCTGGAGAACCCTCATTAATACAGAAGGGAAATAAGTAAATATGAGAAGCAAAAGATATCAAGTTCACCTTATATAACTCAAAAAGTTTTTATTTTCCTTTTAACAGATACTGAATTTGACCTCTTATCACCCCACCCACAGGGGTAGTTTACCATTCTATCCATGGTATAGATTAGAACTAGTAAAAATACTGTTGTTGATGCCTTATGAGATTGACTTTACTTATAAACCCAAAATACAAATGCAGGTTTATGACAACAAAAGGCAGAAACAAGCCTCCTGCTGGTTAGCTTGTAACTTGATTACAGACCTACTGCTTGCTTGAAAAACAAATATGAAGATAGCTGCACAGAATCTGAAGTATCTCACATGGACTTCGAAGAAAACTTTGTTTCATTTCGTTTGAGTCCTGGTATCATTACCATTAGCTTCCAAAAGTAAATTACTAGGCAAGTTCTTGGGATATTCTGTTGTCTTCCCAGGGCTTGGAATAGAGGAGCGGTAACCAGAATATCTGAAGCAGTTAGATCATCCAAGGGTTTAAAAGAAACTGCTTTTCATGTCATCGTGGGATTAAAACTTTCACCATTTTGATGTCGCACTTTTTCTGAAACACTACTAAATACCACGAACACTGTGAGAGGATAGCTAATGACTTATACTATTTGGTGCCAGGCAAGTTCAAGAAAGAAAATGAAAACTGGGAATAGATATCAAGTGGTTCCAATATAAATGCTGCTGCAATGTTGAGATTTTATTTCTGAAAAATATCAACATGTAAGGTAACCATCTCTGGTTAGGTCAATTGTCTACTTTGGGGAAGCTACACAGATTTGCTCTAAAACTGGCAACAAAGAGGTTTTGGTTTGGGTGACATGGGACAAATGAAAGAGAAACGGATAGCTTTTTCAAGAAGCTCTAAAGAGCATACAAATATTATAGAAACTTTGTAGAGGCTGAAGAAAAAAGCAGAAAACAGAACATCACCAACAGACTATAACACAAAATTAGAAACCAATCACAAAAAGCCAGTCAAAGCTTTCAATAATTTAGGGGTTGAAAAAGATAATAAAATTCACAAAATATTTAGACCTGAACTGCATACATGTACATATCAAAAAACTTGCAAAATGCAGCTGCGGTGGTCATTTAAGGGAGAAGCAGTGACAATTAACAAGTGAAGCAATCAGTTCAAAGGTTAAGTGAGTAAAAGTGCAAATCCAAAGAAAGTAGAAATAATTTTTTAAAGCCTGTGTAAAAATTAATATAACATTAAAAAGAAACTAAAAGCAACAAAACAAAAAGAGGGGCACTGGAAAATGGTCATTTTTCAACCTCTGGCTAGATTAATCAAGAAAAAAAAAAGCAAAAATATGCTAGTAGGTATAAAAATGGGGACTAAAGTGCAGGTAAAATAGATAGCTTTAGCAGAATAAAATGTGGTATATAATACAAGGGATACCATAAAGAGTTTTAAAAGAATTCAATATGAATGTATTGGTAAGAGATAAATCTAGAAAAATGCAAACTGCAGAAGTATTCCTAGAGTGTGTTGCTCTTTGTGTAAATATTTAAAATATACAAAGCAATACTCTTTTTTAAAAAACATAAATATATTAAAAGTACAAAACAGGGAGAGAAAATTTCTCTCCTGGGCAAGAAAAAGAATGGAGTCAGAAAAGGGTACAAAAAAGCTTAACTGGTATGATAAATGTATATATTTACACTTGTATGTTAATGCTGGGTTGTAGGCCCATGGGTGTGATAGTAGGTTCTGTACTTTCATATGCTTAAAATGCTGTGTAATTTAAAGAAAGTCACACAAACTATATGAACTCAGTTCAGTTCTTTTTTACCCCTTAAAGCAGTAGTTTTCAAAGTATGTCCCTTGCACATACCGCCAACACTCCCCCACCCCCACCCCAAACTTCAGCCTGACCTAGGAACTTCTTTAAATGCAAATTTTCAAACCACACCCTACACCTAACTAAATCAGAAACACTAGAGATAGGGATCAACGCTGTGGTTTAACAAGTTTTCCAGATGATTCTGATCCATGGTTAACTTAAGTTTGAGAACCTTAGAATAATGTTTCTCTAAACTTTGGTCTGGCATCAGAGATCACCATGGGGAGTGAGGGGTGGGGAGAGGGGGGAGGAGGGAGGTGTTTGTCAGAAATGTAAGCTTTGATTTCATAGGTCTGGGATGGGGTCCAGGAATTTACACTTGGGTGTGATGAAAGTTAAAGCCACTGTTTTTAAAGGTAGGTTTAACTTTTGGTGGCCACTAAATTAGCAAACCACAATCTTTAGAAAATAAAGTGAGAAAGAAATATCTCATTCTGTACCACTCTTCCTCCTTGTTCACTTTCTTTTCAGCCCCACTGTAAAGAACACTTTAGATAATATGCATAAAGAATTTAAGCATGTCGTTATTTTAGCAGCCCTCTTTTTGTCACTAGAGGTACATTCTGTTCTAATAACTAATAAAAAAAAAAAGAATCCTTTTAAACTTTACAGTTTTGTAAAATGGTTAAAAACATTTTCCACCAATAAAACATAAAATTTTAAAGTGTTGCAGACAGTATTAGTCTACTTTTAAGGAAATACTTATATAGTTGTATGTGGTTACAATTTCTTGAATGATAGAAACGTTTAACAGTGGAGATGTGTGTGGTTCTTAGAAGGGAAGGCTGGAGATACTTGGACATTTCATTTTATATCCTCAAGCTGTTACAATCTCTTGCCATGTGTTTTGATTTCTTTTATATTTTATGCTGTATTTCACTGGTGCCCTTTTTCATGTTTAAACAATCCTGAAATTGAGATGTTTCTTGCAATCAATAATATGTTACAGTTTATTTATTTAAAATATTTTATTGGGGAATCGGGGGAGGGAAACAGACAAGTTGCTGTCCTTTTGTTCTTCAGTCTAGTTGTGGAGGACGTTGCTTCACTGGCCCAAGTTGGCACCATCATTGCTCTCTTCTTGGGTGAAGCAGTCACTCGCCAGCCATTGGACAGCCACTCACGGCAGTGCAGGATTGCTGCCAGTCACTCTGGTAGCTTACAGCAGCCCACTGTAGCCTACGCCATCTCCCGCAACTCATGGCAGCCCAGCTCCAGGTCGAGCTGTTGTTCACCATCTTAGCTGTAGAGGGCAGTGTCACTGGCACTCATGTGTAATCCGAACCTGGGCCCTGCTTCTCAGAGCTGGTGTTCCCAATCCAACGCCTAGCCACTCGGCTGGCCCAATATGTCACAGTTTAATTGACAGCCTTTTTTTCTTGCTTGTGGTACATAAATGAAAAGGATGTCTTAAAATCAATGGATTGATGAAAATAGTATACATTAATAGGGAGTGGAATAGATATGGTTTTAATATCTACTCTTGAATATGTTTTCCTCAAAGGATTGAATAAGAAAAATTTTGAAATATCGTTATATAATTAGGTTATCACTAATTTATTGAGCTGCTTCTATAAACAACAAGGTGCTGTGCTCTGAGGATGATGGGCAGGAGGGGGGAGGAGTAGCGGTATATAGGAAGGAACCAGCCAGTTTTTGCTGTGTTTTCTCCACTGGTTTGAGTGTCAGGGCGCTTGTTGGGGCATCACACCGTCAATGTGCAGTTCCTTTTACAAAAAGCTTAGCAACCTGACCAGTGACTCTCAACTGAAGTTTATCAGCCAAAGAGTGCAGAACATGCCCGCTCATCCTGTGGGTGATCTTTCCTAGAATCCGCCCGTTGCGGGGACCCGCTTCCCGCTGCGGTCTAAAAGACGCCCTCACCAGTTAGGCTCTGTAAGAAAAATAAGTAGCGTTCTGGGCCTCAGCGGAGACGTCCTCCAGAGGCCCTAAGCGCGCGGCGCGAGTGTCCCCCGCCCTGTGACCTGAATTTGGCCCAACTCTATTAAACCCACGATATATGGTCCAAGAAAATGTGAGCTCCTCTTAACCAGAGCAGTTCGCCCTCTGAGCACCCGATTCACCGGCGGCGCCGAGTACTGCCCTGGGCACGGGGGATGCCAGCCGGACCTTCTCCCGGGAAAGGCTGCTCAGGTGATTCTAATGGGAAGCTCCGCGGAGAGCTGCGGTGAAAGGACAGAATTTCCAAATTCCTGAGGTCCGGCGCTTTGCATGGGGACAGGGAGGTCCCGGCCGTGGGGGCCGACGCCCCGGGGCGCATCCCTGACCCGAGGTCCACTGCAGAGGTCTTTGCTCCCTGGAGGGTAATGAGAGGCCAAGGGGGCAGCCGTCCAGGCGCGCGACCCGGTTCCAAGGCCCCCCCGCCAGACTGAGTCACTGATATTTAGTGGGTCCAAGACGCCCAGAGGGGAAAATGTCTAGTTTGGATTCCCCTCCCGGGCAGTGGTCAGTAGTCCGGGGCAGGGCGGGGCGCGGGGGAGGGCGGAAGGAGGAGAGAGGCCGGCGCACCGAACCAAAGGGGCTCAGGCTCAGCGGCGCCCAGTCCTGGGGGTAGTTAAGCCGCCGCCGAGGAACAGGCGGAGAGTGGGGTCCCACGACCGCGTCGAGGCCCGCAGTCGGCGCCGGGGGGCGCCCTTCCCCGCTCGCGCCGCTTGGCACCCGCCCGCCCCGCCCCGCGCCCCGCGCCCAGCCCTCTCCCAGGCCACCAGACACGCGGACCCGCGGTGCAGCGCTGAGCTCTCCTTCTGCCCACCCGCGGCGAGCGCTCTGCCAGTCCTCGCGTACCGGGGGGCTGCTGGACCCGGCGGGAGGAGCGGGAAAAGCACGGAGCCGAGCCTCCCAGGGGCGGGGACAGTCTCCCGGAGCAGCGCCGCGCGGACCGCGCCGAGTCTTGGGACAATGGGGCCGCGGCGGCTGCTGCTGCTTGTCGCCGCGGGACTCAGTCTGTGCGGCCCCCAGCTATCCGCCGGCTCCCAAGGCCGCGAGCCAGGTGAGAGCTGCCTCTAGTATTCCCTCCCTACCAACCTACGGCCGGGTAGCCGGTGACCTCCGCGGGCTTGGGGCGGGCGGGAGGAGGAGGGACGGTGCTGGGTGACAAAGTGGGTACAGGTTGCGCTTTCTTTTGGGGGTGGAGGAGTGCCCCTGACCTCCCCCTCTGCTTCTCCAGAAGCAAAACAGGCGTTTGGGCTGAGATCCACATTCTCCCTCAGTCGTATCCAGGTGGGCCGTGCCCATCCGCCCCCTCACCCCGCTTCGCGGGCTCAGCTGAAGCCCCTTTACACTTAATTTTGGAGGACGCACGGGCCTCCCACAGGGGGTTGCATGTGGAGGAAGCGGAGGTCAGATTTCCCAGGGAAGCCTCCTTGCATTTGTTTTCACTGTGTGGCCTGTTTTTCCCAGGACCACCCCAAAAAGCAAGTCCCACGTCGCTCCACCAATAAACGTTACGGCCTTTTCAATATAAAGTGGAGAACCGCTGCTCCTGAAATTTCGTTTTGTTGGAGTTGTTTTTCTTGCACATTTTACAGGCGAAGAAAGTGGTGTAGAGAAAAAGTTCGGTCCTTCTGCACGTTTAGCAGAAAATCAGTACCAGCAGCCCCTAGCACGGGCCTTGTGTACAGGCGGAGCTCATGGTGGGGGTTGGGGCTGTAGAGTGATGATAACAGTATAGCCACGGGTCCGTGGTGGTGGTTGTGCTGCTGGTGGTGGTGGTGATGGTGGTTGGGAGATTTGTTTGTTACCTAGAACCCAGCCTCCCAAGTGAGTTGAGGAAAGAGATCCCTCCCCTGAACCTGGCTCCCCTGACATCATGGAATTTCAGTATTGGGGTTTCTGATCGGCTGCAAGGAGGAGGTTGCTCAATAGAATGTATTTACCACCAGCAGTGTACTTTTAAGTATCTCTCTACTTGAGGGAATAAATGTATTTTCCAACGTCTTCAAAAAGTGCGGAGAAGTTGGTTTTAGCCTGCAAAAACGCTAGTTAGAAAATGTGTGTGTTTTAATGTCGTTATAGCAATAGTACTTTATAAGCTTCCGGCCACTTTTTTCATGAAGAAACAAATTCTAGCTGGTTTTCTTTTTCTGTTATCTGTGAAAGGTGGTGTACTCTTGTTGCTTTCACAGTGGAAATAGCGTGGACGCAACAAGATTAAGAGGTTGACAAAGACAGCATTGTTTCTGTTCTCTCTCTTTGCTCAGGATGAGTTTTGTTTTGAGGTGATGCTTTGGGAGACATAAGAGCCCCAGATAGGGGTTCACAGTTTTACAGCAACTAGCCAGCCTGCTGCGAATAACATGAACATTAGCTCCTGGAGTGTTTGGGGAAACAGGTCTCCTGAAAAATTGTAGATAGTGAATTTTATTGTGGGGCAGGCTCTGAAGAATACAAATTTTTGTTTAAGATTTGGATGGTGGAGTGGGACATAGGTTTATACAAATGCTTCATCCATGGTAGTCACCTTTCCTCGGGGCAGCCCCAGGACGGCTTTTGGCCTGTTAGGGAGTGAAGTTAAGGCTGCTGTGTCTGCCACGGCCTCTTTCTCATCAGTTTAGATTATGCATGCGAAGATGCAATACTGGTATAGACAGAAAAATAACTGAGCAAACATTAGTTAAGTTATCTATGCTGGATTCTGGAACCAGTTTGGGAGGGAAAGAAGAAAGGAGGATGAGAGAAGAAAAGGAACACGTGTGAAGTGCCACATTCTGTGTCAAACCCTGGGCCTTCAGATGATGATCTCATTTCACTCTCTCAAAACACGCTGTTAGGTGAGTGTTTATCCCCATTTGCCAATTCTGAAACCAAGGCTCAGACAGTGTACCAAAAGTCCAAGTGGAGGAGGGGACCCTGGGTACAGGCAGTACGTGGGACCTTGTCTTTAAATCATTTTAAATCATCAATAAAAGATAAATCTCCTTTATATTATCACCGTATATTGGCAATTCTAAACATTGAGTGTCATAACCAGCTCTATGCAATGAGAGAGGCTGTGAGACCCCAGCCACAGAACCGCTCCAGGGCTGGCCATGCCCACCAGTTTGAGCCTTCCCAAAGCACTCTTGGACTTTTTGTCCCCATTCATTTTGGCATTTCCTGCATTGTCACTTTGTGGGTATGTCATCTCCCCTGGCTAAGATTATAAGCTGCCATTATCCCCAGGGAGTCTAGAACAGATGTTCACTCAGCAGATATTTCTTGAGAAATTCTTAAGTTCAATAAGTTTATATTCCTTTGTCGAGGCAATTTAAATGAGAAGACTTGCCTTCATCAAACAGGGCCAGTGTCCAAGAGGTGAGGTTTGTAAATTTTATAAGCATCTGGAGGGTGAAAGGGTTCAAGAATCGCTGATAGTGACTGTGGCAGAGGGGATTGGGTGGGAGGTTTCACATGCTGCCCTCCTACCCACAGCGTCAAGCCCAATTTCTTAGCTTAAAGTGAGGTGCCCCTCTGCTTGTGCATGGGTCCCCAGCCTCTGTCCAGCTTTCCTTATTACAGATCCTCCCTCCAGTACATAACCTGTTACACTGCCTGTATTTCAGCCCCACTTTCTAGTTTTTTTCTCCAAGGAGCTATGCTTTTTCTGGCTTCTGGCCCCCTGCTACAAATGCCCTTCCCACACCCAACATGTTCACATTTATTTATTTTTTTTTATTTACTTTTTTTTTTAAGCTGAGCCATCCTGCTACCTGTTGGCAGCTCAGTGGCTGCTCAGCTCGGGCTGGACTCGAACCGCTGTTGCTCAGAGCTCAAACTCTTGAGCGAGCTCTTAACCAACTGAGCCACTCGGCCGGCCCCATGTTCACATTTAATCAAAAACAGCCGCCTTATATCAAGAACCTACTACAACCAACACCCTGCCTAGGTGCATTCCACATACTATCTTATTTATCCTCAATAACAACCCTTTGAGTAGGTTTCATCCCCATTCTACAGGGAGGGAAAATGAGACACAGAATGCTTCAAGTCATGAGCCTAGTTAGAAGTGGAACTGGGATGTGACCACAGGCCTATCTTTCTGAAGTCTTTCCGAAGTGCAACCTTTCTCTACCGCCCCCTATAGAGAGGAAGCCATTCAGACCCCCAACCCCTCTTAGGGTAGAGAAGTAGCCCTACTGTGCTCCCCTGAACCTCATTGGCTTAGTAGCCCAGGCCTAGCACATGGAGGTGTTTAGTAAACATTTATTCGTGGATCGTGGTATCCTGCCATTTACTTTAGAAAACAGACAGGCTATAAATAGATTCTTATCATGAATGTTAATAAATTGGCTGTTACTGAGAGATTGTGGTCTTCAGCTCAAACAAAAGACACAAAATGAATAGTGATTTTGCTTTAAGCTGACCAGGAGCCTGTGAAAGTCAAATTTCTTATGAACCAGCAAGGAATTTTCTACTCCAGTATCAAAAATAATTCTCCCTTTTATCCTTCCTTTTCTCTCCCTTTCTCTCATTCATTCATTCATTTATTCATTCATTCATTTGTGGTTTTGGCTTTATTTTTATAGGACATATCAAGATAGTAGGTTCTCTCCTAATGGGTCCATTCTTCCTTTGTGTGAGTGCATTTTTGAGGCATTCTCAGCCGTTTGTCAGGAATATGCTCATGTCATCTCTGCTGGTTGCGTTTCCACCCCTCCCTTCATCTTTATAATTCAGCATTTCTCAGTCCTTTATGTCTAAACAGATCAGTGTGGTGTGCACCCTAACTTGCAGTTTTTCAGCAGCTCTGAACTTGTAAAGTACTTCTAGCCCATCTCCTTCCCTGTGTACCTCTGCCCCCTCTCCTCCCTCAGTCAGCTCACCTTTGTCCTTGTCATTCTCACAAACTGGAACTCAGCTGAGCCTTAAGCTGAAGTTCCACTGAAACACTGGAGTCACCAGCACCCTGAGTTTCTCATCTTCCCTCTATCCTCATTTTGGACACACATCCCTTTTTCCCCTTGAATCAGTCTTCCCTCTCCCCTCTCCTCTCTCTATTTCTTCCTCTCTCTTTCTTTCATTTTTAAATTGAGGTGAAATTTACATGCCATAAAATTAACCATTTTAAAGTATACCATTTACTAGTTTTTAGTACATTTACAGTGTTGTGCAACCACTACCTCTGTGTATTTCCAAAACATTTTCATCACCCCAAAAGCAAACCCTGGCCCCCTATAACCTTCCCCCTAGCAGTCACCAATTTGCTTTTTATCTCTATGGGTTTAAGTCTTCTTCGTATTCCCTATAAATGGAATCATACAGTACATGGCCTTGTGTGTCTGGGAACCGCCCTTTACCTAGTTTTCATGGGCTCCCGCTTATTAGCTACAGGATACTCACAAAAACACCTTAGAAGAGTCATCAGGAGCCATGGCCTCGCTTTATTTTTTACTGTGATGCTACTATTGAGGACACTGCAGTTTCAACATTCAGAATTTTACTTGTTTTCCTGTTTTGTGGTTTCTTTCATTTTAACTTTTGCCCTCTCAGGCTTAGGCCTAGTATTGTCAGAATAAATAGCTCTGTCTATAGGCTGAGATTGTGTTTTTCTAGATCTGGCTTTCACTTCCCCCAAACACCCTCTCCCACCTTGATCTTGTAATGTACTTGGAGAAACCCACTGCATTTAGGCTCCTTTCCCATCCCAAGGCAGCCAATGAAGTTTGCCATTTAAAAGGCCATCACAGGCCTTCACACATTTTCCATTTGCTTTCCAAAGAACCTGCCTTTTGAAATAACAGGAATAATCTGTAATTAGCACTTGAAAACAAATTTATTTAACTTTAGAAAAGGACATTATATAATCTATTTATATTTCAAGTCAGCGATGAATTAGGACTCAGATATTAAAGTATTGTAAAAGAGTGTTTCCCAGTTTGTTTTTTACTAACCCACAGTGAGAACTGTGAGAAATACAGTTTTCATTATGACACCGTAGCTGTGTGTGTGCAGTAAATACACATGGACAATCATAGTGTATATATTGATATGAAACAAAAGTTACATAAAAAATTTTTACCATATGCATTTTCCTTTTTTTTTTTAAAGATTTTATTGGGAAATTGGGCAAGGGGAACAGACAAGTTGCTGTCCTTTTGTTCTTTTGTCTAGTTTTGGAGGGCATCGCTTCACTGGTCCATGTTGGTATTATCATTTTGCTCTTCCAGGGTGAGGCAGTCGGTTGCCGGCCATTGGACGGCCACTCACACTGGCTGCCAACCACTCACGGTAGCCCATGGCAGCCCACTGCAGCAGGGGCTGCAGCCTACTCTGTTGCCAGTGACTCACGGCAGCCCAGCTCCAGGTCAAGCTGTTGTTCACCATCTTAGCTGTAGAGGGCAGTGTCACTGGC
>NW_017731405.1:3052732-3056717 GCF_001890085.2 Hipposideros armiger | reverse complement strand
ATGTGGGATCTGAACGAGGGCCCTGCTGCTCAGAGCTGGCATCCCAAGCCAGCTCTTAACCAACGCGCCACTCGGCCGGCCCCTGGAATTATTTTATAAAGAACTTTCTCTCGTTGACTATTTGGTTTCCCTGAAATATTGTTTACATAGAAAAGGCAGGATAAAATGCTTGAATCTTGCCTTCATCAATTTTTCAGACTGGGTCCCCTAACTTCTTCCAAAGGTGACCAAAAAGGTTTTATTTCCTTTGAGTATCATTATGAACTCAGGAATCTCAACGTATATGACATGTTTCAAATGTTTCAATGCATTTCCATCATTATTCTTTTGGTTAACTGTCACATCTTGGCCAGTGGGACCCCCCTTCAGATTGACTGCAGAATCTTTCTGACCTGACCTTAATATTCTCTGAGGAGAATATTCAATGCTCATCTTGTGTATTTCCTACCCCAGATCTGGGACCAGCCATTTCTTTGAGGAGCCTCAGTTCTTTCCATTGGAGAATGGTGTTTGTTGGCATTTGAGGCATTGGAGCTTTGCAGCGATGCCGCTGTTTTCCCCTTAATGGAGTTAGTATGTTTCTGTTATTTTTCTATCATCCTCTTCTTTGTTTCTCTTTGACTTGTAGTGTTGATTCATTTGTGGAGAAGTGCAGGGTACCACTATCCTGCTCTGTGTGTAAATGTGGGCAGTGTCCTGGAGCTTCTGCTTTGCTGATTCCCAAAAAGCCTACAAGGCAGAGCCATGAGTCAGAACCAAGACTCACATGTCATGGGAGGCTGGTGTGCTGTAAATCCCAGGATCACATGGGACATTGAAAGGGCATCTAGTCACCATTCTGCTTCCAGGCCAGACCTCATCAAAGTCAGAAAACACGTTGCCTGATGTAGTAATTTTTGTTTTTTAAACCTCTAGAGCTAGAGAGTCCATATTGAAGCTATTTAGCAATATGCTATATTCAGTAACATAACTACTCAAGAGTCATTTAGAGAAACTGAAATTAAGTGTAATTTAGAAGTATGAAAATTGATATTAGGACCTGAGCTGCTTTTTTGTGTTTGAAACCATAGTTTAACAACAAAAACACAGATGAATTACAAGAGCTTTTGGCACACTGACAGGCACTTTCTTCTTGACCTATCAGCTGTACTAGGACTCGGGGGAAAGCGAGATACTCAAACTCGAATTTCAGCCTAAGGGGCTTGAGCTACTGGGATATATCTAGTCAGCTAGAATTGGTTTTATTCTTTTTTTTTTTTTTTTGATGCTGGTACATACTTAAACAAANCTCTTAACCAATGTGCCACTCAGCCAGCCCACCATATGCATTTTCTACATTCTATTTTTTAAAATTCTTACTACAACCCTGTAAATTGATTTCATAACTACTGTCAAGTTGATACCATCGCTTAAAACCTAGCACAGCAGATACAGTGACTTGCCCTGTGGTTGGCAGAATTGAAGGCCTTGTTTGCTTTACCAGAAGAATTCTGCTTTCCAGGAAGTGTCGTTAGTGATTGTTTTTATCATGTCTAGAGCCTCATTTGTTTGAGTTCAGGTTTACAAACTGCAGTAAGACTTGGGTGGGGTTGGGGATGGAGACAGCTTGGTATCGGGGGAATTGGTGATTATGACTATCGTTTACTGTGAATTGGCTTTCATTTTAGCCTGCTGTCTTGGAGAGCAGAGAGCAACATGCCCAGGACACTGAGCTCAGGGCTTGTAACTTTTGGGGAGCACAGGCCCAGAGGAATGTGGAAAGCCAGGGAGTCAGAGTACTTACTTCACAGATAGAGGCCTGCTAGCGTCCTAACCCCATGTGTCAGTCCTGGCCTTCACAAGGCTCCAGGCCAGGGCCCCCCACATTTCCTTCAGGTCACCTTTGCGCCTGCTAGGGCCTTGGGTACACTGGCAATTACACTTGCTGGTTGTCTTTACTTTGTGTTTCCTTGTAACCCCCCTTTTCCCAGCTTCCTCTTAGATTTGCTTTTCTGTACTTCCAGCTGAAAGCCCCTCTAGGATGTGGAGTAGGAGGGGAGGCAGCTTCTGATACTGGCAAACTCTTAACTCTGCGATCAGTGTTTACCTTCTACTTTTTTTTTTTTTAGCTGAGCCATCCTTCCTGCCACCTGTTGGTAGCTCAGCGGCAGCTCAGCTTGGGCCGGGCATCGAACCACTTGTTGCTCAGAGCTCAGCTCAAGGTGCTGTGTTCAATCTTAGTTGCACAGGATGAGGGGTGTCACACAGCCCCCATTCCATGCGGGGGTTGAACTGGCAACCTTGTTGTTAGGAGCACGTGCTCTCACCAGCTGAGCCATCCTGCCACCTGTTGGCAGATCAGCTCATGCACAGCTCACTGGCCCATGTAGGAATCGAACTGGCGACCCTGTTGCTCAGAGCTCGTGCTCTTAACCAATTGAGCCATTTGGCCGGCGCCCAAACAATACTTTAAACATTTGTTTTTCTGTTTTGTTCTTGAATGTCCCTCTACTACATCTGTCCTGTCTGTGAAGGCTGAGTTGTTGGTATGTGGTTGGTGTGTAGCCAAGGTCAGCAAGACCCCTGAATTCCCAAGCAACAGCTGTGGGCATCACCAACTTAAGGTATACATGCACATGGCCGTAGTACTACCTGCTATAGCCAAAAAGATGGGTAGATTCATTGGTTTGGTGAAATGCTTTTAAAACAATAGTATTCTTTTAGGGAGGAGGTCATGAATTCACAAGTTGTTTGTTGTTTTTTTAAAGACAGAGTAATATGGTGTGGTTCAAAGGGTATGAGCCAGGCATATCTAGGTTCAAATCTTGACTCCTCCACTTATAGGCTGTGTGACTTTGTTTTGTTGTTGTTTGTTGTTTATTTTTTTCCCACTGGTTGTCAAATGATCTTTAATTGAAATTTTTCCTTTGTAGTTCTTAGTTAGCTGGGCATTCCACTGCACCACTGTTGATGTCATCTACGATGTCATGAGGGTGACAGCCATCAACGTTGCAGCCCACAAACTGCAGTCCCCCAGATCTCTTTAATGGTTCCAGCAAGTTCTCTAGCTAAAGATTGGTGGTGCATCCGTCAGGCAGTGTTAACAATCTCATCAAAAGTGATATTTCCACTGTGCTTAATGTTTTTTTCCTTTCTGTTTCTCGGCAGTTCTAGGAAGTCTTTGATGATCAGGACGTAGGCAGAAAGTACCACCTCAATCTGGGCCTGCTTATTCTGAATAGTCAGTTTCACTGTAATCCTCACACCCGTCCAATCACTGTTTGCTTTGACAACATCATCACCAACCTTTTTTGGAAACAGACCCAGGGGTCCTGTCTTGGTGGCCAGAGCAGATGTGGCACTGACTTCCCCAGCAGTGCATCTCAAGTATATGACTTTGATCTCATTGGGGTTGAACTTCAGTGGCATAGTAGAGGCAGCTAGTGTCGGATGAACCCGGATTTGGGACGACCCAAGAAAGTTGCACCTTGGCCTTCTCCGAGCCAAGAGCCAAAAGCTAACTGTGTGACTTTGGATTAGTTACTTAGCCTCTCTGCTCCACATTGTTCATAAAGTGAGAATTATAATGCTTGTTTCATAAAAACATTAGAGTTACACAAGGTAAGGTAAGTGAAATACATGGCACATAGTAGGTGCACAACAAATGTTATATGTGTGGGCCGGCCGAGTGGCACATTGGTTAAGAGCTAGCTTGGGACACCAGAGGGCCAGTGACACTGCCCTCTATAGCTAAGATGGTGAACAACAGCTCCACCTGGAGCTGGGCTGCCGTGAGTCGCTGGCGACGGTGTAGGCTGCAGCCCCTGCTGCAGTGGGCTGTCATAAGCTACTGTGTGTACCAAGCAGCCAGTGTGAGCAGCTGTCCAGAAGCCGGCGACTGATCTGCCTTGGCCAGGAAGAGCGCAATGATGGTGCCAACTTGGGCCAGTGAAGCAACGTCCTCCACAACTAGACTGAAGAACAAAAGGACAGCAACTTGTCTGTT
>NW_017731405.1:3046255-3050242 GCF_001890085.2 Hipposideros armiger | reverse complement strand
AGATACTCAAACTCGAATTTCAGCCTAAGGGGCTTGAGCTACTGGGATATATCTAGTCAGCTAGAATTGGTTTTATTCTTTTTTTTTTTTTTTTGATGCTGGTACATACTTAAACAAAAAAACATTTGCTGACACGCTTTAATTCCACAAAAGCCTTCAGAATGTCAAACCTGTAGTACATGACAAGAAAAGGTGACACCTTAGGCAATAATATTTAATAGATTATGCATTCTCCCTGGGCTCCAGCCTATAAACATTTCAGGTTTCATTGGGTATTAATGTTTTTGCCCTAAACACCTAACTTCCCAAGAAGGCCTAGCCAAGGAAGAAATTTTTGAAAACAAGTACTTATTGCCAAAGCACTAAATATAGAGTAAAGCCTAATGAGAGTGTTGTTTTCAGACCAATATGGTACCTAAGAAGCTTGGTTATGAGTAGTAGTTTTCAAATTCTATCACTCCCCTAGGGTGTGTCTTGATTCATGCGCATGCGTGCGCGCACTGTTTTCTGTGCTGCTCATTTTCCTCCTCCATGCGTGACGACAGTCCTTAATCTGGCCAGGTTCCCAAAACTGCAGAGAATTGTGTTATTTTAAAGTTCCTCTGGCTCACCATTTTTAAGGATGCATATCTTTGTGGTATTAAAGTGCTAGAACCCATTCACCCTTTTCTTTCAGCCTCCACACTTGTATTGGTTATGACCTTGAGCGTAGCCTCACATACCATAGGGGCTGTTGATAACCAGTGTCAAGGCCTCCCTGTGACTGGGTCAAGATGCACACAGAGTACATTAGATGCATCACAAAGGGAAGAATGTGATGTTTCGGGAAAAGGCCGTGAAATTGAAATTTGATGTACAGCTCCGAATGCTGGCACTATACATGTCACAACCTGTTCGTGTCCCTCATCCTACTGAAAAACTCAGCATTGCTAAGTAAGAGGGAAGAGCAGCCTAGATTCCATTTTAGTTTAAAATCATCAAGAATGAGCAAATGATTGCGTCTAAAAGCAAGCTACATTGAAGTGAGACGGGAAAGATAATTTCTTAGATTCATTTTTATAGTTTACCAAGTGAATGCATGTTCAGCTTCACACAGGGCACTCCTGGCTGCCAGATTTGTAAGCCAGACACTTATTGGAATTCTATTTTAATGATCCTGAGACTGAGATCAGAAAGGTTAAGTGACTCCCGGCAGAGCCAATATTAGAATGCAAATCTGTGATTAAAAGCTAATTTAAGGAGCACCTACCATGTACAGGAGGCTGGAGATTCAGAGATTAGTAAGAATGGCTTCTTACCCTTGAGGAACAATCTACACATATCTGCATACTCCGAGGCTCATCACTAGAAACCTTTGTCCTTTCCCTGTGACAGATCACCTGCTAGGCCACCCCTTCACCCTCAGGGGCCCAATCATGACCTTGCTGAGGTAGTTTGACCTCAACCTTTCACTGCCAGGCCCTGTTCTATTACTGTCTCTTAATTTATTGTATTTTATTTTCTGCTTCTAGAATTTCCACTGATTGGTTTATTTGCTGGTATTTTGGTTTTCATCCATTTCAATGAAATATTTTTCTTTATTTCACTGAGCATAGTTGTAATACATCTTTTACAATCCTTATCAGCTACTTTCAATACCTGGGTCATCTTGGGATTGGTTTGCATTGATTATCTTTCTGTTTTTTGAGACTGGGTCTGACTTTCTGATTCTTTTTATATCAAATGATTTTAGATTGTATGCTGGACATTGTCACACAGTATAGACTAGATTTTGTTTTATTCCTTTAATGAATTTTGGTGTTTTTGCTTTAGCAGGCAATTAATTTGATTGCATTCAAACTGCAAATTCTCCCTCATGAGCAAAAAGCTCAAGTAGCACTTATGTTCTTTGATCTTTAGCAGAGCTGCTTTGCATCTTCCCTATACAAGCCTGGTTCAAGAGTTACCCAAATCCTGGGGCAGCATTTACACTGGAATTTAAGGTTGTCGGTCTCTGGGATTCTCTCTTCACTTTCCATTGTCTGTGATTGCACTGAGCTCTGTTCTCTGGTTCTTCAGGCCAGAAGGACTGTGGGGTTTTTATCTGAGTCTTAACCATCCTTTATGGCACTGACTTTGACATTCTCTCAAGCTAAAAGCCACCGGAAACAAGAAACTTAACCGGGTACCATCATTTCTTTCAAGATTCATTCCTCTATTCCCCAACACTACTCTGTGAACCTAAATGCCTTTAGGTCATTGATTTGGGTGTGAAGGAAGGGATTTGTAATTTTACTCCAGAGTTTGTAATTTTACTCTAAGAGATGGCTGGGTTTGGTAGGACCTTACAGAGCCATAGCAGAATCAGAACTCTCTCTTTTATTGCATATGCCTCTCTCTAAGTTTTTGTCAACAGGAAGGTTCCACTACTGAAAAATAAACCAAAAGTTTGAAAATTTATTCTCCTTATCCCATTTTTAGCCAGATTTTAAATTCTCTAATATCACTTTTTTTTTAAGAAGATTTTTTTTTTATTGGGGAATTGGGGGGATGGGAACAGCGCTGTGGAATTGGGGGAAGGGGAACAGATAAGTTGCTGTCATTTTGTTCTTCAGTCTAGTTGTGGAGGACGTTGCTTCACTGGCCCAAGCACCATCATTGCGCTCTTCCCGGGTGAGGCAGATCAGTCGCCTGCTTCTGGATGGCCGCTCACGGCGGCTGCTGGCAACACACGGTAGCCCATGGCAACCCACTGCAGCTTCACTGCAGCCTACGCCGTCGCCGGCGACTCACGGCAGCCCAGCTCCAGNAAAATCTTTAAAAAAAAAAAAAGAAAAAGAAAAAAAATACGCCAAAAAAAATGTTTGGTTATTTTATTATTTTTTTAATGGAAATTTTTCAAACATACCCCAAAACGAACAGTTTAATTACCCGCCCCCCCCATTATCTTATCTATACCCTCACCTTCCTCCTCCCTGAACTGGACATTTTTTAAAGCAAATGTCAGATGTATCATTTCCTCCATAAATACATCATCATATATCCTTTGAGATAAGAATTCTTATTTTCACATAATCATAGTATCATTATAACACCTTAAAAGAAGAACAACAATCTCTTAACATCATGTACTATTCAGTCACTGTTCAAATTTTGCTGATTGTCTTATAAATGCCGTTTTACAGTTGGTTTTTTGGAATCAGAATCAAAGAAGGCCCACCATCACATTTGGTTGATATGTCTCGTAAATCTCTTATTCTGTAACTCTTTCCCCTTCCTCTTTTTTTAATCGCTATTTGTTTGTCAAAGAAACTGGGTCATTTGTTTTACAGACTTTCCTACATACTGGATCTGGGCAGCTGCGTCTTGCTGGGCTGTTCAACAGGTTCATATGTCCTCTGCATTTCCTGTACTGTGATAGCATTTAGACACGTAATCAAACACAGATTTGGTTTTTTGCAAGATTTCCCCAGATGCGGTGTGTACTTCCTGTTACATCACCTCCAGATTGTCTTTCTTTTTGAGATTTTAGGGTTACTCAGTGGATTCAGGTGTTGTCCACTTGATCCAGCCATTATAAAGTTTCCCCATCACCCTTTCACCTAACGGTTTTGGCAACTACTGGTGATCATTGAACTAAATCCATTATTTCACTAAAAGTTTCAAAATGATGCTTTTCTAAATCTGTTATTGTGTCTGCATTTATGAGCTGGAATTATTATTATTATTATTATTTAAAGATTTTATTGGGGAATTGGGGGAGGGGAAAAGCGTTGGGGAATCGGGGAAGGGGAAGTTGCTATCCTTTTGTTCTTCAGTCTAGTTGTGGAGGATGTCACTTCACTGGCCCAGGTTGGTATTATCATTGCACTCTTCCTGGGTGAGGCAGTCGCTTGCTGGCCATTGGATGGTCATTCACAGTAACTCACAAAAGCGCACGCCAGCTGCCAGCCAGCCCCACTGCAGCCTTTGCCATCGCTGGCAACTCACGGCAGCCCAGCTCCAGGT
>NW_017731405.1:3035291-3042415 GCF_001890085.2 Hipposideros armiger | reverse complement strand
CACTGGCCCTCATATGTGGGATCCGAACCGGGGCCCTCTGGCATCCCAAGCCAGCTCTTAACCATCGCGCCACTCGGCCGGCCCTCTAACATCACTTTTCTGTGACATATGTGTCCACCCTTTGTTGCGAACACTCCCAGTGATAGAGGCCTTGCCCTTTTTCCCATGGGGTTTCTCTCCCTACCTCTCGCCTTCCAAGGCCCAGCAAAAGCTCTTAATGTTAGAATTTTAGCAAAGCTCTTGGAAAGAAAAGCTGGTTGAATTCCAGCAGCTAAGTGTTGCATTTCTTTGATGAACATTTCAAATGGATGTTTTTGGTGGAAGAAGATGATGAAAGGAGGAAGTATGCAACTTGAGCCTTTATTTTGACTTCTCGTTGATACTCAAAAGAGCTTGGTTGGCCTGGCATCTGCCTTGATGCATAGCATTCTGGAGCTGAGCTGAGGAAGGCCATCGGCCTCAAATACCTGTTTCTCCACTAGCCTGCTAAGGAAGGAGACAGGAAGATGACTGAGGTGGTAGGCACCTTGTAGTTATATTAGAAGATAACCCAAGAGACTGTGGTTTGGAACCAAATATGATGAGAGATTTGGGACATTCTACTGTGCAGACAAACTAAAGATGTTAGAGGAAAACTACTTCACATGGATAATGGTCATGGCAATTGGAGCCCTTGGTCCTACTCTGAATTTGCCTCTTGCTCCATAACCTTTAGGAAGTCTCCTCAACTTCCTGTGGATTTTTCCATTGAAAAACTCACCCAATTGATGAGTTTCAAGAGGTCCTGCAAACTAAATGGAGAAAATGTACATGTGATGGCATATGGAGGTAAGAGAAGTCATAGAACCTGGGAGAGATTCGTTTCTATAGATGGTGGCTAGTGTAGGAAGGATAGTATCGAAATCACTGCTTTTCTCCCTCATGTGAGGTGTTCAGCTGGTCCTGAGGTCCACAGGCCAGCTCTCTGAGAGTGTATCATCCCTCTGAGGAGCAGAGTTTTAAACGTGTTTGCTTGTGCCATACATAATGCCATACAGTAGTTTGAGTTAGCCATTTCTCTGATAAAGTCTATAATCCATTTGTGCTTCACCTGGCTTTTACCAACTACTCTCCTCATAAGAAAAAAAAAAAGGCAAAAGTGAAATGTACTCTCTCCTTGTCTTTTTGGCCATTTTAATTCATTCTCTCTGTTTTATTGTTTTTTGGTGTTTTTTTAAATCTTTTCAGAATTAAAAGCAACAAATGCTTCTGCGGCTCCTCGGTCCTTTTATCTCAGGAATTCCAATGATGGATTTGAACCATTCCCATTGGAGGACGATGAGGAGAAAAATCAAAGCAGGTTAGCTGAAGACAGATTAAGCTCCATCAATCAAAGCAGTCCTCTTCAAAACGGACCCCTTGTGTTCATCTCGAAAGATGCCTCAGGATATCTGACCAGCGCCTGGTTGACTGTATTTATCCCCTCCGTCTACACTGGCGTGTTTGTAGTCAGCCTTCCTCTAAATATCATGGCCATCGTTGTGTTCATCTTGAAAATGAAGGTCAAGAAGCCTGCCGTGGTGTATATGTTACACCTGGCCACAGCAGATGTGCTTTTCGTGTCTGTGCTCCCCTTTAAGATCAGCTACTACTTTTCTGGAAGCGATTGGAAATTTGGGTCTGAAATGTGTCGCTTCGTCACTGCGGCGTTTTACTGTAACATGTATGCCTCCATCATGCTCATGACCGTCATCAGCATTGACCGGTTCCTGGCAGTGGTGTATCCCATCCAGTCCCTCTCCTGGCGGACTCTGGGGAGGGCCTCCTTCACTTGCCTGGTCATCTGGGCTATGGCCATCTCGGGGGTGGTGCCTCTTCTCCTCAAGGAACAAACCACCCAGGTGCCAGGGCTCAACATAACCACCTGCCATGACGTGCTCAATGAAACCCTGCTTGAAGGCTACTATGCGTATTACTTCTCAGCCTTCTCTGCTGTCTTCTTTTTTGTGCCATTGGTCATTTCCACAGTCTGCTATGTGTCTATCATTCAATGCCTTAGCTCTTCCACAGTTGCCACCCGGAACAAGAAGTCCCGAGCTGTGTTCTTGTCGGCTACTGTTTTCTGCATCTTCATCGTTTGCTTTGGACCCACAAACGTCCTCCTGATTCTGCATTACGCATTTCTTTCTCATAATCCCTCCACAGAAGCCGCCTACTTTGCCTACCTCCTCTGTGTCTGTGTCAGCAGCATAAGTTGTTGTATTGATCCTTTGATTTACTATTATGCTTCCTCTGAGTGCCAGAGGTACCTCTACAGTATTTTATGCTGCAAAGAGAGTTCTGATCCCAGCAGTTATAACAGCAGCGGTCAGCTGATGGCAAGTAAAATGGATACCTGCTCCAGTAACCTGAATAACAGCATATACAAAAAGCTGTTAACTTAGGGAAAGAGACTGCTGGTGGGTTAAAAAGAAAAGGTTAAAAGAGCAAATAACCTGAGGATTCTATTAGTCCTTGCCAAAAAAATTATTTACTTTACCATCTAAAACAACAAATGGTGTGATTCACATGCCTCCTTATGAGAGCCATTAAGCATATATGTTACTTACAGAAAAAGATAGCATGAATATAAAACAGCTATTCTGAGATAGTATTTCCAGTGCTACAATAATAACTAAATGTCACTTTTTGGTATAGTTAGTGACTTACTGTACACATGTGTGTATACATATGTATGTGTATACACATGCTTGTATCAGTTGCAGTGCATAGAATAGGCACTTTGAAACCCTCTTTCACCCAGAGATTATGAAAATAAACTCTGATTCTCTGATTTAATATGCAACATTTAGGTTGGTGGAGCTGAGCCCTGAACATCTAAAGATGCCTGTCGACAACAAGGGAGTCTGTAATTTGGACTTAACACAGCTTTTACAAATAAGTGTATTTTGAAATTGTTCGACAGCTTTAAGTTATTGAGAGATAAGACTTAGTTTAATACTATCTGTTTGTAGCAAAGTTGTTTTTCATTTACAACATATCAAAGTTTGTAGTCTTTAAATTATGAAAACATGATATGGGTAGCATTTTTTTTTTTTTTTAGCTGAGCCATCCTGACACCTGTTGGCAGCTCAGCGGCAGCTCAGCTCGGTCCGTGAATCAAACCGGGGACCCTGTTGCTCAGAGCTCAAACTCTTGAGCGAGCTCTTAACCAACTGAGCCACTCGGCCAGCCCTGGGTAGCATTTTTTATGTTTTACACACTGTATATGTAAACGCAGAATGAGCATAGATCCCACTAGTGACCTAATGTTGGCTTTCAAATTAACCCGCCCCCGATGGAGGACTCCAAGCAGTACAGACAGGCAGGGTCGGCTCAGGCACAGATGGGCTAGAAACCCTCCTGCGGAGCCTCCCAGAGGGTGGAAGGATCAGAACCGCCACATTTGCGCTCCTCCTGGGGCTCCCTCAAGGGTTGGCTGGGAACTGATCATGTTTATCACCAATTGGCAAAGTAGGATGTACCTTCCCAGGAGATACTGACTATAAAAGATTTATCTGCCCATTTTAAGAACAGAGAAAGAAGGCAGGTTCACTTCCAGCAATTACCCTAAAAGGTCCATTCTCAGATGGAAACACTCATGGAGCAAACAGGAATACCCGTTAAATACTCTGGGTACTCTGATGGATGCTGGGCAATAGAGTTACACAACACTGAGACCTGCCCTCAAGAAAAACAAAGTAGACCTGATACATAGAGTGTGATATGTGTACAGTCAATATATCATTATCTAAAGAAGCATTTTTTGCCAGATGTCACCAAGCAAGTTTCACACGGCCTGTCAGTTGAAGAACTTGGAACACTTGGATTACTGCTTCCTGTGGTTATGATAACTTGAGATAAAAACATAATACAGTATAAGAAGTGTATTTTTACAAGTAACTCCTTCAGGCTACATTAATTGGACACTGTTTATTTACAAATGTTTTCAATAGAGTACTTAGATCGGATTTTTTTTTTAAATCAGTTATGTCAGTCTAGTTAGAAATAACAGAAGAACGTTAAATTGACTTTAAAATCTAGCAAGATTATTCTACTTTTTCCATTCACTTTTCTAGGAGTTAATGAGATGATTTTAAAAGCATTTTTTTAACCCCATGATGAGTATCAAGTACAGAAAGTCCTCATGGATTTGACAAAATAATTTGAAAATTAGGTTGAAATGTGTTTGTTTTTTCCAATGAAAAATGTTGGCATCTTAACCAAACAAAAAAAGTGGAAAGTTGCAAGGCAAATGCTTACCTATGTAAAAGAAAAAACTATTTCCAAATGCCACAGAATAATTTACATTAAAGTGTGTATTGTAAGTAGAAGCTAGCATTGATTTTATTAACTTAGTTACTATATTCTTTGTATCCAACTCAGTGAAGATTTACTGTCATTGTTTATTCAGTCTGTATATATTAAAATACCTCTGACTTAATATGACTATCATTACTATATTATCAGTCTGTACTTATAAAATATTATGTCACTGTTTTTAATGTTCTCTTTTTAAAATATGTAACCTACATTAATAAACGTGAATGTTTGCTTGGTATCTGTTTGGAATAAATTTTTATTGTATCTTGCAGGGTCCTGGCAAGAAGGCCAGTCTAAAGGTTTAGCTGAAGAGCATTTAATGAAGACATGATTTGCAGAGGTGTGGACAGGGTTAAGGTAGCCAATGGGAATGGTGAAGTACTTCGGGACAAGCAATTAGGGGAGGCTGTTACCACCCAGCCCAAAGGGGTAGAGGAGGAAATATACTGACCCTCGTTCTCTGATTTTTTTTGCTGGTGCCTTCCATTGCTGCTGATCTTAAGCCCAGAGGTCAAGAGAACCTGGGTGCCTTGAAGGTCGACTTCTTGTAGCATGGAGAATGGATCTGGGGGTTGGGGAGGGAACACAGTTTCTACCAAAGGCATTGGGTGATTAGCCTTCTGGGTCTTTTTAATTTTTAATCCCTTCTTAGGAAAACTCCAGATTATATCATTGAGAATATGTTCAGATTTCTCGGTTCTAGGCAGAGAGGACAGAGTCTGCAGTTCTTTCATAGTAAACAGAGAAACAAATTAAATGTCAGAGACAGGACGACAAGTTGAAACCCGAAGAAGGGCTGCCCTTGAGGGACAATCCTTTGCTGTCTAACATTCTCTGGAGTAAAGGGGAGAGGAAATTAAAAGCAAAATGACAAGTATTTCAGAGTTGAAAATCAATCAAAACCTCTGTGATAATGCATTTCTAGATTCGTAGCCAACAGAAAAACATTTCAACTAAACAAGAATTCTGTTAACACAGAATTTGTAAGTTAACACACAAGCTTAGGTTTTTTTAGGTCTGGGCTCTCCACAAGTGTTTCAGGACTAGATATATTCAATGAAGTCAGCCCAATTCGTGGCCACCAGAAGCAGGATCCCTACTCTAACCAGAAAGTGACCTTTAACTCTTCTATTGTTATTTTTTTTAATGTGTTTGAATCCAGTAAACACACTTGGATTTTCTTAACACAAAAATGTTTGTTTTTCTCCACCAAGTCAAAAATAGGATTTTTAAGGAAATGGAATACTTGGCGGTTGAATATACATGTGCAACATTTTAGGTTGTTCTTCTGAATTTAAGAAATTAATAAAATGTTTGCACATCCTTCAGGAAGTCTTGAGTTCTGAAAGCAAGTGGAAAAATTAAGCAGTGTTTATGAGAAAGCTTTTTAAGTTTTTCTGAGGCCTGGACACTCCACTAGTAGCTTATCTTTACCTAGGTGTCATAGTAAAACTTAAGGGGAAAAACAGTCCCCAACAGTAATTTCCTGGCAGAATTTGTGTAGCTGTGTGGCTGTTCATTTCAAAATTACTAGACCAAAGGTTCACAGAGAGTAATTGATCACAGGATAAACTTATTTGTGTTTTATGAAGGAGATGCAGTTAAGTAAGCTGCAACCTAAGCAGAGGAGAAATGCTCCAATGCTGTGATTCTCAGAGTCCTTGAGAACCTTTCTTTTTTTTTAATTTTTATTATTTTTTTAAGATTTTATTGGGGAAGTGGATACCTGTTGGGCAACTGGGGAAGGGGAACAGCCAAGTTGTTGTCCTTTAATCTTAGTTGTGGAGGACGCAGCTAGCTCAGCTCCAAGTCCAGTCTCCATCCGGCCGCCTGTCAGCAGCTCGCGGCCACTCAGCTCAAGGTGCCGTGTTCAGTCTTAGTTGCGGGTAGGCGTAGCCCACCATCCCATGTGGGATTCGAACCGGCAACCTTGTTAGGAGCATGTGCTCTCACCAGCTGAGCCATCCTGTCCCCTGTTGGCAGCTCAGTGGCAGCTCAGCTTGGACGCAGTTCACTGGCCCATGTGGGAATCGAACCGGCGACCTTGTTGCTCAGATCTCACGCTCCTAACCAACTGAGCCACTCACCTGGCCCCCTTGAGGCCCTTTTAGATGTACAAGGTCAAAATGATCTTAAAACACTAGACATCATTTGCTGATTCTCTCATGAGTATACTGTTGAGTTTTCCAGAAGCTAAATGACATGTGATAGTGCAACAGATTGAATGATGAAGCAGATATGAAAATCTGTCTTCTTTTAAGCCATCCTCTAATGGGTTTGCAAAAATATAAAACAATGCAACTCTCCTTGTTCAATCATTGGGAAAAAAATATTTTTGTGAAAAATGTGATATTTATGTTATGTGTAATAAGTATTATTTTTAAGTGAAAGAAATATTTTTAGAAGTTGTTTCTGTTAATGTTTAATATGGTAACTGTTGGTAAATATAATCAATGGTTTGCTGCTAAACCGAATCTCCAGGAAAAAAAAAAAAAAAGGCCCTGATTTGTAGCATTTGCCAGTTTCCATAGTGTAAATACTCCCCTGTTGCCAATTTGAAGCTTCCAATGGTTTCACAGTTGGCTTGAAAAATTCCTCTAATACTGAATTTTCATGAGCTGGTTCAGCTGACTCCAACACTCCACTGGATATAACCTACATACATAAAAACTCTCTGGGGTCCTAAATAATTTTTTTTTTAAAGATTTTATTGGGGAATTTGGGAAGGGGAACAGCGCTGGGGAACCGGGGAAGGGGAACAGACAAGTTGCTGTCCTTTTGTT
>NW_017731405.1:3029689-3030727 GCF_001890085.2 Hipposideros armiger | reverse complement strand
CTGCCGTGGCCGGTGACTCACAGCAGCCCAGCTCCAGGTTGAGCTGTTGTTCAGCATCTTAGCTGTAGAGGGCAGTGTCACTGGCCCTCATATGCGGGATCCGAACCGGGGCCCTCTGGCATCCCAAGCCAGCCCTCAACCAACGCACCACTCGGCCGGCCCAGGTTCAAATTTTAAAAGAACAAAAGGATGTACAGTAAAAACCTTCCCTCACACCCCTGTAATTTCAGAGATAACCACAGTTAACAGCTTTTTTATGGTGTTAGATGTATTTAAAAACAGCCTGGAAACTCTATCACTTTCATGGGCAAAAGGAGAGTATACTATAGGCCCCTTTATTTTAAAATTGTATCTTTGAGTTTTAAAAACTCCCGTTGACAGAGACATCAGTCAGGCATTGCTGCATAGCAAACCACGCAAAACCCCAGAGGCATATAATAATGAGCATTTATTGCTCATGCTCTGCGCTTGTCAGCTAGGTAGTTCTACTGGAATATCTGCGAATCTAGTAACTGATTTAGGAAGGCCTCGACTGGGATGACTGAAGTGACTTAACTGTGTTCCACAGGTCTCTCACCTCCAAGCATGCCATGGCAATGGCAGAAGAGCAAGAGAGAAGAGGAAACACGCAGGACGTCTTGAGGTCTAGGATTGGAATTGGCACATCCTCACTACCGTCACATCCTATTGGCCATGTTCAAGGGGATGGAGAAGTACACACTCCTCTTTAGTGAAAGGAATTTCAAAGTCACTTGGTAAGGGGATGGCTACAGGAAATGAAGAAGAATTGAGGCCATCAGTGAAAATCTATCAAACACCATGCCTGAAAACTCATAATAGCCTTAAAGAAATGGTTTAGCATCCTAGTACTGTACCTGTAAAAGAACATGGCCATGATTTCTGAAGATCATTCAGTTGTTTAAATACAGTATTTTTATTTATTTATTTTTATTTATTTTTTTTAAGATTTTTATTGGGGAATTGGGGGGATGGGAACAGTGCTGGGGAATTGGGGGAAGGGGAACAGACAAGTTGCTG
>NW_017731405.1:3025487-3029464 GCF_001890085.2 Hipposideros armiger | reverse complement strand
CCCAGCTCCAGGTTGAGCTGTTGTTCAGCATCTTAGCTGTGGAGGGCAGTGTCACTGGCCCTCATATGTGGGATCCGAACCGGGGCCCTCTGGCATTCCAAGCCAGTTCTTAACCATCGCGCCACTCGGCCGGCCCTAAATACAGTATTTTTAAATATCAACAGAGGGATTATAAAAACATCTCAAAAGCCTGGGTCCTAGGCTCAGCTCAGGCAGCACATGTATTACTACTGTTTTATGTGAAAAGAGGAAAAGATGAGAACTGACCCCAGGGAAATATTTGAGGAAACATGAACTACTAATGCTTCAAGTCCTACCAAAGAAGTGTAGGATTTTAATTGAAGATTTGATCTTAAATATCTGACTTCCTCTGATGGGGTGCTGCTGTTCTTACAAGCCACTTGGGGGAAAACTGTGATCAAGCTCGGTTTTCACTCTCGTGTGTCAACATGCTTTTTGAGATTATTTTTAGTGTTTCAGTACCGATTCCAATCTTTAGATTTTAAAAATAAAATTAGTCATGCTCTCAAAGTGACCTTTAAAAAGGTTTATGAAACAAATGTCAGGAGTGATACTGGTTTTTTAACTTAATTTAACTTAATCCAATTTAACTTAATTTCAATTGCCATTTTGCTTATTTTAACAGATAAACTTTGTTGCTTAAGATAACACTGCCTCAGAGACTATCGGTAGCTTCATCCACATGTACAAAAGTAACTTTTTTAACTAGAATTTTAAAATACTTTAATATGCCTGTGGAATTGTTTAGACATTTAACATTTCTCGACCCAGACACATTTAGTCCTACTGATTGGTATGCAGTAACTAGAAGAACGAAGCATTTCTTCCTGATAGGAGGTGAGAGGTAGGACTTGTTACACTGAGTAATCAGGTTATAGTTCAATGAGTCTAGCTAGACATGCACTTAGTAGGCTGAAATCTGTTTTAGAGGGTTGGGGGTAGGATTTGGACCTATACTAGCACTTGATGGAACCTATATTTCCCTTGTAAATTGTTGTCTACTGACATCAGATTGGGTTACCAGAACTCTCCATATTCTGAAGTACATACAAACTTTATATAGCATTATCTGTGCAAGAAAATACTGTATAATTTTATCTTCTCCACTTTGTCCTTTCCCTTTATATTTGCCACTGGTGCCCATAAGCATAGTTTAGGACCCATCACTGGTGATCTGAGCTCAGCCAGAGGAAGTCAGATTTTCAGATGGAACGATACCCTGACAAGGATGGGAAGCAACTGGAAACTCTCCTGCATTGCTGATGGCACGTGCATATAAAATGGCACAGCCTCTTTGGGAAAAGTTTGGCAGTTTCTTATGACGTTAAACACACACCTACCTTATGACCTCGAATTTCTACTCCTAAATATTTGCTTAAGAAAAATAAAAGCGGGCCGACCGAGTGGCGCGGTGGTTAAGAGCTGGCTTGGGACGCCAGAGGGCCCCGGTTCNTTATACTATATCCCTGTCTTCTAGGAGCTAATTGGTTTGGGGATTTAATTATAATTCATAATAGTTGAGAAGCAAGGAATTTGAAGACCTCATATTTTACAGTTTTATCAACTGTCCCTTATGGTAAGAAAGTTTTAGAAAATCTAAGTCAGTTCTCATCTCTGGCAGCACACAAAATCACTGGAAAGCTCATAATGCTGGTGCCTCTTCCCCCTCTCCACCAACTGGAGTCTGAATCTTTGGGGGCGGGGCCTGAGCATATTGTTTTCAACCTCAGGAGATTCTAATGCATAAGCCAGAGTTGATACCACTGCTTCAGAAGAGTGCTTCTCAAATTTAACATGCATTCAAATTATCTGGAAATACTGTTCAACTGCAGACTCTGATGTAGTAGGTCCGGGGAGAGGTCTGCAGTCTAACAAATTCCGAGACAATGTGGACATTGCAGTTCCTTGGGCCATGCTTTGAGTAGCAGGGCCTTAAGATACGGCCCTGAGGCAAAATTTGGAGATCTAAGCACTCAGAACATTCAATTCTCATATCCTTAAAATCATTTCCTGGAGCAGTTTTAAAAATTGTGGTAAAATTAAGGCAATGTTAATGTAACAGTAGTAGTATAGGTGCTTAATCAAAATTTATTTTAGGTGATATTTATCTTGCTGTATATTTTGTCCCCTCTTGGGTTCTTTGCCGGAGGAAAGATAGCTTAAAAGGTTCTAATCTCATACATAAAACCATTTCAAAAGAGGCTGGTGGTTTAGAGTGGCGACCAGATTCCTGTTTGTAAAGACCGTCCCCGGCAGATAGCAGCAGTGCCTGGTGACCAGAAAGCAGATGTGGTATGTTTCTTGTCTCTGGGTTTAGCTGAAAAATGGTGACCTCAGGGACATGGTGGGGGTGGAAGTCAGCATCAGGAGTCTTGCTGGTGCTGGAATGAGTAGCTTTGGAAACCCTCAGGAAAATGAGTCAGCCCAGAGGTCATCCCGAGGGGGTCCAGAACTCCACTGTGTCCACGGGAAGACAAAGATTTAGGAAATCGTCGCTGGAAACACGTTTGCAGCACATACAATAAACCTGAGGTAAATTCTTCATTACCGAAGCCCTCTTACAAGTTGATGAAAAAACTACTAAATGGTGAAAGAGGAACTAAAATATACGGGGGGGGGGGGGGGGGGGGGGGAATAGTCACATCTCAGCAATAATCAAATAGCTGCAATTTAAAACAAGATAGCACTGGCTCCTATCTAATGAGCAGTGACTTTTATTTATTTATTTATTTTTCTGCAATGGTAATGATTATAAACTGCTCTCTAGGGAAGAAAGGAAAGAAGGAAAATATACATACCAGCAAAGGGAAGAGAATGCTGGTGGCCATGCTTTAGGAAAGCAATAATAGAGATTTCTGGGCTCCATCCCACACCTACAACCAGAATCTCTGATGGCACCTAGACAATCCACATTTTCAACAAGAGGCAGGGCTGATTCTTATGCATACTCAGCTTTGAGAACCACGGAACTTATGTTTAAAAGAAATCTCTGACCTATTATATTTTGTAGTCAGCAAGCATAAAACCACATTTTTTTTTTAAAGATTTTATTGGGGAATTTGGGAAGGGGAACAGCGCTGGGGAACCGGGGAAGGGGAACAGACAAGTTGCTGTCCTTTTGTTTTTCAGTCTAGTTGTGGAGGACGTTGCTTCACTGGCCCATGTTGGTATTATCATTGCGCTCTTCCTGGGTGAGGCAGATTGATTGCCAGCCACTGGACGGCAGCTCACTTCAGCTCCACTTCAGCCTACACCGTCGCCAGTGACTCACGGCAGCCTAGCTCCAGGTCAAGCTGTTGTTCACCATCTTAGCTGTAGAGGGCGCAGCGTCACTGGCCCTCATGTGGTATCCAAATTGGGGCTCTGCTGCTCAGAGCTGGCGTTCCAAGCCAACTCTTAACCAATGCGCCACTCGGCCAGCCCAGGAAACCACCTTTTATCTGTTAAGATGCTAAAGTTTTTCAGAATTATTCTATAAATGATCATGTCTATATGCAAAGTTATTAAGAGTATTAGATTCTCTAGCTATTTCCCCTAGATATTGGCCTTAGATACCAGACTGTATCCATTGAAAGATTTAGCCTCACAAATAATTGTCTCTCAATTATTTGCTTTGTACATATAGAAATAGGTACCTTCTCTAGAGATACAACTCAATGCTCTGTATTCATGTAGGATTTTTAACGTATTTTTTTTGAATAGTTAACATTCATATGGTTCAAATTTTATTTTATTTTATTTTTATTTATTTATTTATTTTAAAGATTTTTATTGGGAGAAGGGAAACAGACAAGTTGCCATCCTTTTGTTCTTCAGTCTAGTGGTGGAGGATGTTGCTTCACTGGCCCAAACTGGCCACCACCATTGGGCTCTTCCCAGGCGAGGCACATCAGTCCCCAGCCTCTGGACGGTCGCCCACAGCAGCTGCTGGCCACTCACGCTGGCAGCTGGCTACA
>NW_017731405.1:3002137-3022297 GCF_001890085.2 Hipposideros armiger | reverse complement strand
TTGTCTGTTCCCCTTCCCCCAATTCCCCAGTGCTGTTCCCATCCCCCAATTCCCCAATAAAAATCTTAAAAAAAAAAAAAAAGAAAAAAGAAAAAGAAAAGCGTATTCCACACAGAGACTTGTTAAAGAATATTTACAGTAGCTTGTGTTCCTAACAGCCTTAAGACTGGAAATAATCCAAATGTCTATCAGTAGATGAATGGATAAATAATGTGGTATTCATACGATGGAATATTACTTCACAATAAAAAGCAATAAACAAATACAAAGGAACAACATGGATTAATCTCCTATTATGCTGAGTGAAAGAAGCCAGATACAAAAGAGTACATATTGTATGATTCCATTTATAGGGAAATCTAGAAAATGCAAACTATGCTAATGAAAAGCAGATCAGAGGTTACCTGGAGTTGACAGTAAGAGGGGGACAATTGACTGTAAAGGCTCAGGGGTCGGGGGGGGTGTTAGAAATATGTATTTTGATTGTAGTAGTGGTCACACCGGTGTATACATTTGTCAAAATCCATTGAACTGTATACACTTAACATGGGTGCACTCCATTGTTTATAAGTTATTCCTCAATTAAATGTATGCTTTCAAAAAAGAAAGACTTGACATCACTAATCATTAGGAAAATTCAAACCAAAATTACCCATTAGAATAGCTATTTTCAAAAAAAAAAAAAGAGAAAATAACAAATGCTATTTAAAATAACAAATAAAATAACAAAATAAAAATGTAGGGATGTAGAGAAATTGAAACCCTTGTGCACTGTTGGTGGGAATGTATAGTGGCTATGGAAAACAGTATGGTGGTTCCTGAAGAAAGCAAGCACTGAATTACCATATTATCCAGCCACTCACAGGTGGAATTTCAATACCCCCAAAAATTGAAAGCAGGGACTCAAACAGATATTTGTAATTCCATTTCATAGCCACATTATTCACAATATCCAGAAGGTGGACACAATCAAATGTCCATCAATGGATGAATGGATAAACAAAATGTGGCATGTATATATATACAATGGAATAATATTCAACATAAAAAAAGGGGTGAAATTTGACACATGCTACAACATGGATGAACCTTGAAAATGTTATGCTCAGTGAGATAAGCCAAACACAAAAGAACACATACTATATGATTCCACTTATATGAGGTACCTAGAGTAGTCAAATACATGGAAACAGAAAGTAAACAGAACAGTGATTGTCAGGGGCTGGGGTGGGGTGGGGATGGGTTGAGGGGGTTACTGTTTAATGGGTACTGAGTTTCAGTTTTGCAAGATGAAAAAGTTTTGTGGATGGATGGTGGTGATAGTGGCACAACAGTGTGAATATACTTAATGCCACTGAACTATATACATTTAAAATGGTAAGTTTTATGATTTGTATATTTTGCCACAATAGGAAAAAAGGAAGGAAGGAAGGAAGGAAGGGAGAAAGAGGAAAAGATGCTCTGACCAACAGTGCCTGTCCTGGGGCAGAACGGGGCCAGTGTACGGCTGACTCTCGACCCCACTGCCCCTCCCTGAGACCACACTGACTTCTCCTTCAACAACCTATCTGATTTTAGAAGCAATTCACTGTGCCAGGCAGGTGAGAGGGACTTAATGGAAAGGCACCGGCAGGATGAGTTGGAGCTCTTCGGAGAGAAAAATGGAGCAAAGGCGTAGCACGAGCAGAGAGGTTCAGAGGTGGGACTGTACCTGAGGTGCTCAGAGAACTCCAGTAGCCTGATGTTGCAAGAAATAAGTGTAGGTGGTGAGCAAAGTCAGGAGATAAATTTGAAAAATCAGAGTGGGACAAGATAAAGAGGAGTCTTGAAGATCATGTTTATAGTAGTTTGATTTTATCTCGTGAGCAGCAGTGAACCCGTCAATGACTTCAAGCAGGTATTGATTTGATGGGATCTGAGTTGTGGAAAGATGGCAGAGGGGAGAATCCGGCAGAGTCCAGGGAGGGTGAGCCGTCCCCAGCCAGCCTGCCCTGTAGTTCTTGGTTTATTCCAGGCAACCGCAAACATTTTACAGTCATATCCCATTTTGAAAAACATTAAAATCTCACACCCTTTTAACATTTCAGAAATTTCAAAATAAATTACCTTTGACTAAACACAAATCAAGGCAATTTCTAATAGAGAATATTTTCGTCCACTGTACCTTTCTAAGTCTCCAATACACTGTTCCTCTCCCTCCTTTCTCCCACTCCCCAGTCAGCTGGGAATCATTGTTCTACAGCAAACCTAAGAAGAAGTGTCACATGAAAGATCAGCCTGGGCTATGAGGGTTATTTTAAGAAGTCTTATTTGGACTAGAGGCTCTTTGGGCTCTCAGAACCATCGCAGGCCTTGGCAGGCCCCCCTGCTAGGAATGACTTCCCTTTGATGCATTCTGGATGTGAGAGGTATTAGCATGAGGGGACATTCCTGGCCAGCTGAGTTCTGTCTGCTTTAAAATGCTCCTGCCTCTCTCCTCGTTCCGTCATTTCCCTAATGTGCCAGCTCATAAGAATCACTGGGGGCTTGTGAAACAGCCGTCCCCAGGCCTCTCTGGAGATGCTGATTCGGGAATTCTGGAGCTGGCATCTGTATGCTTAGCAAGGGCACCAGGTGGTTCTTATAACCAAGCAAGTTTGAGAAACGCCAGGAAGACTTTGCCTGCTCTGCTGACAGCTGTGGCTGCCTCCCTGAGAGGAAAAAGGGGTTCACAGCACAGCAGATGCCCACGCCTCTTTCGAGGATAGTGACTATGGTATTCACTCAGCTGCTCATCCCAAGAAGGGACAAAAGGGCCACTAGAGGCTTCCGCACTGCCCTGAGGAGTGCGGTGGGCCTGGGCCCAAAGGGTGCTCAGCCACAGCAGCCTCCTGCTGCCCAACTTCCCCAGAGGGGCCGGGGCAGCCCCCAGCTCAGCCGCCAGATCCTCAGGGGCTCCTATCTCCATCCAGCATCCAGCAGACACCTGAAAACCAAGATCCAAACCGCCAAGAGGAGAAAGCTCTGCCCTGGTAAGGTTTGCTCAGCCTTTCTTGTCAAAGGAGCGAGAGTTTTAGGCCATTTTGTTAAACTTTAGGAGACAGTGAATGCTGTGGGCCTGGTTGTTTTTTTTTTAAGACTCTTCAATTCTGGGGTCTGGTAGAATTCAAAGGAAAATGCCTGGTTGGTTGTCCCTAAGTAATTTATGAGCTGACTTGCTGGAAGGCAGAGTGAGAAAGGGGGATTATTTATACTGGGGGTGCCAAAAAAAAATGTATACACATTTTAAGAGATGTTATCTATGCTCAAGCAGTAGTTCGCCATAATCAGAAGTGTCTGGACACTGATGGTAACCACTTTGAGCACCTCTTGTAATCGCAGAAGTCAAACATGACTTGTATTCATCTTTTGTTAGCAGTATATATTGAGTATTACAATTTTAATAGGTTTTTTCCTTTCTTAAAATGTGTATACATTTTTTTGGCACCCTCTGTATATTTTGAGAGAGAAAGCATGGCCAGGGAAAAGGTGGGTGGTAGGAAAAGCATTTTGTTTTTTTATGAACACCTCATTTTGCGCAACACGAGGAAAAGCCTTGTTCCAAATACATAAATGTTTACATAGTTGAAGCTTACTTTGGTACGTCAGTGTAGATTTTTCCAGAAGCAGATCCTGAGACAGGATGTAAGTACAAATATTAATAGTCTATCTGGGAAGTACAGGGAATACCTCTAGGAAAGTGGTAAAATGACACAGGCTGGGACAGCAGCCACCAAAACCTAGTTACCACCAAGGATGACTGGAGCTTCACCCAGTGGGAAAACTCTGGGAGACTGTGTAAATGAGCCCCCTCAACGGGCAAGAGAGCTGATGTATTTCTACACCAATATCTCAGGGTTATTGGTGGAGCGCTGCTCCAAGGGGTGGGAGTATTAATTCCTTGAAACTTTTGGACCTTCGAGCAGGACCACATTCAGGAAAGTGGCCTTTGGTTTCAGAAAAACCCTCAGTGCAGATATGGAGAGTTGGACGTCAGCCAGAGAAGGACTCAGTGAGGCCTGAGAGATGTGAGCAGGGCACTTATACCATCTGCTGCATTTTATTAATCCCAACATGCACTTCAGCCCTCCCAAAGTTTTCCAACACAGTACACGAAACATAATTTAATCCCCACTTCGTGCTTAAGCAGCATCATAAAGATCATCAGTTATTTTAAGCTTCTAGCTGCTACTGAGGCGGTAGAATGATTTGCTTTCAGCAACAGTGTTGTCAGCCTTTTGAAACTTCTGAGCTCTTGTGTCTGTTTGGAATTCTGTCTCTTCCGCTCTTACCTCTTGTGAGAAGTGTGCCTGCCGCCAGCAGCACCATTCCTCTCACCTACAGACTGTAGTCTCCTGGGAGCAGGAAAGCAGATAGATACTCAAGCTTGCTGGAATTGTGATCAAAAAAAGAAAAAGTCAGCAATATGGCCAAGAGACTTTTGGGCATTCTGAAAAGGTTTTGTGTCATCTGGCTCCTCAGAACCAATTCTGCCTCTTGTTGAAAGTTGGCAAATCATTATGTTGAAGAAGTGACTAGTATAGGGTCTGAACAGGTTTGTGAAAGAAAAAGAATGAAGACGCAGGGAGGGAGGGAGCATTGGAAGACTGAGAAAATCAGGAGCAGGGAAGGGAAATACTGAGGAAAATCCAGGATGGGCCTGAGGGAGAGAATGCCTGCGTCTATTTGGGGCTCCTGCTCTGAACCTGTCCGCCCAAGCCCGGGCCCTGGAAAATGTCGCAGGCTCCCCATCTCTGCTTTCAAAGTTTCTGTGAGCCTCCAGAAGGGCCTCCACCCCTCTCCCCTTCCAGCACTCTCCTCATTTCCGGCTGTTCTGGTTTTGTGACCTCTCCCAGGGCCCCATTTTGGCCCCAGGTCTCACCTTTTACCATCAGCCCACCTGCAAGGGTTAGTGACCTAATGTAGGAGTTGTTCTCCTGGTTTTTACTTTTGTCATTTCTCCTGGAAACTCCACCCTCACTACACCTTAGATTCTGTGCCACGTTCCTAAGTGAGCAATAATGCCCCATCATCATGGCCTCAGGCCTTTCCTCAGTCAAGCCTGTTCCTGCCTGGTAAGAGTAGAGGTGGGAGGGCGTTTGCTCCATGGTGAATTCACCCCTGAGGGACCCATTTCTCAGTAAAGCAGGCGGCCCAGTAGGCTCAGTCGGCCCAGTCGTCATCTGTCTGCTGGGAAGGACTGCAGAATGTTGGGGAGAGTCTCTAGACCAGGGACCATTGACAAAGAGCCTCAAAGACCGAACTGAGGCTAAAAACAGTAATTATGACCTTTCTCCCAATGCATTAAGAATTTCTAGTGCAGGGGCAGCCGGTTAGCTCAGGTGGTTAGAGAGCAGGCCCATAACTCGAGGTTGCCGGTTTGATCCCCACATGGGCCAGGGAGCTGTACCCTCCACAACTAGATTGAAGACAACGACCTGACTTGGAGCTGATGGGTCCTGGAAAAACACACTATTCCCCAATAAAATTTCAAAAAAATAAAAAATAAAATGTATAAAAAAGTAAAAATAAAAACAGAATTTCTAGTGCAGGAATTCGGGGTAGGATGAATTCCTGGGTGGGGATTAGCAAGGCCAGGGCCCTGGGGCAACCGGTGTGAGGAAATGGAGGGGTGGATGAGAGCCTAAGTGAAATGGTTGCTATGAAGTTCAAGCAAGTTAGAGAAGGAAAAGATGCAGGTGGAGCTGACAGGCTAGGAAGACAGGCAGGAGAAGAAGGACCCAGAGTGGTAACTGGAGAGGAGCTTTGATGGGGAAGCAGGAAAGGAAAAAAGCAAAATACCTGAAAGTGTGAACAAAAAGGGCAAAAGTAAGAGTCCCAAGTTTCAGAGGTGTAGCTGCTTGGGGATATGACAGTTGGTATTGTGGCCACAGGAGGGGGTTGGTGAAG
The DNA here is from genome assembly GCF_001890085.2 of Hipposideros armiger. Taxonomy (NCBI): domain Eukaryota; kingdom Metazoa; phylum Chordata; class Mammalia; order Chiroptera; family Hipposideridae; genus Hipposideros; species Hipposideros armiger. The sequence continues at coordinate 3,016,369 of NW_017731405.1, read as the reverse complement.
GGTAATAGAGGTAAAGGTGGTAGCAGGGAAGAACCAAAGAGGTTTGAAGTTCAGTACTTGCTAGGTACATGAGAGAAGCAGAATGGGTCACGGTTAAACACAGTTAAACATCTTCACACCCACAGGGACCACACTTTGAGTTTCATCTCCATCTTGACTAGTCCTGTGTCTTTAGGCAAATCACTGTCACTGAAGTCCATTGAGCCTTGGATTTCTAATTTATAAAATGGGGCTTATAATATCTGCTCTCACCACACGGTTTTAAGAATTAAAATGAAAAGATATCTGTAACACACAGCACCTGGCAGACAGCAAGATACAATCAATATTCTTTTTTTTTTTTGGCCATCCTGCCACCTGTTGGCAGCTCAGCGGCAGCCCAGCTCAGTCCGGGAATCGAACCGTTGTTGCTCAGAGCTCACACTCTTGAGTGAGCTCTTAACCAACTGAGCCACTCGGCCAGCCCTTCAATATTCTTATTAGTACTGTTAGTGCCCAGTAGAAAAAGAAGCACCAGATAAATCTTTCTGAAAGGCATTCTTAAGAAAATCACATTTTTGGTTATTTTAGACATTTTTGGTTACCAGCCCAACATCCATTTTTCTTTTTTCTCTTCCTGACAGTTCTCTGATTTTCATCAAGATATTTTTCTCTATTTTATGAAGTTATATTCATCCCACACAGCCTGTGTGTTTCAAGGAAGGCTGACCCCACCCCCAGGGCCACAAGTGGGCCTGATAGGTCTAAAAGTAGTCCAATCCCCAGACTCAGTGGTTATTCAGGAATGGGTTTGTTCTCTGATTCAGGCTAATGACATGCAAGGGGAGGGCTTCTAGGAGCTTCTGGAAAAGAAATTTCCTGTATTTTAAATGGAAGAGATTCCCTCCCTTCATCCAGATACCGCCTTATGTGGATGTAAAAGCTGTACTTTCATAGCTTTTTCTTCCATTTTCATCTTCTACAGACTGAGTTCAGCTTTAGTCATGTTTGTCTTCAAGACTCAATTGCTTTTTGTTTGTTTTTTTTATTAAAGTTTATTGGGGTGACAATGGTTAGTAAAGTAACATAGATTTCAGGTATACAATCTGTAATACATCATCTATATATCACATTGTGTGTTCACCACCCAGACTCAGTTTCCTTCCATCTCCATGTATTTGATCCCATTTACCCTCATCTACCACCCCGTCAATTGCTTTTTCAATAAGCACAAAGAGGCCAAGGGTTTCCATATCCTGGTGCTCACAAACCCAAGCAAGGACAGAGACAGGAGCTATGTTGAATGAATACGTAGGCAGGTATCTTCATTTCAAACAGAGAGAGGGTGAAGGGTGAAGACCCTTGTTGGATTTGGATTCAGCTTTGTGGGTGTCTGGAGGTGAGCACCACCATCACACCCTCGCTCTCTTTATTCTCCTCTCTGCAGCTCATGGACTTCCTTCTCCAGCAGCGACACAGAACAGTAGTGGTATTAGTGAGTGTCCACCAGCTGGCAGGTGCTCAGCCTCTCCCAGAATTCTGCCATGTTTACAAAACAGAGAAGTGACCTCAGCAGTCATCTAGGGCAGACTCCTCTTTTACAGGGAGGTTTTGACAACTCAAGGTCACATATAATCCCTTAGTGACAGATATGCCAGGTGAGAGGTCTGCTGGCTGTAGCTCTGGTGTTGTGCACTCTATTCCACACTTGTCCTATAAACTAAACTGGGCCCATTTTCAAAGAAGCTAACTTACCTTCCCACTGCCTGGAGAAGCTCCCCCAGGATTGCTTTTTTCCAAACCTTGTATTAAAATGGTATTTTAAAAGTACACTGTCAAAATTTTGTTAAAAGTGAAACGAAACAATCTGAGCAATTAGAACAATCTTGGGGTTACATGTTTTTTTATATTTTCAGAGTACTTCTGAGTGATTTGATTTTTTTAGCCTTCATTAATAAGGGGGCTGTCTTTCTGCCTATAGAACCAGAGACCACACAGTGTGCACATACGTGCATGTGTTTGCATGCTAAATTAGAGTGCAAGCTTGCAGATCTCTATAAACGCCCACGATTAGGGTGAAGTGACTGGTGTCAGGATGACCTAGATGTCATCTACATCGCTCTCCAGTCCAGAGGCAAGGAGCTTAGGGTCAGATCAAGAACTACCCACTAAAGAATGTAATTTAATCTTCCTGTCTGCATTCACCAAAACTTAGTAAAACCATCTGGAAGGAAGGGAGGAAAGAAGAAAAGCAGGGAAGACAGTAGGGGCAGAGGAAGGGAGAGAGGCAGAGGGTAGCAACTTTTGATAGGTGAGACTGTAAACTAACAGATAAAACTTGAGTCTGTAGACTTAATTCACAGTCTTCACACCTGGTAAGCAATCACAGTGTCTATTTCTCTGCAAAACAAATGACAAAGCATCCAAAGAACCTAAGATCAGATCTACTTTGTGATATCCAACTGTCACAAAGAGTTCTACATCCAATTGTTTAGTTATTGTTGAAACTGATACCTGAGTTCTTAGTCACTCCCCCTGATTTGTGATAGGATAAGGACAGTGTTTCAAGTTGCGCATCTGACAAACTCAGGCCAAGGGAAGATAGTTGCTAACACAGAAAGCTCTGCCAAGATTCATTTTTACAGCAAAGAATTTCTATCCCACAAACTTCATGTTACTCAAAAGGTCACCCATTCAAGTCAGTTCACTTGGCTTTCTCTAAACTACTTTGCAGATGACCTAACTTTGGAAAGAATCTCATGTCTGGGGTCAATTTCAGTCAGGGAACATTAACTTAGCATTTGAATGAGCTGGCTTCCATGGAGGGCCAGTGGTTTGACCTTGGCCCGGTCTAGCACGGTTTTTCAGGAAGTCAATCTAACCTTTGTGGTCCTGTTGGGTTCTCAGCAGGGGTGAACAGAACCTTAGACCTATATCTCCCTGCATGCTCTGGCTGTTGAAAGCTACTGGTGTGCAGGCAGCATGCAAGCAACACATTGCAACCACTCCCCATCCCCCACCACCAGTTAAAATGACAGGAGAGAAAATTCTTGGTAAAAGGTTCTGAAGTGTGGAATTTGCAACTGTTGACAATTAGCCAGAACCTATGTTTGTTCATTCTGTGGGTTTAGGGTGAGAGAGAGATTTATACTCACTTACTTAGTTTTCATTCCTCACACAAAGCACCTCTTCAGAGTTGGCCTGCAGCCATATTGGGTGAGTGTGTGTGAAGTGGGTGATTCTTGTTTGAGGACTGCTGTAGGGAACAGGGGCTTTAAAAACTGCCACTCATTCCAGTATTAAGACCTAAGCAGCACCTCAGATACCACACCAATGACCAAAATAGAAGAGTGACTAACTATCCAAGGAACAGATTTCCCATTACACAGAACAGAACAGATTTCTCTAAATGGAGACAGGCACGAGCATCCCAAAGGTGTTACAACCTGGGAATGGGACTCAGCAGGTCATTTTTAGTTTTTCAGTTTTCCAGTCTGAAAGAGCCCAGCAGGGTTTAGCTAAGCTGATGGCTATCTACCTTAATTGACATCTGGCGGGGCTTGTACCTTCCACTAATAAAGAAGAGTCTTCCCTACCAGACAATTCAAAGAATTTCCTCATTACATAAACCAGTTCTTTCCTCTCCGGACAATGCATTGTTCACATTCCTAAAGAAGTGACATGCTTTTCCACTCCTCCCCGCCACAATCCCCTATGGATACCTGCCCCTAATTTTTCTTAATTAGGGGCTGACTAAGGGTTAGAAATGTCTGACTAGGAAGAATAACAGAGGATGGGGTTCCCCTATGGTTCCCTTGCTGAAGCTGCAACGCCGCCTCTGATCTCACAGACTTGTCTCCATCGCCAGGCAGCTAGCACTGTGTGCAGGGGTCCCTGTTGCTGCTGTGGTCAACCAGGTAAGACTCTTGGAAGACTTCACGTGAATTCCTTCCTCCAATTCAACTGTCTAAGGAACAGAAAAAAAATCAACAGAAAATTTAGTGGATGCATAACTTATATGTCCCACTTGACTCTGTTTAATATTTAAATTCATGTGACCTGGTGATCCCAGCCTACTTGGAGTAAGAAAATATCTTTCCTCCCCAGGTCCCCTTCCTGGATAGGTCCAGGAAGCCCAGGGATGCCCACTCAATCTTAAGGGGTCAGTCCCAGTTACTGTCAACACAAAGTCTGCTTTTCTACCATGGGCGCCATTCTCCACTGCCCTCCCTACTCCCCTCTGTATGCACCCAAGGACAGGATTGCAGGGGCTCCAAGCATCAGCTACGTGCCATACCCAGAACCAGCCCTCCATTTCCGGTTCCCCTAAGCAAGTGCACAGTCTATTCCCTCCCAGAACAACCCTACAATGGCTAATTCCTTGCTAGGCATTTAAAAAAAAAAAAAAAAGTAACAAAGTCTCTTTTTCTATAAAACACATGTCATAGATCTAGACCAGGGTTTCCAGAAAAAAATGAAGAAGACATGGACCTAAAATGTCTAGAATTATTATTATAATAGCCTCTCACAAAAGCAAGTATAAATACCTTATGATTATCCAACTATAGAAACAAATGTATAAATTAAATACTAACAAAACTAAATTAAACAGGGCCAGCCGATTGGCTCAGTTGGTTAAAAGTTGGCTTAAGAGTGCAGGTTCTGAGCAACAGGGCCGCCGGTTCGATTCCCACATGGGCCAGTGACACTGCGCCCGAGCTCAGCTGTTGGCTGAGCTGCCCACAGGTGGCAGGATGGCTCAGCTGGTGAAACAACAAGATTGCCTGTTCGATGGTGGGCTACGCCCACCTGCAACTAAGACTGAACTCGGCACCTTGAGCTGAGCTGCCGCCCGGATGGCTCAGTAGATAGAGAGTATGCTCTTAACAACAAGGCTGCTGGTTCGACTCCCGCATGAAATGGTGGCTACCCCCACCTGCAACTAAGACTGAACACAGCACCTCGAGCTTAGAGGCCACGAGCTGCTGACGGGAAGCCAGATGGTGACTGGCACCCTCCACAACGAAGATTGAAGAACAACAACTTGTTTGGTCCCCTTCCCCAATTCCCAAACATTGTTCCCCTCCCTCAATTCCCCAATAAAATCTTAAAAAATACCCCAACTAATTAAACAACTAAATTTATTTTTTTTAAGATTTTATTGGGGAATTGGGGGAGGGGAACAGACAAGTTGTTGTCCTTTTGTTTTTCAGTCTAGTTGTGGAGGACGTCGCTTCACTGGCCATGTTGGTATTGTCATCATTGCACTCTTCCCGGGTGAGGCAGATTGGTTATCGGCCTCTAGACGGCCGCTCACAGCGGCTCTTGGCAGCTCACGCCAGCTGCTGGCCACACACAGTAGTTTATGGCAGCTTACTGCAGCAGGGGCTGCAGCCTGCACCGTCACCGGCAACGGCAACTCCCGGCAGCCTAGCTCCAGGTCAAGCTGTTGTTCACCATCTTAACTGTAGAGGGCGCAGCATCACTGGCCCTCATGTGAGGTCCAAACCGGGGCCCTGCTGCTCAGAGCTGGCATCCCAAGCCAGCTTTTAACCAATGCACCACTCAGCTGGCCCTAAACAGCTAAATTAACTTAACAATATTGATGTGCCATGTCGGATGATGTTGATTTCAGCTGAAGCTAATTTCCAATTCAAGCAATAATTATAACAGCTACTATATTGGAGCAAGTACTATGTTCCTGGCCAAAATGCTTTAAATGACTTTATTCATTTAACTCACATCAGCTACCTAAGTAAGTACTATTATTACTATTTCCATATTACTGAGAAAGACAATGGGTCCAGAGAGGTTAAATAATTTCCTAAAGAGGCACATCTAAGAGGTGGCAAAGCCAGGAGGCTTTGAACCCAGGGAGCCTGACCTGGGGCCTCTACTTTTTTTTTTTTTTCTTTTTTTTGGCATCTACCCTTGACAAACTATGTTCTAGGTGTTCACTGCCAAGTGCAGGTTTTTGAGTTCAGCACATCTGAACTACCATGGGCCATATGACGACACCGTTCTCTCTCATCCATATTTCTCTACTGAAGCCATATCTAAGCCTTCATTCACTCAGCTTGCCCTGGCATCACTTGGCATAAGTTCCTCATTTACATATTAAGTTCTCCTTGGCTCTTCTTTCATTCACTCCACGTACAGTTTAGACTCCAACGAATCAAAATACACAGGGAAATGTGGGCCCAGCCGGCTCTGGGCAGAACCCAATTAAAATGTGGTCATTCCAACCATCCACAGTATGCATATATTATTTTAGAAGGTTATTATCAACATGAGAACACCCTATTCAGATATTCTTTCAGAAAATTAGCAAACTTCTGTTAATTTCTCTGCAGATCACTGCTATAATTAAAGAGGTCAACGTGCAGTAGCTCCTCAATGTTGTTTTGTACGACGTCATTTTGTTATGACATTGATGGAAAAAAACAATCGATTCCCAGCTAGGGCCACTGTGTGTGTGGTGTTTGCAGGTTCTCCCCACATCTGTGTGGATTTTCTTTGGGGACTCAGGTTTCCTCCCACATCCCAAAGATGTACACGTGGGGTGAATTGATGTCTCAGTTGTCCCCGTCTGAATGACTGTGAATGTGTGTGTGAGTGACTTCTGCGATGAAAGGGCGTCCTGTCCAGAGTGGGTGCCCACCTTGTGCCCAAAGTTGCCAGGAGAGGTTCTGGCCACCAGAGACCTTGAACTGGAGTAAGTGGGTTGGAAAATCATTATCTTACTTGTTTTTATTAATCTTTATTAAATGTACATATGGTTTTTTTTTAACATTTAATAGTAGAAGTATATTGGGTCTTTATTTAGAAATTTGGTGGTCTTTTGTGACCAGAATTATGCTGTAGGAACTTAACTCTTGTTTATATCAATTAACCTAGGGTAAAATTGGTTTCATTTTATGTCATTTTGCTTAAGGTCGCAGTTTCTAAGAGTCTATCAATGACATTAGGTGAGGTCTTATTGTACTATTATTCTGTAGCTCTTATAGTAATTGAAGCTCTTATATTATTTTGTAGCTACTATATGAAGGCCATCTGTCATTGATCTCAAGTAAAACTCCCTGCCTGAATAATATAAAAATTCTAATTGATCCTCAGTCCTTGCAAGAAAGGTAAGATTCATAAAATTTACACCTATTGTGTGAGAAACTAAACATTGCAATTCTCTTATAGTCATGATTACCTTATTCAGACAGACTTTTGTTCAAACAAATTATTAAAAATGACAGTGAGAGGGTTCTGTGACTCATATAGTAACTCATATTGACTTTGTTAATTGGGATTATTTATCCTCAATGGGTTTTCTCTTTAGTTGATGCTATAAATGCTTGTTTCAGTCTTGCTCTTGGAAATTATAAACTTATTGGGAATGGCAAAAACTGTTTTTCTATATAGAGTGCAGTTTCAGGAAGCTTATGGATTAATAAATGCTTGTTCTGAGAAATAATGCTTGTTCTGAGGGCTGTATTCTGTAACTTGTGGGAGGCGTACACTCCTTGTATACTTCTTTTTCAACCTTAGCAATCAGTTAATATGTCTGGAATTTGTAAACATACAAAGGACCTAGTCAAGTTTGCAAAGCTGCTATGTAAACATGGTGGCAATAGTTTCTGTGTATTTAGCAAAGTAGAGTTAAACACAGCTCTGATGTTTATAAAAACAAACAAACAAATGAAAAGGAAAGAAAAAACTAATTTATATGACACAAGATCTGATTCAAGAAGATGATAGGAGCATGTAGGTTTGTCATCCTCTTTCCCAAGATCCTACTGAAGTGACAAAGAATTTTAAAAAATGTTAACCCATAGTCACAAAGACGATGGAGGGGTGGGGGAGGGGAGATAGGGCATCAGCAGTTGAGCAAATTCAGGAAATTTCTGGGAGGTGGAAGGAGGACATGAACATGTAGACAGAGGGAGGAGAGTATGGGGTTATGTGTAGGAGGGGCTCCAGGGGAGTGGAGCTTTTCTGCCTAACAGAGATGCCCAGAGAGGGTTTGGACTAGAGTCTGCACATAAGAGGGAGGATAAAAAAGAATGCTAAAAGGCAAGATTTTCAAAATGATATGAGAAAATCATTTAGGACTTATAATTCTGTCAACCAAAATATCTGACAAAAATTAATGCAGATTCACATTTTCAGAAGGCTGATAAAATTTACTTGCTACATACCCTTTCTTAAGAGGTTACTTGAGGATGTACTCCAGTATTAAAAAGATATGAGATACAAGCAATGAAAAAACCAAGCCAGAATGAGAGCAAATTATCAAAGAGTCTGTGGGCTGCATCAATACCATCAAGAACAGATTGGAGGACCCGCCGAGTGGCGCGATGGTTAAGAACTGGCTTGGGATGCCAGAGGGCCTCAGTTCGGATCCCACATATGAGGGCCAGTGACACTGCCCTCTACAGCTAAGATGCTGAACAACAGCTCAACTGGAGCTGGGCTGCCTTGAGTCGCCGGCTAAAGCATAGGCTGCAGCCCCTGCTGCAGTGGGTTGCCATGGGCTACCGTGTGTGGCCAGCAGCCAGCGTGAGCGGCCAGCAGCCACTGTGAGCAGCAGTCCAGAAGCCAGCGACTGATCTGCCTCGCCCGGGGAAGAGCACAATGATGGTGCCAACTTGGGCCAGTGAAGCAACGTCCTCCACAACTAGAAAAGGACAGCAACTTGTCTGTTCCCCTTCCCCCAATTCCCCAATTAAAAAAAAAATCTTTAAAAAAAAGAAAGAACAGATCTGATTCCAGGCAATATATAAAAGAAGTAAGATGCTGGGGGGAGGAGGGGGAAGGAAAAAAACTAGTGGAAAAGGCATGTTTCTTCTTTCATTAGGAAGGGCAGTTAGATGTGCTTGCTTAGGCAGCACATACACTAAAGAAAGTCAGAAGCTCCAAGGGAAAAAAATCTATGCAAGAAATTCATAATCCTAATATTAAGTAAAGTAAATTGTAGCATGTGTTTGAGCAATGCATGGTGTAGAGAAAAGAGAATCTTTGTGCCCTTAATGCTAGACAATAATATTGTCTCATAGTGGCATAGGGAATACAACATTGTATCTAAGGAGGAGAAAACAGAATTATTGCTCAAAGCAAAGAAACTTGATTTTTCTGTGAACAATATTTATATAGCCATAATAATATAACTGCAGTTTACTGATTCTCAACTTTTAGACCTTACCCCACAAAGAGAACTTAATGATTACAGACCGGAAGGAAAACATTGTCAGCTTTGATGTATAAACGCCAAGGCACATCTGTCAGAGGTTGGAAAGTGGAAGGAGGGAGAGATGGTAGAGGAAAGAGTGGAGATACTAATATTCTCCTTCTACATTGTGGGGAGTCTGGAGATTGTGTCTAAAACGGATGGAATAAGAAATAGACACTGAACTATGTTATTTAGACTTATGAAAGTAACCAGTTAAAATAATTTAAAAATATAAATTTAAAATAATTTAAGACAATAATTTAAAAGCTATCAACAAAATCGTGAGGAGAGGGAGAAGAAAGGTGAGATTTACTGTAAGTGAACAAAATTCTAATCTCTCATTGGTAGAAGTCAACAGATACTGTCTAAAGTTAAGAATCAAGAAATAGAATAGAGCCTTATGATGGTAACATCCAGAAGAACTAAGGCCAGATATTGTTCAAAAGTGATTGCTTGTGACAAGTAGAAAGAAAAAAGTGGAAGAGAAAAAAACAATTGCTTTTTCTTAGCACTCTTAACTAGATGGGTTCTTTTTCTTTTAACCATGTCCATATATATTTTGATATTTTAAAAATTTGCATATAATGTTTGAATGATGGCTACTTACTGGCAATTTAACTTATAAAACCATCCTTGAAATGATATGGTCATTGCCTTTAAGTAGTTAGCTTGGTGAATTACAGCTTTTTGCTTATTTGGTTTCACAGCACAGCTTGGAAAATTACCCAGAAAAGGTGATGCATGGCTTGGGCTGGCTTTGTAATTGAATAAAATAAAATTTTGCTTTGAAGTCTCTATAACTTCCCACAAGGAAACTGGTGACATTGTGGGGTTCTGACTGCACCCTGAAATCACGGGTACACATGTGACACAGTGGGAATGACCCTAACATGCAAAGCCAGGGAAATCACCAGCTCTGATGAGTAGCAGAATGGGCTTATGGTCCCCCCTACTGTCCTGCTGGCAAACTGCATCTTCTTGGGCAGCATTCCAGGGTGAAATTTAAAAAAAAAAGAAAAAGAGATCCTGTGAGTTGCAAGAGACTGTAGGAAGGTAGAGGCAGAAGCAATGGGACTCGACTTGGACCACTACATGTATTTATTGACATAGTTTAACAAATATGATCTCCAAAATTATTTACCTAACAATTTAGGAAATTTGAACATGGACTGGATATTAAATGATATGGATTCATGACACTGTGGTTATGTAGAGCTGTCCTTATTTTTGAGACTGCATGCTCAAGTATTTAGTGGTTAAATATAATGTCTGCAGCCGATTCTCAGTGGCTTCTCCTGTTATTCAGAGTTCAAGCCAATGCCCTACAAGGCCATTTTCCCATCAAAATCCATTCCCACCTTCTGTGATAATTGATTTGCAGTTGGGAAGCAGCTGCCCAGCCCAGGACTACATTTCCCAGACTCCTTGCAGTTCAATGGCCCAAAGTGACCACTTCTTGCCAATGAAATGTATGTGCCACGTCCATGGCAAGGCCATAAGCAGCTGGCACACACTTGACATGCCCTTTCCCCCTCTGCAGACTGGATGCCCTGTTAGTAGGAGGGCAAACCAACCCAGCGTTCTGGAAAGCAATTTGGTTGTACTTAGTACAATTAAGGATGTGCATGCCCCACGACCCAGAGACCTACTTCTCAGTAGTATATATCCTAGAGAATTGATCACACAAAACTATAAGGACACAGGAACAGGAACATTTATGCATCATTCCTGGTGGTAGTGAGAGTCAGAAGTAACCTAGGTGACCATCACTGTGGGAACAGAAAGTAAAATGCGGGGCACACGCTATGAAACACTATGCAGGCTTAGAAGCCCCAACTATTTGTGTGGAGAAAGCTTAAAAATTTGGTGGTGAGTGGGTGCCTATAAAGGGGAGAAAACCAAAAGTCCTGAGGGGAGGTGTAACTGATGCCTTCTCCCACAGCACACCACATCAGGCACCACCTTTGGGAATCTCCTCTGACTCTCTCCCACAAGTCTGAGCTGGGTGGGTCCTCCCATCCCCCACCCACTCCCACCCCAGAGAGTTCATACAGCATCTTTTACAGAAATCCATCCCAGCGTTTAGTTTACTTGTCGGTGCCCTCCTCTTAAAAGACTGAGCTCCTTGAGTGCACTCCATCTCGTTTGCTTTCATGTTTGGCCTCACGTTTGGCAAACAGTAAATTCTTAATGCTAAAATGTAAAAGAAATAAAACCTTCTTAGGTAACTTCCTTGCAACCAGGATAATTACAGAAGGGCCTTCAGCAAAATAACTGGCTTCACATTTGGAATAATTTGGTCACCATCCTGCTACCTCTATGAGCAAAGCTATCTGAAGACTGAGCAGCAGATGGGTGCTTGCTAAGCAATAGTTACAACAAATGTAGTCTATAAATTGGATGAGCTATGTAATATTTAGTGTGCTACATGGAGGTTAGGCATAATAATAAGATGGGAGACAACAAACTCCACCCACTTCATATTGTTAATAAGTGGTTTGTTTTGCCAATCTAGCCCCTAAAATTGTACCCTAGAGCCACTGTAAGCTGATGTCAGGCTCTGAGTTGGAGAGTGCCATTTTAAAAGTATTATTATCGGGCCAGCCGAGTGGCTCAGTTGGTTAAGAGCTTGCTCAAGAGTGTGATCTGTGAGCAACAATGGTTCGAGTCCCAGCCCGAGCTGAGCAGCAGCTGAGCTGCCAACAGCTCAGCTAAAGGCAGGATGGCTCAGCTAAAAATATATATATACATATATACATATATATATATATTATTCTCTTTTTGTTACCTTTATCAGTTTTTTTCCTGGTTGTAAAATGTCAGAATTCTAAAAAAAACAGAAGAAAAATTACCCATAATTCCACAAACCTGATTAAAAACATTAATATTTATATCCTTCCAGATCTTTCCTTTTCATATATCCATAGAAATATATATTCTAAAAATACAGAGTAGTTATGCAATTTGCATTTAATATATAATGAGCACATGTACATATTCATAGCTACACCTCTTTAAAAAGTATTCATTCTTTCATTGTTTGACTATTGAAAACTCCTGGTTCCTAAGGGATACCAGCACTTGGATTCCACCGGCCCTTTCCAAGCCATATTAATATTATGGATTGTACACTGGTGGGTACAATAGGTAACAAAACCTAACCAAAATGACACAGGCATAGAAGAGCACAGTAACATTTTAACCAGAAAGAAACTACTGGCAAATGCAAGGAATCAGAAAAGTAAAGCAACCAGCATCATATTGCGAAATACTATGAAGAAGTAACACCACCACCACGTGGCCTGGTAAAACAAAAACAAAACAAGTAAAAACCTTGAAGCTGAAGATGTGGTTCTAAATCATCATCCAGCTCAACCCGTGGCTCCAGGTGTGATGGCAAACACTCCAGCTGTCTGGCAATCGGTTTGCTCATCTGTAAACTGAGGAGTTGGACTAAATGCAGCCTTAAGTTCCTCCAGCTGAAACCTTCCCTGAGTCTATGGAGCCAGATCTTTTCTGACCCGTGAGGGAAAGGTCAGAACGCCAGAGAGCACTTGGTAGGGCTTTAACTGGACTGGCGGACCACCCACCCCTCTCTTGGTCTGCTGGCCAAATAACAATGAATCCATCACAGAGCCCCTTCAATGGGTCTATTTGGATGCCCAGCAGGTGCTTTGAAAAGCTACTGATTTTGGCAAATTAGCAGGATGGGCAAGGAGTTGCCTTGGAGAAGCAAATAGGGATGGCAGGCAGGACTGTGAATCATTCTCTCCTCTGGACTCCCTTTCTTTTCCCTCCCTCCCATCAGGCCTTGCACCCTGGGAGGCACTTTCAGGATGAGCAGAGGAATCTGGAATGTTCGTTTGTGTCTATTATTTGCCACAAGCAGTCTTTGTTTTGGTTTTAAACTTGAATATCTAACACTCCCTCTTACAACCAGCACTCAGTATAAAAACTATGCTTCACACTATGTGCAATAGCCCCAAACTGAAAACTCAAATGCCCATTAAAACTCGGATGGATAGATAACTGGCGGTATATCCACATAATGGAAGGGTACTCCGCAGTGAGAATGAAGAAACCTCAACTGCAAGCAACCAAGTGGATGAGTCTCAAAGACGAAATGAGAAGAAGAAGCCAGAGAATATCATTCCACTTCTATAAAATTCGAAAGTTAAAAAAACAGACCAAATGAATCTGTCCTTTCAGAAGTTAGAACAGTTGTTACTCTTGGGGGGACTAATGACTGGAAGAGAGTGTGAGGGGTCTTCTAGTGTCCTGGTGCTATTCTGCTTCGTTATTTGGGCACTAGTTATACGGGCATATTCACTTTGTACAAATTCATGAAGCTGCTCACGTATATACAGCTTTTTGTAGGTGTGTGACACTTGAACAATTTCTCACACATTTTAAAAATTAAGTATGTTTTAAAGCCAGGACTTACTGTGGAGGAAAAACAAAGAATATTACAACACATAGAACTTCATAAAAGGTTTCCAAAGTTCAGAAACACACACACACACACACAAACACAAACGAACAGGAGAGATCTTGGTAGTATAATAGAAAAAAGGCTCCCATTTATGAAATATGATTTTTTTTGGGGGGGGGGACCCTCAGGAAACAGAAAAAAAGTAGGTTTAGGGAGGAGGAGGATTATGCAGTCAAGTATGACTCACCCAAGAGCACTGATGACCCAGCACTGTCCTTTGTCATTTAGACTCTGAACAAATGTTCATTGAATTATTCTGAAGTGCAGGTGAGTGAGAGGTGTGCCCTGGAGCATTATTCACTCAGATTGGTTTCTGTCCTGTGGTAGGTCAACACTTATATCTCGCATAAACTCCTCCCTTCCCCCATATGGGAAAATGGCCCATATGTCATCAGGACAAAGGCCCTGACCATCTCCATGATTATTATTTTTTTTAACTTTATTGGGGAACAGTATGTTTTTCCAGGACCCATCAGCTCCAAGTTAAGTCATTGTTTTCAATCTAGTTGTAGAGGGCGCAGCATCACTGGCCCTCATGTGA